>NC_039364.1:86502812-86853646 GCF_003573695.1 Papaver somniferum
TGGACGGCACGCCGATGCACATGTCCATACCTCACTTTCCTGTGAAAGTGCGATCTAGGCCACTCAATTCGACCGGTGAAGAGGAGTGGTTGAGATCGATTTGCGACAGAAATCTCGTGCTGCAAAGAATTTTTAAAGAGGCGCAACATGCCACCTTTAGGGCGTGCGAACCAAAGAATCCAGCCATGGTTTGCCTTGGACGATCGGGCGTGGAGATAGGTGGGCCCACGGTAATCGTGTTGATACTCACCGGACCTGCTTAGTCTATTCCTGGACCCTTCATCCGAGCAGAAGAAAATGGACGCTCGTGATCGATTTGCGACATAAACCCTAATTAGGGTTTTTGCCGGCCCCGTGTTAGCTAGTTCAGCTAACCGAAAATACATGCTATACACCTCATCTGGAGAGGCCGATTGTACGGGGAACTTATTAGGCCGGTGGTGAGGGTGGTGGTATGTGTCCGACCACCTCAGGGTTAATCTAAGCCATCCAACCGTGCTGGTGAAGTTGGATGGTCGTGATCAATTTTAGATTTTTAGTGGACTTTCCTGCGACCCTCAATTCTTCACGCTGACACAACTTCGGAAAATCGTATATTGCAATCTGGTCAGGTTAAGGAAGAGTCGGTCATGCAGGTAGGAAGAAGGTCCGCCGGTGTACACCACGGCGCTTGTTCGACCGGATTTGGGCTGATCCACGCCGTCCAACCACGCCGATGAAGTTGGACGGACGTGATGAACTTGAGACTGCCATAGGCGACCTTTGTACGATTCCTCCAAGCTGCTCCGTACCAGTCTGTACATCCAACTTCAGGATGGTGTTCGGTGGTAGTTTGGGAGGCATGGTAAGTATTCGACCGATCGAGGCATAAGTGGGCCCGCTGGTAGTCATCAATGTAGTATCCTGCTCCTTCTGAGGATCGTCTAGGGCTGGTTGAATCGTGCGGCCAGCTTGCGTGGTCATGATTGTTTCTGAGACTGATATGGACAGTTCAGATTCGAATATGCTCAATCGGGTTAGTATAATAAACCGAGAGATGTAGCATGTACGTGTATTTCGTGCATGCCTAACTATTAATACTTGGAGATTCGTATTACTCTGCTGAGAGTAACACTCAGTCGCCATGTCGCACTAATAATGAGAGTTCTACGGGAACAACACAGGAAATACAAGGCTGGGCATACATTAATTGATAATTCTATAAATTCATAGGGTATATGGGATTTGTTGTTACATGCTCCATTCTAGGTGAATTAGTAAAGTGAAGAAGTATTCATCACTCATTAATGGCTTTATCCTTTACAGGATGTCAGCGCATAATTTTGGCTTTTACAATTTTATCCTTAAATGAAAATCCACCATCAACAGTTGTTAGACCCCCGCTTTTTCAATTGGTATCAGAGCAGGCAAACACGTTAAAGACCTTATAAGTCTGTGTTTGTAGAGATCTTATTATGGACGAGTCTATCTCTAATAACGTACCAGTTCAAAAATTACCAGATGATTCTAAAAGCTTGGATTCACCTGAGAGAACTGTCACATCTTAGTCAATAGCTAAACATTCTCTTGATGGAAAAACTGTTGATTGGGAAACTCTCCTAGAAGAACAGTTGGATGAACTTTCTGATGAAGGCGATTCAGATATTGATAGAGATGTTGATGAGGAAGTCTCAGAGTATGTTAAGTTTTTGGATTCATGGAAATGAAGAAGATTACAAATTCTCATGTCTCATCTCTTCTGATTCCTCTCTGTCGAGAAAACAAGAAATTTAGAAGATGTTACGCATGTGTTTATTTTTCGAATCGTTCTTGCGAATCGATCCTCAAGGATTCTGAAGAAAACCTACGTATGAAGTCACTTGAATGTGATAATCTTTATCAAAAGTAATTTTTGTTGGAAGAGAAATTTGCAGAGTCTGAAGCAAGGTTTAACTCCCAGCAAACAAGTCTTTCGGGAATAACATCAAATGAGGGAGAGTTCTTTTGAACTTGTGCTTAATGGTAATATCTTGCGGGGTGTGTGGCTGTGGAATTTTATAGGGGTTATCTTGTATCTTAAAACTCCTTGATGAATGCATTTAGCTTCGGATTTATGATTGCATCTAAATTAAGTTGGTATGTATTTTTTCTTTTAGTCTATGAAATGTCTCTTGTGGAAATTTCATTATGATCCTTTTCTTTTACCTTTGCTAATTTTATTGACAAAAAGGGGGAGAAATAATGTAGTTCACACTACAAATACATATGGTTTTCGGATCGTTGTGTAAGGGGGAGTGGTTTGCATGATCGAGATGGAGTATTGACTAAGGAGGAGTGATACATATCACCATCGTATTGTTGTTAAAGTCGTGATGCAATTGGACTTTGATGTTACATAATGATACTATGACACTGTATAATAATGATCGAGAATCTCGATTTCTCTCATTGTTATAGCTACGGATCTTCAACGACGGTGGTGCTAAACTTACAAACTTTGGGATCATTCGAGTACTTGGAAGGACGAAGATTTCAAGGAACATTGAAGATTAGACTATGGAATAGGATACACTAAAGTTTATCTTTTTTGTATTCCATATGTATTAATAGTTTGGTCACTAAAATTGACAAAGGGGGAGATTGTTAGAGCATAGCTTGGTCGACCTCGCATGCGTTGCTATATCAAGCATGTTTGTCATGTTAGTGATCAAAACTATGAGTCTTGATTTCTAGTCTATTATAGCTAAGTCTCGGACTAGGATAGCAAAGTGTAGTTGAGCTCAAGGACTTCATGGCGATTCATCATACAACGACGAAGATCTACACAAGTAACCGTGGAACTTCATCAACAAAAAGGTATGTGGAGACTTGAACTTATCTATCACTCAAAAGTCTATCTTTTCTATCTCCTACTTCTTATGAGACAAAAAGTCGTATGCTATATAGACTGGATCATACACATTTGACATTTCGAGCTGAGTATTCACTACTTATCTTTTTATCGAAATCGTGTGTTGGTAAAGCGTTTCGCTTTGATCAAGTTTATCTTCACCTAGTGACGAAAGTCATAATAACTCCTTCTGACTGGGCTTTGATCATAACCACTAATCCGATTTAACAAAGGTTATGATTCATATGTGACTACTAGGATGCATCACTACAAGCAATATTCACAATATGCTACTTGCAATCAGAAATTTATCACTTTTCCGTATAATAAACTCTAATCTAGCAATAGAGATGAAAACAAACTCAATCGATTCTAGACTCGACCAAACAAGCATTCAATTCACAAAACAAAATTAACGATGAATCATAAACGATAAAGTATGGAGAGAAAACTAATTTATTGAACACAACCCATGTTTGGAAATCCAACTTATTCCTTTAGCCAATGATAAAAACTAGGTACTCATATTCATGGAGTTCATAACAAGAAGGAAGAGAAAACCTATCATGTTTCTAAACCCTAGAAATACAAGTAGGAGTAAAGATATATCCCATCCATCCCCCTTTTGTTGTGTGAATAAGTTTTTTTTATATCCTGACTTGTTCCAAATCTCAATCTCGACCAACTCTGCCGCTCTCCTCTTCCATACGACCCATAAGTGAAGCCCAGTCAGAAGGTCCATTACTTGATATGCTTGTCAGTTTTGTGACACTGACAAGCAACTCCAGTCCAACAACAACCTGTACTCGAGACATATCCATCGCATCACTGCTTCAAGCACACTCCAATTTCAGTTCAACTCCATTCCTAGGCGCAACTACACAAACTTCCATTCACAGCTCAGTTCTGCATTGCATCTGCTCAGTACCACCAGTAAACACTTCCACTGCTTAGTCAAAACCCATTGTCACCTGCAACTTGAATTCCACTAGCACTTCCCAACTGTAGTTCACTTTCCATTCAAACCCATTCCAACTTCAACTGCAACCTCTTCTTTCACCAGAATCACCAACTCTTGCACTTGTTCTCCACCATTCTCTCCTTCCTACATCAGCCATTGTTGCAGCTGCAGCTGGTCATGTTCCTGCAGTCTAACCTCTACCAAATCTCCACTAGCTTAAACTCCAGAATTGTCTCATAGCATCACCTTGATAATCTCCAGAGCCACTAACACCTGCAATGCCATCAACCTGCAATATCAGTCCACAACTCCACCTGCAATCTATCGGACCACCACCTTCAGTTTCAGCTTAAGTTCATAACCATCTGCTCATTAACCAACAACTTCACCACCTGAGCCCTCTAATCTCTGCTCTTGACTGCAGAAACCAGCACCATCCGCATCTGCAACAAGACCAACATCTTCTCACTTCCTTCTACAACCTTGTAATCTCCATGGAATCATCAGTTCCAGTTCAACCCAGCATTAGCAGACACAACCTCAAGCCTGTAATTCATCTTCTCCTTTCGCAGCTCAGCATCAACACCACTTTCATCACAGTAGCAGTCTTAGTCATTCTCCATTTCAGCTCAATTTCGATCACCTGCAAAAGCATTCTTTTCATCGTTCGATCCATCCCAGTTCAAATAACATCCCAACATCTCTCAATGATTCAGCTGCTCAGCTGCAACTCATTCTGCAACAGCAACCAGTTCAATTTTATTGCATTACAGCTCATACTATCACAACCTACAATTGCCTGCATCTGTAGTTGCACCTCAATCCCCTTGTGAGCAAGTACATCCACCTGCAACTGTATCTGATTTCATTTATTTTAGTTCAAGCCACCAAAACTGCACCATTTCCTGCATTCTGCAGCTCAAAACCCATTCAGTCTGAGTTCTCACATCAACACTGCATGCAGTGCATCCATTCCCAGAATCTACATCTTCTTCGCAATCCACCTGCTAACTCAGCTGCCAGTCTTGCGTTCAGTCTCTAGCCTCCATCAGCTAACTCACTAACCTTGTAATTCTTCTTCCCTGTAATCTCAGCTAAACTGAATCCCAATACCAGCAAAACTATCTTCATATTCAACCAAAACCCCACTTAATCCTTCCTAATCCTTTATCAGCAGCAACAATTCTTCCTTGCAGATCACCACTTCAATTCCATCTGCTAGACAACCAATTAAATCTTCACCACCAGCACTTTCTGATCCACAATTACCACCATAGACTCGATCTTGAGACAAACCCATTGTAGGATCCAAATATCACACAAGTATTTGTATGTAGGATCCAAATATCGCACAAGTATTTGTAAGTGTGCGAGATTCATAAAAGGTTGTGCGATAATGTCGCACGGAGAATAGGAAATAAAAGGAAATAGGAAATAAAAGGAAATATGAAATAAAAGGAAATATGAGCTGTCATCCACTAGGTAGCATCATATATAAAGAAAAAGGTAGGAGAGAGAAAAGGGACTGATATTATTATTATCTTCTTATTCTTCCCCAAACACGAGAGAGAGAGAGAGATCTCCAAATACTCATTAATGGAGTCTCAATGTAATTCATATGTAATTCAATGATCATAGTGAAACCTAACCCCGTGGATGTAGATCAAATTGATCGAACCACGTAAATCTTGTGTCTTATTTTCTATTTTCATTATCTTTATCTTTATTTTCATATCAAATAAGTTTAGATCTAGAAATCATAGTCATGATAATACAAGGGATGTGTCGTAGGATTTCCTGCAACTACATAATGGCGCTAGAAACAGGGACGAGTAAAGGATTTATCCTTCCTGTAACTTGTTGATTCAAGAAATTTTCATGAAGATTAGCTATTGTTCATATTTTTCTAGATCTACAAAATTTAGGTTCAAAAATGGAAATTTTATGGAAGAAATCACACTTTCAGGGAGTAAACATCATCAACAATTCAAAGACATGAAAAGAGTGAGAGAAAAAATTAGTTGTTGTGGTGAAATTTAAGGAGAAATGGAAGTTTCAGTGGAAGATTTTCATGTTCAGGAGAAGAAGGAAAATGTAAAAGAAGTTAAGGAAGGACGAAGAAAAGATAAGAGGCAGATGCTGCAATTTCTATCACAAACAGAAATTCGCACAGATGGTTTGAGCTGGAGCGAGTAAGCGACATGCCACGGGTTCAAATTTCACAGAGACACATATTTTTTATTTTCTTCTCATTTGCATGGGAGAATAAAAGAATAAGAGAAAAACATTGTGCGTTTATTTCGCAAAGAGATTCTTGAACAGTTGGTCAAGAGAACAATATGTACGTTCGTGGTCGCAAGTTCGAACTTCCCTGCGAGCATAGTTTTCTTCTTTTTACAAATAGCGAAAAAATGAATAATTTCGCAATATTGTTTCATTAGTTCGCAAACAAGAGGTAGCACAGTTGGTCAAACTTCGCTAGAGTGAGTTGTAAGACTCGAGTTCGAATCCCTCATCAAGCTTAATTTTTCGCACATTTTTGAAATCCTAAAGGCGAAGAAATGGAATAAAGTACAGCATTGTGTGTTTCTTTCGCAAGCAACAAGTAGCACAGATTGTCAGAGAAGGAGTAAGCAAACTAGAGGACATGGGTTCGATTCTCCCTGCGACCAAATAATTTTTTCTTCACAAATATTCATTTCGCAGAGTTTATATTTGATTACTTCGCACAGTCTTTGATTATTTCGCAAGAGAGTATTAGCACAGTTGGTCAGGAGGCATGAATGCAAGCAGCAGGTCAGGGATCAATTCTTGCTTCTCGCATGTTTATTTTTATTATGCGAAATTTATACATAATTGCCTCTTAAACAGTTGGAATTTGATTACTTCGCAAGAACTTTGATGATTTCTCAAAAGAGGATTAGCACAGTTGGTATGGTGCGAGAAAATCCAAGAAGAAGATCAAGGGTTCAAGTCTCACTTCTCACACTTCTTTTTGCTGCGCGAAATTTATACATTTCAAGGCATTTATTCACTTCTTTGACAACAACAACGACTCACATGAAAGATAAGTACCACTTCCTTGAACATTTTACTTTATACTAAGAACGAATAGAAATATTTTTGATTTGGGTTACAAAAAAGCGATTCAATCGCACGATTTCAAAGATTATAAAGATTACTAAGATTTCAAGATTACAAAGACTTCAAAATTACAAAGATTGCGAGATTTCAAAATTACAGAAAACTGAGAAAATTTAATTTATATGTTTCTCTAGAATATTTCTTTTACAGAGAATAAAAAGATTTTTGATTTGATTTACAAAATGCGAAACAATCGCAGAATTACAAAGATTTCACAATTACAAAGATTTCAGAATTATAATGTATTAGAACTTCTCTTGAATATTTACTTTGCTTCAAATGATATGATATTATGAGAATGAAAGAATGAATGAAAGAATAAAAGAACAAAGAAACACGAAAATTTCGCAAGAGACAATCTAAGATCCATAAAAATCTAAGATTAGAATGGGGCGAACCTTTATGGCGTACACCCTAGTTCGCGAATAAAATTTCGCAAGAGGCAAATGTAAGACCTAAAGTACGTCATAGAAGGGGGTACCTGTAGCATGACTCAGGGAAAAGGTTACACCTCCCCTGGAACCTGAGTCATGGAGATTTGGGGTCAATAAAGCCCATCCGGGAGAGGCACCTTGGATTCTCAGCCTAAGCATATGACTTAGGTTGGGAGACTAAAGTAATAAGGACTCTCCCAAGGAGTGCAGAATCTGATCAAGGCACCGAGGTACACGGTTGAGTCAAGAGTGCCAGGGGCGTTTGAAGCGTCCTTTCCATTCTTGACAAGTCTTGGCTTATACTGCACTCGGCCCGAAGAAAACCCCACTTAGGGTGCAGTCTCGTAACCATAAGCCCTATCGGTAAAAGGGATAAGAGGCTGCCAAAAAAACTAGTTGTTGTTAAGACCGGATGGGAGGAGCTAACCTTGTATGGTAGAAGTACGCTTCATTGAAGGGGAAACCAGGGGGGAGATAAGGGCGGCACCCTCCATTAGGGAGCTGATAAGTGTCTTAAGACGCAAATGTCATGAGGCTTTTTACTCGCAAGGGTATTAAGGCTTGTCATATTTGTGCAACAATCCTGAAGAGGCAATAATACTAGAGAAAAATATAAGACGAGATCAATGGGTCATTACATGAAAGTGTGAAGACGTCCTGTGATTTCGTCACAAGACGGCAATGTCATGGGGATTTATTTTCGCAAGAATATTTAGGCCTGTCATATTGTCGCAACAACCCTGAAGATGCAATAATACAAAAGAAAAAGTTAAGGCAAGATCAATGGATTTTTGCATGAAAGTGCAAAGACGTCCTGCGATTTTGTCGCAATGACAAGAGGTGGCAAAATAAGACCTTTAACTAGGAAGGCAAAATAAGACCACATAAGAAAATGATTAAGCAAGTAAGCTTGTGAGAATGATTATATGTAAGCAAACAAGCTTGCGAATATGTACATGGAAATGAAACTGAGGCAGTGAAAATGCCGCAGACTTGATATTATGATCATACTGTTATGAGATACTAATAATGCAGGAAAAAGGAAAGATGAAACACAAGTAAGAACTTGTGAGGAACAATAACTACACGAAGAGGAATGCATACACTAAAGAAAAAGCCAGAGAAATGGAGAATGGAGGTAATTTAAAGCTACATCAATTTTAGCGTGCAAAATGAGCTAAGTAACGCAAACATTAGCTATACATTGCAATAGATAAGCATTATCATCATACAAACATCATACTCGCATCATAAAAGCATTGCATAAGCATTTCATAGCATGAACATCGCATACACATTTCATAACATAATCATCATGTAGTTGCAGGAAATCCTACACTACACCCCTCATATGATTTCATTGTTGATCAACTCATATTTAGGTTTACACTCTTAATTTTATTGATTAATTTTTGAATGTTCTTACAGGAAAGATAAAGAAATCAAGAATGGACTCTGCTCTGAACTTTCTCTCTCCTATTTACTTGTTTCTTACTCAAAAAAGATCTCTCCCTCTTTTTACAACTCGAATGACTATTTATAAGGAAATACATAGTGGATGATAGCTAATTTGTCCCTTATTTTCGGATATGGCTTGCGACATTCTCGCAACCTTACAAATGTTAACTTCGCAAGCTCTCTAATTTTTGCAAGACTATCACATATTTCTCATGATCCTTACTGACGTCGTTTCTGAAATTGTTCTGCGACGCTATTGTGCAATACCATTGATAATTTCGCTGAGACATAATTGCGAGATTCTGATCCTACATCTTGCCTCTTCTCATATCTTCTCTGCAAAGTAGAGAATGATGTGAGAAATGCCACAACTGCTTATCTTCTCATATTCTACATTTATCACACGTATTCTTTCTTCCATTTATTTCTCGACACGTCTTTTGTAACCGTTACTTTTTAACCGCTTAAATCTTTCCGTATTAACCGTGTTTATTTTCTCGAGGAAAAATTCCCTCTATATATATTTCTTTTCATTCTCTTCTTCTTTCCTTCTATTCTCTCTGCAACTTCATCGTTCTTCTGCAAATTCCGTTATTGCAATTTTTCTTCTTTCCTCTTCAAACTTTTTAAGTTCTTCTTCATCTTCAAACTAGATCTTCATAGTTCGTGATCTTCTTCAAGACAATCTCCCCGCTATCATTTTTCATGGATTCATCAAGGTTAGTCTTCTCTTTTCTTCCTTATAAGTTTTGTTGAAATTGATATATTTGAAATTAATCTTGTTTATTGCCTTTTGTGATGTTATTTATGTGATTCCCATACTCTTGTTATTTCAGCAAAAGCGGCTCCAACACTAAATTTACAGTTCAGAACCCTAACAATCCCAAATCACAGCATAAAGTTGTCGCACACAAAAGAAAGTCTGCGAATGAGAAGGTAGTAAGAAACACTATCTTTTTCTAATAACAATATTGTTGCCTCTGTTTCTTATCTTGATTGCAATTCACAGGGCGATAAATATCTTCATAAACCTCACAAGAAATCTCGCCACCTCAAGACTGTTCCAACCTCTGTTCCCTTCCACCTACTCATTTCTTCCAAATCTCCCGCGACATCTTCGCAAGATAAACCTTTGTCTCCAGTTCGTAAAGATGCTTCTTCTGATTTCATTTCTTCCAAATCTCCTGCGACCTCTTCGCAAGATAAACCTTTATCTCCAACTCGCGAACAGCTTTAGGAAAAGAATGTAATGCTCTTCGTCTTGAAAATCAGAAACTTCAGAATGTTTTGTTGGATCGTGACAATCTTCTCAAGAAGAATGATGAATTAAGAGGTATGATTTCCTCATCTATGTCTTTAATTTGCCTTTTCAATTGGTTTTTTCCTTCCCATGTTTAATTATCCTTTAAATCCCTCTTTCGCATGTTAAGCATTAAATCAGAAACGAGTAATGGAGAGATATCAATTTGAATCTGCTATTGAAGAAGCCCGTGTTGATAAAGAAGTTTTAATGGATCAATATAACCAATTAGATAACCTCTATTCATATTCCCTTGACCAAATAAATAATCTTACCAATGAAAATACCCAATTAGTTCAAAGACAAGATCTATTAAGTAATGAAGTATCTCGTCTTTCTTATTCTTTAACCAAAGCTAATTTAGGGATGGAAACTTTATCAGATGAGAATAAAACCTTATCTCAAGAGAAGCGAGTTTATATAAACAAGATGGCGATATCTTCGCAACAACTTAATATTCTCCAAAAAGTATGTGCTGACCAAGGGAAATCTCTTCGCTCTTTAAGAAATGAACTTAAAGAAGTAACAGAATCATCTATCACTGAAAGAGATACACTCATTCAAGGTAGAATAGCTTTAAGTGTGAAGGAAAATCAGCTTAAAGAACAATATTTAAAATTAGAAGAATCTTATTCTTCTCTTGCGAAGAAAAATGTCTTCCTTGTTTCTAAAGAGAAAAATCTCCAGTCTCGACTTAAAGTTTTAGTTGGAGATAAATTTGATGACGCAATGGACCATTGGGAGAATAGTTGTCTATCCTTGATTCAACACCTTATTTCGCAAAAGGAAGGTAGTCATAATAGTTTGACTGCCTTAATTATCTTTTCTTTGTCATATCTCTCTGAATTCCTTATTTTAACAAAATTTTGTATTCTATTTTTCGCAGAGTCTGAGAAGAATCTTCATTCCTCTATTTCTGACTTGGAGGCTAAATATGCCAAAATTCGCAAAGAGAATGCCTTGCTTGTCTCTACCCTCACTGGTTCTCGCGATCGAGTAGAAAGAAGACTTGATTACCTTGCTTATTTTAAAGATATTCAAGATAGGAATCATCAAAGAGCACTTCTTCGCCAAGTTCATCTCCGGGTTGAAGTCCTTGTAGATGACATCTTACTGTCCAACTCTCTTCCTCTTATATCAATTGATCCTCTAGAAGTAGATGATGATGAAGTTCCTCGTCCTGCTGATAGTGATTATGATTACGAAAGCGGTGCAGAGGATAATTTCCTGAAAGATGAAGAAGAGGTTCCTTCTAAAGAAGTATCTGCTGGTGTTAATCAGAATGAGAAAGAAATTTCTCCTGAAGAAGTAATTGCTGGCGATAATCAAAATTCTAGTCATGGCGAAGATCAAATACGAAATGAAGGAGAAGCTTGCGAGAATGTTGGCGAAGAATTTTTGTCATCTCCTGCTACTGATATTAACATTGAAGCTTGAGTTTCTTTTCTAGATTTGTTTTCTTGAGCTGTCTTATTTTTATCACTTTTGAGAGCTACATTTTTCAATAACTTTGAAGTCAACTTTTCCTTTTAATATTTTGTTGATAAGAAAGATAATGCTTCTTGTATATCGATTCCCATACTTGCCTCTCATTATCTTTCTTGCACAAAATAATCTGTTGTGAATGCTTATCATCAATTTGTTTTATCATATGGTCTTATTTTTCCTTCCTAATTAAAGGTTTTATTATGCCATCTCTTGTCATTGCGACAAAATCGCAGGACGTCCTTGCATTTTCATACAAAAACCCATTGATCTTGTCTTAACCTTTTCTTTTGTATTATGACCTCTTCAGGAATGTTGCTACAATATGACAGGCCTAAATATTCTTGCGAAAATAAAGCCCCATGACATTGTCATCTTGCGACGAAATCGCAGGACGTCTTCGCACTTTCATGCGAAAACCCATTGATCTCGTCTTATCTTTTTATTTTGTATAATTGCCTCTTCAGGATTGTTGCACAAATATGACAAGCCTTAATATCCTTGCGAATAAAAAGCCTCATGACATTTGCGTCTTAAGACACTTATCAGCTCCCTAATGGAGGGTGCCGCCCTTATCTCCCCCCTGGTTGCCCATTCAAGGAGGCGTACTTCTACCATACAAGGTCAGCTCCTCTCATCCAGTCTTAACAACAACCATTTGTTTTCGCAGCCTCTTATCCCTTTTTCCTATAGGGCTTATGGTTACAAGACTGCACCCTAAGTGGGGTTTTCTTCAGGCCGAGTGCAGTATAAGCCAAGACTTGTCAAGAATGGAAAGGACGCTTCAAACGCTCCCGACACCCTTGACTCAACCGTGTACCTCGGCGCCTTGATCAGATTCTGCACTCCTTGAGAGAGTCCTTATTACCTTAGTCACCCAACCTAAGTCAAATGCTTAAGTTGAGAATCAGAGGTGCCTCTCCCGGATGGGATTCATTGACCCCAAATCTCCATGAATCAGGTTCCAGGGGCGGTGTAGCCTTTCCCTGAGCCATGTAACAGGTACCCCCTAATATGACGTACTTTAGGTCTTACATTTTCCTCTTACGAAATTTTATTCGCGAACTTGGGTGTACGCCATAAAGGTTCGCCCCTTTCTTTTATGTCATTGTTCTTTGGTTATCTCTGCGACAATTTCGCACATCATGATCTTCTTTTGATATGAGTAATTCTGCGATTATTTTTTCAGAATTTATAACTTCTCAAAGCTTCTTACTGATAATATCTTTTCAAATACAACCTGTTCCATGGTCTGTCTAATCTATGACCAACATCTTTCCCTTTTGGATCCACTAATCTATAAGCTCTTGTTCCAACTATCTCCTTAATGATGTAAAGTCCATCCCATTTTTTCGCTAATTTTCCACCATTTTCTCGCTGATATATTGGTGTTTCTCGCAGAACTAAATCTCCTGGTTGAAATTCACGTATTTTGACACGTTTATTATATTCTCGAGCTAATCTTCGCTGATAATTCTCCATATGTTGTAAAGCTTTTTCTCTTTTTTCTTCTAATTCATCAAGTTTGTTTAAAATTAAACCCGCACTAAGATTTTTCTCCCAAGCTTCTCTTTTTGTTGTCGGAATAACAACTTCTGTTGGTAACACCGCTTCAACTCCGTATGTTAAACAAAAAGGTGACATTCCAGTAGCTTCTCTTCTAGTTGTATTATAAGCCCATACTGCATTATGTACTTGTTCGCACCATGATCTGTGATGTCCTTCCAATTTTTCTTTAATATATCTGCAATTGTTTTATTTGTTGCTTCTACTTGCCCATTAGCTTGTGGATACAAAGGAGTGGACTTTCCACATTTTATCTTGAATGCATTAAGTAACATTTCTATATTCTGCCCCTCAAACTGTTTCCCATTATCAGATACCAACTGTGCAGGAATTCCAAATCTGCAAATGATATTTTCGAATATGAATGTAAAGATATCTTTGTCGCGAATATGTTGTACTGCCTTCACTTCTGTCCATTTTGTGAAATAATCTGTTGCGACTATTAAGTATCTTCTTTGTCCAGTTCCTGGTAAAAATGGCCCCACAATGTCTAAGCCCCATTTTCCAAAGGGCCATACACTGGTTGAAGATGACAATGGTGCTCCTGGTGCATGTTTTCTTTCCATCGCTGACAATCTTCGCAGCGTCTTGATATTTGTTTTGCATCTTCATGCATGTATGGCCAATATAACCTTGCATTTTTGCTCTATGTGCCAAAGATCTTCCTCCACTATGATTGCCAGCATCTCCACTATGTAACATTTTCAGCACCTTTTCTCCTTCCTCTCGTGTCAAACATCTGAGTGATGGTCCACTAAAGGATTTTCGGTATAGCAACCCATCTCTTAATTCATAATTCGTTGCTCGGCTTTTTAACTTGTGTGTTTCCAATCTATTTCTTGGTGTTTCTCCTTTCGCCAAATTGTGTGAAGTTCCATTCTCCAGTCTGCGACATTGTTCATTTGTTCTTCTTTTTCATTATCTATCACATCACATCCACATCTTCCTCTTCTTTATTTATTGATGGTGACAGAAGTGTTTGTATTTTTATGCATCTCGCAGTTGGATCTGTCATCATGCTTGAGATGAAAGCAAAAGCGTCTGCGAGTCTATTATCCTTTCTTGAAATGTGCCTCCATTTTATCTTTGGGATTTTCGCTGATAATTCTTCAACCAGCTTCTTGTATTTCTTCAAGGATGGTTCATTTGTAGTATACTCTCCTTTTATTTGGCGAATAACTAGCTGCGAATCACTAGTGATCCTGGCATTTTCTAGTTTCATTTCTATTGCGAATTTTAAAGCATGTATCACAGCTTCATATTCTGTTTCATTATTAGTGGATGCAAATTCCAATCTGAATGAAAAAGCCATCTTTATTCCTTCTGGCGAAATTAAAACAATTCCAACTCCATTTCCTTCTCCATTTGATGATCCATCTACCAATATTTCCCATCTATTTGGTTCTGTTAATAAATCTTTTGGATCTCCATGTTCTTCTTCTACATCCATCATTTCTTCTACTGCTTCATCTTCTTCTAAAGGAAATTCTGCCAAGAAATCCGCAACAACTTGTGATTTTGGTGAAGACAAAATTTCATATTTAATATCAAAGTGGCCTACTTGTGCATTCCATCTCTCACCCTTCCTGATCTTTTAGAATTCTTCATCACTGATTCAATTGGTACTTTTGTTAATACCTTTATCTTGTGTGCTTGAAAGTATATGCGGAGCTTAAATGATGCATAAACTAATGCTAAGATTAATTTTCAATCTTTGAGTAATTCTTCTCAGCAGTATTAAAAGTTTTGCTAATGTAATAAATGGGTTTCTCCACTCCTGCGTCTACTCGCAATAACACAACACTTAATGCATGCGACGTTGTCGCAAGGTAAATCAATAATTCTTCTCCTGGTTCTGCCTTTTGTAAAATAGTTGTATTCATAAGATGTTCTTTGATTCCTTGAAAAGCCTTTTCACATTCATCACTCCATTTAAATTTCGCACCCTTCTTGAGTATATCGAAAAAAATTTGCATTTGTCTGATGATCGCGAAATGAATCTCCCCAGCGAAGCTAGAAGCCCATTCAACTTCTGTACATCTTTTATTGTTGCTGGTGTTGGCATGTCACGAACTGCTTGCACTTTTTCTGGATCAACCTGTATTCCTTCCTTTGATACAATGTAGCCTAAAATTTTCCCGATGCAACTCCAATAGTACACTTCTCAGGATTCAATTTAATGTTATACTGCCGCATTTGTTCAAAAATCTCCCTCAAGTCTTGTACATGGTCTTTAGCTTCTTTACTCTTTACTAACATGTCGTCCACGTATACTTCTAATGTTTTATGTATCCATTTTGCGAACACCTTCTCTACCATTCTTTGATATGTCGCTCCCGCCGCATTTCGCAAACCAAATGGCATTTTCGTGTAACAATATAAACCTCTAGGGGCAAAGCAGTATGTTCTTGATCTTCTTCAGCGAGAGGGATTTGGTTATACCCTTTGTACCCATCTAAAGATGATACCCTATCATTTCCCGCTGCGATTCCACCATTTGAGGAATATCGGTAACGGAAAACTATCTTTGGGGCAAGCTTTGTTTAAATCAGTGAAATCTATGCAAATCCTGATTCCTTGTTTTTCTTTGGGACAATGACCATATTCGCTATCCATTCTGGGTATTTAGCTTCTCTTATAATTCCTGCCTCAAGCATTTTCTGTAATTCTTCTTCTATTTGGGAATGGTAAGTTGTTGCAATTTTTCTTATTCTCTGTTTAAATGGTCTCACATTTTTGTTAATCTCCAATTTGTGGCAAGCAATTGATGGATCTATTCCTGGTATCTCATCCATGTTTCCTGCGAAAATATCTTTATATTCTCGCAACAAGTTGACAGTTCTTTCTTCTTCTTCTACATCCATTTTGGTTCCAATTCTCAACATTAGAGGCTCCTCTACAGTCCCAACATTTATTTCTTTTGTTGGTTCTGCGGCAGTGTAACTGGATTTAGGTTCTTTCATTGGTGTTGGTTCTTTTATTGCTTTTATGGATTCTTCCCCTTCTTCCGAAATTTCGCTGGGTATTCCTTTTCCTTCTTTTGCCCTTATCATATAAACTCTAAATTCTTCTTCCTTCTTTGCTTCCTTTGCCAATTTTCTGTGAAATTGTTTCCTTTTTGCTTGTTCTTCATAATGCTTTACTTCAATTTGATGACATAATTTCGCATTGTCAACATCTCCTCTAATTTCACCTATTCCATTTGGAGTGGGGAATTTAATACATTGATGCAACGTTGATACCACAACTTTTATCGCATGTATCCATGATCTTCCTAATAACATATTATATGGCGATTCCATATCCACCACACATAATGTTACATATGTTTCGATTTCTCCAAGTGGAATTCGCACCACTATTTCTCCTTTAGGTTTTGTTGTGGATTTTCCAAAGCCGTGAACAAAATATGTTGAACTGGACATTTATTCATCTTTAAATCCCATTCCCCGGAATGCATGATAAAATATTATATCAACTGAACTTCCTGTATCGATTAAAGTTTTGTTCAACATCCATTCTCCTGCGGATTTTATTGTTGTATCCTTCTCTTTTCGTGTAACAGGCACTGTGATGACCAACAGAGATGTATGATTTAAATTTTCTTTTGGTATTTCTTCCGCCATGAATGCAATTTTTTGCTTTTCCCACTCTTTCAAGGGTGATATTTTTTCTACCGCTATAATTTTATTTCCTTCAAAATTTCGTTTATGTATTCTTCCTTTGACGTTTTCATGAAATTCGTTGATCAAGCTTTTTGTTATCATATTACACTCCAGTCTTTTGCCATTTTCATTAATTCTGCTCATCTTTCTTTTAACTGATTCACTGATTTATTTAATCACTTTCTTGATTTGAATATTCTCAACCAACAATCTTCAACTTTCGATCTTCAATTCCCTGTTTCTAGCGCCATTATGTAGTTGCAGGATATCCTACACTACACCCCTCATATGATTTCATTGTTGATCAACTCATTTTTAGGTTTACACTCTTAATTTTATTGATTAATTTTTGAATGTTCTTACAGGAAAGATAAAGAAATCAAGAATGAACTCTGCTCTGAACTTTCTCTCTCCTATTTACTTGTTTCTTACTCAAAAATGATCTCTCCCTCTTTTTACAACTCGAATGACTATTTATAAGGAAATACATAGTGGATGACAGCTAATCTGTCCTTTATTTTCGGATATGGCTTGCGACATTCTCGCAACCTTACAAATGTTAACTTCGCAAGCTCTCTAATTTTCGCAAGACTATCACATCTTTCTCATGATTCTTACTGACGTCGTTTTTGAAATTGTTCTGCGACGCTATTGTGCAATACCATTGATAATTTCGCTGAGACATAATTGTTGCGAGATTCTGATCCTACACATCACAAAAGCATTATATTCGCACAAGTACTTTACAAAACTGTACGGAATAATATTGCAGAACTTCCCAATAATATCGCAGAATTATTCAGAGTTTTGCAGAATTATTCAGAATTTCGCAGAATTATTCAGAATTTCGCAGGATTTTTCAGAATTTCGCAGGATTTTTCAGAATTTCGCAGAATGTGTCAGAATTTCGCAGGATTATTCAGAATTTCGCAGAATGTGTCAGAATTTCGTAGGATTATTCAGAATGTTTCAGAATTTCGCAAAATGTGTCAGAATTTTGCAGAATGTGATTATTCCGAACGATATGATCATTTCGCTCAATTATAAGCAACTTGAAGAGATTATACTATCGCATGAGAACAAAACATGAGACAGAGGAAAGATGAGAATGAAGAAACAATTCGCATATTCAACATTTTCTCAAAGATTCTACCCTCATAGATAAAGAACAAAGGAAACTATGGATTACCAAGAAAACATTTTATGTTCTTTATCTTCTCGGCAAGAATCACCAAAAATGGAGTAATAATTTCGCATGAATAGAGACAATACTTATTATTCTCATTCAAGGACGGATACTTCTTAAATTTCGAGAATTGAGTATTTCTTATACTTCATCAAGGATACTTCATGCTTCTTATACTTCTTCAAGGATACTTCATACTTCGCATACTTCAAAAGATGATACTTCTTATTTACTTCGCAACATTCCAGAACTTCACAAAAGAATAGAGGCAAGTACGTACTTTTCAAATCCAGTATGCTTTTGCTCGTTCCTTCATCAACAAAGATCAAAGACTACTCCAACAACACGTATCTCGCTCCAACAACTACAACAACTGATTTTTTTCCTGAAGATCGCTCTTCAAGCAATATTCAAGAAAAAAGAGGCAAGATGTAGGATCCAAATATCGCACAAGTATTTGTAAGTGTGCGAGATTCATAAAACGTTGTGCGATAATGTCGCACGGAGAATAGGAAATAAAAGGAAATATGAAATAAAAGGAAATATGAGTTGTCATCCACTAGGTAGCATCCTATATAAAGAGAAAGGTAGGAGAGAGAAAATGGACTGGTATTATTATTATCTTTTTATTCTTCCCCAAAAACCAAAGAGAGAGAGAGCTCCAAATACTCATTAATGGAGTCTCAATGTAATTCATATGTAATTCAATGATCATAGTGAAACCTAACCCCGTGGATGTAGATCAAATTGATCGAACCACGTAAATCTTGTGTCTTATTTTCTATTTTCATTATCTTTATCTTTATTTTCATATCAAATAAGATTAGATCTAGAAATCATAGTCATGATAATACAAGGGGTGTGTTGTAGGATTTCCTGCAACTACACCCATGTCTTAATTCACCACAGACCCATCATTTCATCATTCCTCAACTCCAATTCGAACCATCAGCTGCAGCTCATTTCCTCCATCTTGAACTCCATCGAACCCATTAACAATTCTTCCTCAAAATAGAAAAGAACTTCAGCCGTTAATCCCGTGAATTTCATCTTCAATCCATTCAAACCCTAACTTTTCTGCTGTTCAACTACGAATCTGAAAAACAGATCCATCTCTTCTTCGTTCGCTGACCTAGACTGAACAACATCATCTTCTCAATTTCTCCCTGAGTTCTTCACAAATTCTTCCATCACAACAACCATCTCTCTCCCTACATCGCTCGATCTCTTTCTCTGATAAACAGTGGAGCCGCCATCGGTTTACTCTCATCTGAATTTGAGAAGTAAAGTAAATGATTGAGAAATATCTCAATTTTAGGGTCATGTAGGAAACAAAAATGCTAGCGGCACCCATAAATAGGATAAGGGCTGCCCAGTTAATTTGTGGCTTGTCGGTTTCAGAGAACCGACTGCTTATTTTCTTCCTTGTTCAACTGTCAGTTGCGTGGGAACTGACAGTTCATTCTTGCACAACCTAGATGACTCCAAGTATAGCTCGCCTATAAATTAATCTTTTTGCTCTTTTCGCTCCAAATGAATGATTTCTCCTTCTTTTTCCCCAAGGATTCCATTGCACCTAATAACTCAAAACTAAACATAAGAGATGCAATTCACAAGGATAATTGCAAAGAAAGCATAAATACTAGATATAAAATTAGGTGTTTTACAACACCTATTCCCCCACACTTAGACTTTGCTAGTCCTCGAGCAAATCAAACAAAACTTATTCTAAAGGATACATACAACTCCATCTCGTGAGGGTTTACTAGAAATATACCCACAAAACCTATTTTTCCAACTTACTAGTTCTCCATAATGATAGCATCCAACGCGCTAAGAAGACATAGAAATTCTGCACACTAGTCATAAGAGGTTAGACACATAAATGAACACAATCTCATCCTTAAAAGTTGAGAGAGAAATTACAATCCATTATCGAAAGAAATTCGGGTTCGGAGTGATCAAAAGTCTCGACTCTGCCTCACAAGAAAGGGTTTTATGAAGTTGCTCTCAATAATAAACAGCTTTTTATGGGTCACACAGTGTCCAGGTAGGAATGAAGAGAGAATCCTGCGTCACCTTGAATGGTAGGAAAGCAAAAACCCTCTGAATTGTTTTGAAAAACCACATCTTTTATTCATTTTGAAAACCCTTTTTCTGACGATCTCTAAGAAAGGAAATCAACCACTTAACGAAGGTGGGAATATGCTTACTTACCTCGTTACCCGTTCGGCGTGCAGTTAGCACCACTCTCACAGCATCCATAGGAACGTCTTCGGGTTTCAATCCTTATCTTCGTCTTCGGTCTTCAACTCTTGATGATGAAATCTTGAACTTCGTAGAATCTTGACAATGTAACTCTTTCCTCTAATTCCTTGTTGCTTGAAACTTCATTGTGGATATTCCTTCTTTCCATTGGCTTTATTGAAAGAATACAAAACTAAAAACGAACTATAAAAACCCAAAATATGATACAAAGGATTTTTCTTGTCTCTTTTTTTTATTGAGACAAGAAAAATACAACAAATACAAAATAAAACAAAACAAAACAAAATAATAAAACTAATAATAAACCTAACAAAATTTTCTCTTGTTATTTTTTTCTTTTCTGTTTTCTTTTTTTTTCTTTTTTTTTCTTTTCTCTTTAGAACAAGAGAAAATAATATACAAATATGATAAAATAAAAAAAAATGCAAGTACAAAGGCCATGGTGTAAGTACTTTACCGCTTGATTCTTCACAACTTGTATGTCTCCATATCATAAACTCCTTGAACTCTCATCTTAATAATCTTCGCTCTTGTACAATAGTCTTCAACTTGTAAAAATTCTACTCCTTGTCTTGTTGCTTTACTTGAATCTGAATCTGCTCATTTCTGTACTGTTGCTTGTAAACCTTGAACGTCTTCAACTTTCCTTCGAATTTGTGATGCCCCTCTTGTTGATGATGCTGGTGTTTCTATGGACCTGTTGGTGTAGAGAGAGATAAAGTGGATGGTGCTAACTTCGAACAAGAATACAAGTGATATGTAAGTTAGCAATTCGATGTCACCATCATGATTGATAAGATAGCACTCAAGAGATCAAAATAGTGCTTCTATTGGTGGGAGGTTAGGTAGCTCACCATTCTACCCGGAATTTACGTACGGTGACACACACTCTAAAAGCACATATTTAGACATGTACCAAAAATGAAGACCGGTGCCTCACATGATGTAACAATAGGTAGTCTCCACTATAGAGGATCACAAATCTAATACTGAATTCATTCTGCACCTCATTTTCCACTGGCATGGTTAAATCCAACTTTAACTCTCATACAAGTAAGAAACCCGATCATGTTCTCTGTCATCTCTAAGTTCAGTCACTCTTGTGAGAATCTCGATGTAATCTTAGCGACATGTATACTATGTGACTTTAAACTAACCACAAGTTGGAGTTTGTTTATTCACTATTTTACACAAAAGTTGAAAAAAATGAAAAATTTACAATGCAAATGCTTAAACACTCCCCCACACTTAAACTTTACATTGTCCTCAATGTAAATTGAATCGTCCAAAGAAAGTCAAGGTGGGAAATCATATAATGATATACGACAAGAAATCAGAAAAAGTAAATACGAGACAAGAAAAAACTAAAAACAAGAAAAGAAATACTCATCCTATGGGTTGCCTCCCATTTAGCGCTTGGTTTAAAGTCGTCAGCCCGACTTGCAAGACGAATTCCCCATACACCAATAATCTGAAAAGTTGGGGATCCTTCCATGTAACCCGTTTTGCAAATAGTAACTTCACACAAACATTAGTATAATAAAGCAAAAGTGAAGCTATAGACCAATAGAAGTTTACCCCACACTTATTCTTGTCCACACTTGGAAGTGTATAAAGAACATAAAATTCAGGAACTTCTATGGTTTCTTCTATGCAAACATTCATAATATGAGAATCAAATGTTTTTAATGGTGGAAATCGAGAAACAAATTCATTCAACAATATTCTCGAAGCACATACATTCAAACCAACAAGAGGTAAAGGAGAAGAAACAATATGCAAAGGGTTAGACAAACCTTGCACAATATCTTGTATCACATAATCCTCTTTATCCTTGAAAAACTCAAGTGAATTACTCACCTCTTTTATATCATGCTCCTCTATCAAACCTTGCAACCATTCTTCATCTGTTTCTACCTTAACTAAAGTCTCTGCATTAACATCATCATTATAATCCTTTGCAAGATCAATTGGGTCTTCCACAATATTGGTCATAACGGTCACATTCTCAACATACTCGTCATCATTAGGCTCAAACTCTTTTGCGGCTGCAAATTTCGCTATAAGGAACTTTTTTAGAAGACTCAAAAATGCATCATCCTCAAGATCCACCCTTTGAATAGGCTCTTGATCATTATTAAGATCAATGCTTGAGTAATCTAAACAAGTGTCAACATATTCCTCTTCGTCTTCATTTTGATCCCAAAAAGATTCCATTGTACACCTTTGGGAAATGTCATTATGAGTTGGTTTAAGCAATGTATCTTCATAATCATCGTCACTTTCATAGTTAACATAAGATTGGTTCTCGCTGAATTTAGTGTTGCTAATCTCAATCTCATCCTTTTGAATAGGTGAATGATCATTATTAAGATCAAGAGTTGAGGTAGCTACACAATTATCAACGAAAGACCCCAAAGGTTGGCCCTTTTCAACATTAGCATTAATCAAATATTCATCACAAACCATAGGCACATTAGAATAGTTATTGTTTTTAAAGAAAAGTTCTTCCTCATACCTTTATTCTTTAATTTGATCAATACCTCTTTGTAAGTTAGCAATACCTTCACGAAGTTCATGGAGTTGCTCTTTTGTATCCTCTTTATCTTTTTGGAACTCTTGTTGTACAAAGTTGGAAACTTTGTCTAGAAAGTCAGAGACTTTTTGTTCACGAGCATAAGAATCCTCCCATCCTTGTGGTTGTTCACACACATACCCTCCATAAGGTTGTTGAGGAAAACCATAAGGATCCATGGAATATTGGTCATAGCCAATGAATTGGTTTTGATTATACCCCTGTAATTGTTGGAAGTTGTCATGTTGTTGAGATTGTTGGAAACCGTATCCATTGTTCCAATATGCTCCATCCATGAGAAATAATTACCAGAAACACGATTCTCAAAACAAGGTTAAAAACCAGAAAATAAAACAAAACTAAAAACAAGAAAATAAGAAACCAAAAACAAGTGACAACCGCTGCCTTCCCCGCAGCGGCTCCAAAATTTGATCGATGTCGTATGCATCAAAAATAATATTACTTTCTCACTACTCGAAATATATAATATAGCAAGGGTAAGAAAGGATCGTTCCCACAGAGAGGACTATGGTTGTCAAGTTGTTTCGGTTTCCTATAAATAACAATGGGGGGTTTTCTGATTTTTATATACTAAAATAAAATAAAAGCAAAACAAATAAATAAATAAATAAATAAAATCAATAATATTATAATATTGGTCAAGGATTGGTTTTCATTCACAAACATGTATTTGAAACAATAATTAGAATTGATATTTAATCTCAACTTTTATCAAAGGCCCTAGGTTACCTTGATCGCAAGAATATCCCGCTAATTTCCTCTTGTCATCAACAAACACATTAAAAGATGCGAGTATGAGTTCTACCTTAGAGAACAACCTAATGTGTAAAATCACTAATCAAGTTTAATTCCCTAGATGCATTAAGTTTTATGAAATCAGGCAAATCAAAGCAATCGAACGTGTAAAAGCACTAATCCGATTTAACAAAGGTTATGATTCATATGTGACTACTAGGATGCATCACTATAAGCAATATTCACAATATGCTACTTGCAATCAGAAATTTATCACTTTTCCATATAATAAACTCTAATCTAGCAATAGAGATGAAAACAAACTCAATCGATTCTAGACTCGACCAAACAAGCATTCAATTCACATAACAATATTAACGATGAATCATAAACGATAAATTATGGAGAGAAAACTAATTTATTGAACACAACCCATGTTTGGAAATCCAACTTATTCCTTTAACCAATGATAAAAACTAGGTACTCATATTCATGGAGTTCATAACAAGAAGGAAGAGAAAACCTATCATGTTTCTAAACCCTAGAAATACAAGTAAGAGTAAAGATATTTCCCATCCAGCCCCCTTTTGTTGTGTGAATAAGCTTTTTTTTATATCCTGACTTGTTCCAAATCTCAATCTCGACAAGCCCAGTCAGAAGGTCCATTACTTGATATGCTTGTCAGTTTTGTGACACTGAAAAGCAACTCCAGTCCAACAACAACCTATACTCGAGCCACATCCATCGCATCACTGCTTCAAGCACACTCCAATTTCAGTTCAACTCCATTCCTAGGCGCAACTACACAAACTTCCATTAACAGCTCAGTTCTGCATTGCATCTGCTCAGTACCACCAGTAAACACTTCCACTGCTTAGTCAAAACCCATTGTCACCTGCAACTTGAATCCTACTAGCACTTCCCAACTGTAGTTCACTTTTCATTCAAACTCATTCCAACTTCAACTACAACCTCTTCTTTCACCAGAATCACCAACTCTTGCACTTGTTCTCCACCATTCTCTCCTTCCTACATCAGCCATTATTGCAGCTGCAGCTGGTCATGTTCCTGCAGTCTAACCTCTACCAAATCTCCACTAGCTTAAACTCATGAACTGTCTCATAGCATCACCTTGATAATCTCCAGAGCTACTACCACCTGCAATGCCATCAACCTGCAATATCAGTCCACAACTCCACCTGCAATCTCTCGGACCACCACCTTCACTTTCATCTTAAGTCCATAAGCCTCTGCTCATTAACCAACAGCTTCACCACCTGAGCCCTCTAATCTCTGCTCTTGACTGCAGAAACCAGCACCATCCGCATCTGCAACAAGACCAACAGCTTCTCACTGCCTTCTACAGCCTTGTAATCTCCATGGCATCAGCATTTCCAGTTCAACCCAGCATTAGTAGACACAACCTCAAGCCTATAATCCATCTTTTCCTTTCGAAGCTCAGCATCAACACCACTTTCATCACAGCAGCAGTCTTAGTCATTCTCCATTTTTTTTTCAGCTCAATTTCGATCACCTGCAAAAGCATTCTTTTCTTCGTTCGAGCCATCCCAGTTCAAATAGCACCCCAACATCTCTCAATGATTCAGTTGCTCAGCTGCAACTCATTCTGCAACAGCAACCAGTTCAATTTTATTGCATTACAGCTCATACTATCACAACCTACAATTGCCTGCATCTGTAGCTTCACCTCAATCCCCTTGTGAGCAAGTACATCCCCCTGCAACTGTATCTGATTTCATTTATTTTAGTTCAAGCGACCAAAACTGCACCATTTCCTGCATTCTGCAGCTCAAAACCCATTCAGTCCGAGTTCTTAAATCGACACTGCCTGCAGTGCATCCATTCCCAGAATCTACATCTTCTTCGCAATCCACCTGCTAACTCAGCTGCCATTCTTGCATTCAGTCTCTAGCCTCCATCAGCTAACTCACTAACCTTGTAATTCTTCTTCCCTGTAATCTCAGCTAAACCGAATCCCAATACCAGGAAAACCATCTTCATATTCAACCAAAACCCCACTTAATCCTTCCTAATCCTTGAGCAACAACAACAATTCTTCCTTGAGCAGCACCACTTCAATTCCATCTACTAGAAAACCAATTAAATCTTCACCACCAGCACTTTCTCATCCACAATTACCACCAGAGACTCGATCTTGAGACAAACCCATGTCTTAATTCACCACAGACCCATTATTTCATCATTCCTCAACTCCAATTCGAACCATCAGCTGCAGCTCATTTCCTCCATCTTGAACTCCATCGAACCCATTAACAATTCTTGCTCAAAATCGACAAGAACTTCAGCCGTTAATCCCCTTAATTTCATCTTCAATCCATTCAAACCCTAACTTTTCTGCTGTTCAACTACGAATCTGAAAAACAGATCCATCCCTTCTTCGTTCGCTGACCTAGACTGAACATCATCATCTTCTCAATTTCTCCCTGAGTTCTTCACAAATTCTTCCATCACAACAACCATCTCTCTCCCTGCATCTCTCGATCTCTTTCTCTGATAAACAGTGGAGCCGCCATCGATTTACTCTCATATGAATTTGAGAAGTAAAGTAAATGATTGATAAATATCTCAATTTTAGGGTCATGTAGGAAACAAAACTGCTAGCGGCACCCATAAATAGGATAAGGGCTGCCCAGTTAATTTGTGGCTTGTCGGTTTCAGAGAACCGACTGCTTATTTGCTTCCTTGTTCAACTGTCAGTTGCGGGGAACTGACAGTTCATTCTTGCACAACCTAGCTGACTCCAAGTATAGCTCGCCTGTGAATTAATATTTTTGCTCTTTTCGCTCCAAATGAATGATTTGTCCTTCTTTTGCTCCTAAGGATTCCATTGCACCTAATAACTCAAAACTAAACATAAGAGATGCAATTCACAAGGATAATAGAAAAGAAAGCATAAATACTAGATATAAAATTAGGTATTTTACAACACCTATCACCGTCCAAGTTATCTCACTTTGATAAAGACTCGCAGATTTCCATTTGCTTGAGTAAAGATCAAATCGAGAGATTGAGATATAAGCTCTTTGATATATCTTTTTATTGATTGAGTCTAACTGTCTAATTGATTCTCATAAAAGGTATATTGGAGTTTGTCCATAGAGGTTGCTAAGCGAAATATTGGGTGGTGTTGTTAGACCCCCACTTTTTCACTTTATACATTCAAACATTCATTCATTCTACATTCGAAAGAAGCAAAAATAACTGCTAAATATGTGATACTTGGGTTCATGGTGAGTTGAACTGTCAGATGATTCATACTCCCTCCGTCCTAAATTAACAGTCCACTTTCACTTTGTCAAGATATTAAGAAAATCTTATAAAATGTCATGACTAGCCCTTGAATAGCCTATTTAATGTTATGTTATTACCTAAACTAAAACTATTAGTGTTAAAAATCTAAATCGGATAGTATTATTATTTTAGGAAATATTTTAAGAAATAAAAGCAAATTATACTGCTTTTATTATAAATCAACAATTTAAGAATTTTTTATCTCCATTTGATTTTGGTTTCCCGCACTAAAACTTTGGATCCTTTAAAAAATTTATTTGAGAGGGAAAAAAATTGAAATTGTAGATTATTTCCTCTTTAAGTATACTCGACCATGAATTTGAGATTTTGTCATAAATGTTTTTGATCATTTCTCATGTATATAGCCATGTTTACCCGTACCCATAAGTAGAAGTTTTATTAGGAATTTTATAACTATCCATTAGTGTTTTTATTTAAAAAAGAATGACAATTAATACATAGATATTGAGTAAGTTTTTTTCCTTATATATGATGATAATATTTAAGATTTTGAATTATGTTTATATTAAAAATGATTTTATGATTATTAAAAACAAAGGGTATATTTGATAGTTTAAGGGAAAAGTATGTCTATAAACAGAGCAGACAGATAAAAATGGACAGACCAAAGTAAAAATTAGGACAGATAATTTAGGACAGAGGGAGTAACTTCTAAGTATATGCAGATGACTCTTTTAGAACAATTAATTGGGGGATAAAAAAAGGAATTGGGGGATATTGATTACTTCCCCCAACCCATGGTGTGTGCTAAGGGGTGATTTTTGTGTATGAAAATACTAAAATACCCTTTGATTAATTAAAAAACATTATGAAAAGACAACTATACCCTTTCCCCTAAAACTTAAAATCTAAGAACCAAACACATATCCCCATTCTTCTCAGTACCGGCACTGACCTAGGTTTAGGTTTTTGTAAAAAAAAAAATTCATCTTTTTTCATCGTTCTTCATCCGTTCTTCGTCGATTAACCTACCCGAGTCATAAACAATGCCTCCACGAAAGAAAACGAATGCCCAATCGAACTCAAAATCGATTGCTCAACAAAAACAGGAACAAAGAATTGCTAAGATTGCTCAAAAGCAAGAAGAAGAACAAGCAGCGGATTCTGACAATCAGCCTCTCGCAACCATGGCTTCTGTGAGAAGGTAAGTGATTTTAAACTACTTTATGAGTGTTTTGATCGATTTATGGCAATGGTTTTAGATCAGAATCGCAAATCCTAACTGAAACAGTTGAGTTTTCAGTGATTACCGACACTGAAATATGTATGAATACAAAGCCGGTTTTACCTTCCGGCATTCAATCTAGGATGAATGCAATGCCGGTTTCACTCGCAGATTCACCAGAAACTGAATTTTCGATACCGGCATTGAATTTGGGTCAAATTCCCTGTCGGTTCTTGGTACCGGCAGTCATTTATAACTATTCGTGTATGACGTTAGTGGTCTAAAAACATACAAGAGAGTTTATGAATTTGTCACCAGTACCGGCATAGACATTTGGTTGCATTGTATGCCGGTTTATAGTACCGGCATTCTTTTGTAAAAATTCGAGCATGTCGGTAGTGGACTTAAACCATACATAAGAGTTTATGAATTTATCACCAGTATCGGCATACATTTTTAGGTTGATTTGAATGCCGGCACCAGGTTACGGCATGTAATTGATTTATTTCGAGCATGCCGGTAGTGGACTTAAAACATATAGGAAAACTTAAGAATTTGTCACCTAAACCGGCATAGATTTTTAGGTTGATTCGAATGCCGGCACCAGGTTACGACATTGAATTGATTTATTTCGATCATGCCGGTAGTGGACTTAAAACATACAGGAGAATTACATATGATTACCGGCATTGTCGACAGTCATTGTTTAATGTCGGAACAGACAACCGGCGTGCTTTGTTTCAGTAAGTCAATGCCGGTAGAAAAACTAAAAGTGAGTTGTCTCACATTCATTTCGTGTGATTTTATGATATAGGTCAAAAGCCAAGGAGGCTAACAAAAGAAAAACTAAAGATGCTATCACTAAGAAAAGAAGGAAAGACGGTCTTGATACTCCTCAATCTCTCCCTCCTCGAGGGAAAGATGAAGGTCGTAAAAAACGTTTGGGGGTTGAAACAAGAGGGATAATTTGGCAGAGTGGTGGTGACCGTAGTCGAGCTGTAATCCGTGACCACGATGATCAAGATGAG
Source organism: Papaver somniferum (assembly GCF_003573695.1). NCBI lineage: Eukaryota > Viridiplantae > Streptophyta > Magnoliopsida > Ranunculales > Papaveraceae > Papaver > Papaver somniferum. The sequence goes on from NC_039364.1 coordinate 86,532,027, forward strand.
CAAGATGAAGAGGAAAGTGAGGATGAAGATAATGTGGTTTCTCCAAGTCAATTAGCAATCCAAAGCAAAGTTGGTGGGCCAAGTCAACAACCAACACAAGGCAATGGCAAGAAGGGAAATGGCAAAGTGAAAGTTAAAGGTTCCCACCTTCCTCATATTAATGACATGATACCTGACCTTGAACGTGGTAGAATTTGGGGTGAAGCTCCGGAACCGAAAAAACTATTTGGATACAAGCACTCGTGGGATCGTACTATCTATCAGAACTATGTAAGTATTTTTTTTATCTTGTGCATATGTATTGTTGTGTATTTATGTAAAATATCTTAATTGTATTGTCTCCTAATTGTAGGATCATACGAAGGTTGTGTGTGTTTGCCGAAACCAAGCCGCGGATTGTTGGAAATTGTCCGATGAATGTGAAGAGGTCCAACAAATAGTAATGGAATCTGGTCTATATGCTTTGGTTGAAAATTATGTGAAGCCTGATTCCGTGACTGTCAATTGCTTCGCCGAAAGGTATCATGGTGAAACCGATACCATGCACTTCCCTTTTGGGGAGATGACCTTCATCCCTGATGATGCTCAGAACATTCTAGGCTTGAATGTTATCGACAAATAAATTGCAGAAGGAGTTGAGTCTCTGTACCTAGAATGGTCGAAGTTGCACGCTCTGACTAACAAGCTGTTGGGTTGGAACTACAAAACTTCTGTGGAGATCTTTTATGAATCCAAGTCTGGTAGGAAAAAGACAATCAAGTTGATGCTGCTTAAGAAGAAGTTTGAAAACACAAAGCAAAGAAGTTTGGAGTATGGATGGGACCCTGAAGAAATTTGTTATACTGCCGCTGCATACCTGTTATACATCTTGGGCACTAGGGTATTCCCTGACACTAATGGCAACAGGGTTAGTGCGAACTACCTTCAGTACTTGGATCCATTGGAAGATGTCTATGGGTATTCTTGGGGCACCGCGGTAATGGCACATTTGATGATGGAGATGAGAAGGGCCTTTAAGGCTAAAACCAACCAATTTGTCGGGAATTTCACTCTACTGCAGGTAATTTTGTTTTTAAACTTATGTTATTATGTATATTGTTCACATGTACCCTTATCGTGAACTTAGAAACAAAACTTATTGCTTCACCTTGGAATAGGTGTGGGCTTATGTACACTTCCCCACCTTGTTCAAGGACTGGACCTCCTTAAAGATCAAAGACCTTCCCGAACCCGATACGCCTATAGCTAAGATATACGAGTTCAACAACACTCTGAAGCCCGGTAACATAGGTCGACTGATCGATATGAGATTGTCTTTAGACGCGATGAGTACCCAATATGTTTTCTTCGACCCTTACAAGAAGGTTAGAGGAAACCGTCAAGTTTTGAGGTATGCTAACATTGCATTCTACCATGGGTCGTTGTTCCATCCAAAAGGATACGTTATGGCCAATCCTACACGTGTGATGCGCCAACTTGGATTCAAGCAATTATCACATATCAAGACGGACTCTTTTCAATGTTTTGTTCTTTACCTTTCTCGGTGCTTTTCAACTCCTAATCGGTTGCATGTAGAGTATGATCCAAAACCGGATCCAACAGATTGGAGGGATAGGGAACCACGTCGTTTGGTAGATATTAGTCAGTGGGATAAGTTGGATCTTGCGGAAAACGGTGATGAGTTTGATGCCAACTACATGGAAGATTACCTGCAACGGTCACATCCTTTTGTCGCCCGCCCGGATGACGTCCAAATTCCACCCCAGAAACACCCTCCCGTTCCAACTCCCGCACCGCCACCATCTACGATCGCCCAACTTAATAAGACCGTTGGATTGATAGTAAGTATTGTTAATTACTTAGTCGTTTAATGTACACATAATCTTATATTACCATATATATACTAATTATGTGTTGTATGTATGAAACTAGCGGCGTCGGCTTGGCAAGTTGAGGAAGCAATTATGTTGCATGTACGATGAAGGAGCGGGGCTATCCAATGAAGAAGTGAAGGAAGTCGTGGAGAAGCTTGATAAAATTGAAGAAACTGACCCTAGTGCAAGGGATTTGTTCGGTGAAATTAGGAAGAAACCGGCACAAAAGAAGCAAAAGACCAATTGATTAACTATTTAGTTGCGTTTCTTTTTCTGGATGGTGGTTGTTACGTCTTGAACAATTACGAACTTGTTTTCGTTTGTACCTCATGGTTAACTCTTTAGTTGTTTGGTTTGCTTTTAGTTTATGTTACCTGGATTAAGAACATTTAAGCAGAATCCTGTTGTTTGGTTTGTGTTGAACATGTTTAGGTTTCGAGTGATTGCTTTATGTTGACATGTTTAGATTTCTAGTGAAATTTTATTTTTGTAAGATTTATTTACTACTGCTTCCGGCATGGAAAAGCTTTGGTTCAACAACGCCGGTACAGGTTCCGGCATGCGAGAAAATTACAGTTCATTGCCGGTTTCTTGTACCGGCAAGGAAATGTTTCATAAAACCATATCGGAACTAGAAGATTAAAAATTTCATGTTCCTGTATAGAAATTGGAAGGTACCGGCATAGTCGTTTTTCTACAATCTATGCCGGTTTTATGATTTTTCCCAAATTTTCATAGTCGACAGAAAACCGGCACTGTAATATTGGTCGCTTATATGCTGGCAGTCTGCTAGTTTTGAGTATAAATCCATTTCGAATGTTCTTTTATTTCATTCCTAATAAGTCTATTACATTGGATTTGATACTTTAAATTAAAACATGCTAAAAAACATAGAATGGATTACATTTGGGTAAAGATTAACTATTTCCATCCCTTTTCAACAATTGCGGAACCTTTGAGCGTTTCCCGAATCTATTCGAAGACATCGTCCGGGATGGGGGTGTCAAGGATCATCTTCATTGGTTTTTCTTCTCTTTCAACATATTCCTTTCCCTTCATATAACACCCATCATACCCATCGATAGGCTTGCATTGGCCCTTGTGGTTTTCTCTTGACTCTGCTAGTTCAACAACTTTGTCAAACCATTGAAACTCATCGCACTTTGGGGATTCAAACACCTTAGAAACATTCTTCCATTTTCAGCATCATCAGTTTTTGCAATCCAAAACCGGTGTGTCCCATCACAACTTCTACACTTTGAATAAATAAAAGGACAGTCCATGGCTAGATGAGAAGGTGACTTGCAAATTTGACACTTGCAATGATGACTCTGTAAGAGAAGATTATATTAGTTATGCGTCATAGTAGCGAATATTATATTGTTAGTAATGTTTATTCTACTTACTTTGCAAATAAAGCTAAATGATGAATCTCCCATCCCTTGTGAAGCTTTAACCGTGCTTGCTTTCTTGAGAGAAGGATTTTTGTTATTTGGTGGGTGGTTTGTGTAGATTTTTCCCAAGGAATGGGAGGTATTATATACAAATGAATCACCAACAGTCTTATTTTTCAAAAAACTAGCCTTTTTTTTTAATTTCACAAACACCGGCATAGTCGCTATTATAGATCCAAAGCCGGTTCTTTGTAATGGCATTGAATGTTGTTGTACAAACATGCCGTTAATGGTTGCATATTTGGCCCAATCTCTGTGAAGAAATTCCCTTGTACCAGCTTGGTTAGCTTATGGCAAAACTGTACCGGTACTTGGTGCCGGCAGCTTATGTCACAATTACCTCAATTCCGGGTTTGGTGATTTTCAAAAAAAATAGTCATTGAGGTTTTTCCCAAACAAAGACCATCACATTTTTCAAACTCGTTGAATTGTTTGGGAACACGAAGAACAAGGAATTGAATCCCGAACAAGTTCAGCAAACTGTCGCTGCTTATATGTTGTTCATCTTGGGCTCCGCTATATTCCCTGACGCTAATGGTAACAGGGTGCATATGAACAACCTACAATACTTGGATATGTTGGAAAAGGTTCATGAGTATTCATGGGGTACTGCTTTCTTGGCACATTTTTTGGCAGATTTGTATCGAGCTTCTAAGGCTTACGCCCGTCAATTTAATGGGAATTTCACTGTAATTCAGGTATAGTGAACTACTTATTTTTTTATTGTTGTCATTAAATTTGTTAGTTTCGAATTATATATTTTCTTATACATTTAATTGGAACGATCTTTCATTGGCGTAGGTGTGGGCTTATGAACACTTCACAAAATTGTTCATACGGTATAAAGGATTGGAGGTTGTCCCTGATTATCCACAGAATAGGCCTCTAGGTCAGAAATACTTCTTCAACAATACCCCAAGGCCCAATAACAAGAAACAGTTATTAGCAATGAGATTGGCTTTGGATTCGATGGTTGTCCAAGATATTGTGTTTGACCCATATAGGAATGCCAGAGGACTTCACTTCGAAAGGCGTGACAATGTTTCATTTTACAACGGACCGTTATTTCATCCAAAAGGATTTGTTATGCACAACCCTCGACGTGTAATGCGCCAACTTGGGTACAAGCATAAAGATCTCACGGATATATCTTATCAGAAATTCTCTCATGACTTTCCTCAATGCCAATCAAATGAGAACAATACTCTCGTAGTTTACGACCCAAAAGCTATTCTTGCGCATTGGAGTGAGAGGGAAGAACAAGGACTTTTGTTGGATAGGGATGATTGGGAATTGGATGAAAACGGTTATGAGAGTGAACCAACCTTCCTAAGAGGCCATCGGAAGTACTCACATCCTTATGTTGTACGCCCGGATGTGGTAGAAGTTCCTCCACCACCAGCACGTCCCTCCACAACTCCGAAAACTGTACCCGCACTTCTACAGCTCATTACGTTGTTGGTACGTACGTCTTGTTCATAGGTAATCTTTTAATCTATATATATGAAGTTATACAATTGTACATACTAACTACATGTTCAATAATTCCTTAACAACGTAAGCGGATTGGAAATTTGTCAAAGTTCTTTAAGAAAAATAACAAGGAAGGAGAGGTGCTGACCAAGAAAGAAATGGAGAACGTCGAGCAAAAGATCGACAAAATTGAAGATCCGGCGGCAAAGAACTTTTGGGGCGAAAGGAAGAAGAGGGCACACAAGAAGCCAAGAACCGAGTGATCGTCTTTTTATTTTGTAGTATTAGTTTGGTTTGAACAATCTAGTGTTGGTTTATGTTTGTTTGCGAGTCTTGAATAATGTGTTTGTTTGTGTGTTTTCTATACTCTTTGCTTGACTTGGTTTATGTTTGATTTGTTTTCGGTTTGGAACAACATAACTTTGGAGTTTGTTCTGGTATAGAATCTAGTATTGTTATTATATTTATTATGTTGATAAACTTGTGTCAAATTACCTCTTTTACAGAGTTTGAATGTGGCAAGATCACATATATTTCTAAGTTATCTGCAGTACCGGTATGCTCGAAATGAGTAAAATCAATGCCGGTTTCCTAAATGAAAAAGTTTCGGCATTTAAATGTGTTTGTATACTATGCCGGTGGTCTGCAATCTCCTTGGCAAATATGTTTTTGACAGAAAACCGGCACCGTTATGATGTTAACTTCTATGCCGGCGAATTTACTGATTTCTCTGGATGTTTTTCTGTATTTTCGGCATGGTTCCAAAACAACAATCTACGCCGGCACAAAAGTTCCGGCGTAATAATTATAAAACACAACTATGCCGGCATAGGCATCAGAATATGATTTAATGTTTACAATTCAAACTTCCCAAAAAAACAAAAGTTTGCGTATTAGTGAACCACATATACCGAAATTACTCATCATCGCTTCCACGCGTATTAACTTTAATCTCCTCCTCTTGAAGAGGTTTCTTTGATAAGGCCAACGCATCCCAAAATTAGTGATTATCCTCATACAATGCCATCCATCCCTTCCAGATATTGAGATCTAGATCCTTGTTTTTTACCATCCCACAAACAGGTGGCAAAGGACAATTGTCCTTGAGTTTTGGAATTACGAAATGATTACCGTTCACGAACGCCAAAACAACTCTTCTCTTCTTAAGGGATCCTTCGCATTTTTGCCACTTTGGGGTAAATGTTACTTCTACGGTGGGGGTAAAATAATGAACAACACATCTAAATGTATCTGCCACTAGATGCCCACAAAGCGCCATTCTCATCCAATATTGAGAAGGAAGAAAGTTCATCTCTTGCTCGGGCCCTAATATTTGAGAATGCATAACATCAAACCCCTCGCCTACACCAACCAATTTCTCATAAAATCTCCTCTTGTTCACATGTTGTTCGGACATCCTCGTTCTAGCATATCGGCATGGTGTCATACCTCTATTAACCGCCGTGTCAAAGATTCCTAATTGTTCTATCACAGCATGATAGCCACAATTTCCATCTCCATCGACATCATCCGTATATACAATATACTCGTGAATAACCTCAGGAAGTTGGCCAGACTGTATCTTGGTATGATAACTTCTACTTGTCCTACCTGTTCTGGGATCCTTATACATCTTCATATTACCCTTTTCTAACTTGATTATATCCAAACTATCCCCTGCAATCTCTACACTTGCACTGTCTTCGATATGTGATGGGAGTCCGTACTTCCTTGGCCTACCCCTTCGCCGTGGAACTAAAACTACATCAACTTTGATATCACATTTCCTCGGTGACCGTAACCACATTGCCTTGACCGGACTGGATGAGATATTTAAATCTCCCATGAGCGGACTCCACTGCACTAGTTGCTTCAGTCTTGAAGTGTCTATACCGGTTTGTCCATGCACACACAAATTTTTCCTTGAACTTATCCAACCATTGAGTCCGATAATACCAGAGGCAGTCGGATAAACTTCGTTCCAATCGGCAATAAACTTCTCCAATATCTTTTCGTACATAACCTCGGTAAGAGATCAATAAACTTTCTCCCAATCTCTTAGAAATTCCAACCACTTTTTATGATTTTCCGCATGTTCTTTGTCCATTCGCTCATTTATCTTGCCTCTCTCATTTTCTTCTTCTCCGGGGGATAGTTTGTTCTTTCGAACATCTTCCTCTAGTTGAACAATCATTCTCTTCTTAATATCCGCTTTAGTGGGTTCAAACAAGGCATGAAAAGTTTTTATGATATTTTGACGTATATGATATGTACATAGGAAATTTTGTGCATCCGGGAAGACGTCGGATATTGCTTTCATTAATGCATCATCTTGATCGGTTACGATCACCCTCGGAAGTTGATTTTCCCGAAAGAATAATTTCAAATGTCGTAATGCCCAATGATAATTATACTCCCTCTCGTTTTCCATTAAACACCAAGCCAATGTGAATGTTACCTTGTCCGAGGTTTGCCCCACGATGTTGAACAACGGCATATTGTATTCGTTTGTCTTGTAGGTACAATCCATCATAAGAACACCACAACATGTATTTGCCAATTGTGAAAGCTAAGGATGCGAAATGAATATTTGAAGGGGCTTCTCGTCCGGCCCTCTTTTAATGATACGCGTGTAGTTGTAATCCCAAGCCATGTTCTCAAATTCTTGCATAACGGACCTCCCTTCCCATTCCACCCTTCTAATAGTTGCTTGTGCGCTATAAATTATACGTAGAGAAGACACGTTGGACTCATCCTTTTCCTTGAAGCCTCTGAGAATTTGTCTCGGTTTGATAAGTGCTTTGGTCAATCTCTTTACATCCTCGAACTCATGAGGTTTCAGATTCGCAACTAGGGAGTGACTAACAAAATCTTTCGGATCCCGGTGGTTATGACAGTCACACAAAACCTCACAATCCCAATTGTTCATGTCATTTAAACGGAAAACAAGCTTAAACGGGCAATCATTCTTCCTCGTACGAGTCTTGTATACCCTATTAGTCTTCTTTGGATATACATAATACTTTCACTTGTGGCTATTCTTCTCCTTGTATTTACTACTTCTCTCGCAAGCCATCTCAAAACGCCTCTTTGAACGTTCGGTATTCCTCACCAACACACGCATGTTCTTAAGAGCTGTCTCTTTAGCCCAAGAGATTGCTTCATTTCGATCTATAATTCCCTATATAAGATCAATTTCACATTCATTAGAAGGTTCATTACTAGCAATCCATTAGTAAAGTATTCTTTGGTCACATACTGGAGGTATTTTATAGTCTTCCGACGTATCCAGATAAAGCGGCTTTGCATTTGTTGGATCAATATATGTCACCACCTAAAGATTGAACGAAAATTAGTTCCAAACGAAATTAAAACACTATGCCGGAAACAAGTACCAGCATGCTCGACCAATGTTCCGGCATTGTCGAACTTAGCCAAAACTGAAGACCAAATTTGAAACATATTCCGGCATACATTATTCATTAGACAGCAACGCCGGAAAACAAGGTGCCGGCACTGTCGTAATTTATTGTCCCAAGCCGGTACACGCTACCGGCATTCCAGTTAATTGATATGTAATGCCGGTATTTAGATCTGGAAAACATTTATTCATGTATGTTTTTTTGTAGGTACCGGCATTGTAAATTTGAAACTCAACAACGCCGGTTCCACTGCCGGCATTCTCGAAATTGATGGAACCACGCCGGTAACTGGTTCCGGCGTTGATGGTTATTAATTTTCCATGCCGGTTTTTGGGTTTACATGGAAATGTTTCATGTATGTTTTTCATGCAGTTCCGGCATGGTAACCTATCAATGAACCCATGCCGGTTTAATATTCCGTAGTATATTCCTTGGTAGGTAAAAAAGTTAACTGCGTACCGGCATAGTTTTTTGGTAGAATACTATGCCGGATCAATATTCAAATTGGGGGATATCACTTTACCGACATGGTCGGAGTATGAATACCATGCCGGTAACGCGTCTTCCGGCATGGTATTCATACTACGACCATGCCGGCACCGAGGTTTTACAATTGAAAAAATGGCGGGTTTAAAGAAAAAAATCGATTTTTCAACCTCCTAGCAGCTTTACCTGTGTATTGGGAATGCTTGCATGTTGTGCAAGTTTACTTTCTTGTGTAGCTTCTTCGAAAAACTCTTCATACTCGTCAAAATCATCATTCAAGGGTGTTGGCTTAATAAAGAGTTGCAATTAAGAGTTGTTGTCGTTAGCTCCTTGTTGTAGTAGAGTTAAAGATTCAGCAACTGCAATTCTCTCCTCACAATCATCTTCCATTTTCACAAAAAAATTTCCACTCAAAAATATTTTCCCCTCCTTCTACTCTCACCTCACTCACCCAAATTCAAATAAACACACACTAATCACTTATCAAAAATCTTAAGATTTTACTAATTATTAATCACTAATCCTGATTAGTGAGGGGTAGATTAGGTAATACATAAAATACTTAGATAAGGGGTGACCCCGAATTGATATCTGTAACCAGTTTTTGTCCTTTTCTTATATCCCCCAATTCCTTTTTTTATCCCCCAATTAATGGTTCCTTTTTTATCATCTAAAAATCTAAGACTTCCAGCATGCCAATAAGTTTACCTGAATCCTTGTTTCTTTATTCAATATCCGCTTGTCCTCAACATTCTTTATAATTGCTTCATCTGCAAGCAAGAAAACAATGCATTTATAAATAGAGTTTAGCAAACTTTCGCACACCATATTGACACAAGACAAAAAATCTGAACTTAGTATGTTGGATTCACAAGATAAGACACAAGTAATACGCAAGATTATGCAAAACTAGACATTATGCATTCTACAAGATTTGGTGTAACCTGACAGTTGCCATTCATTCTATCAAGGTTTGTTGCTGGTACTGGTGATGTGGTAGACCTACTGTTTACTTTGATCAACATTGTAAAAAAATTTGTACAGTTTTACATGACATGATTCCTTAACATTTAAGATTACAAACATTCCACCACTGGTGATGGGGTACAAATTACAAATATGTCTTAAATTCTTCCTGCTTTCGCTACTTTCTATGTTTGTACCTTATTGGTTCGATGCAGTGGAAGTAATCACCTTAGGACGATGTGCACCTTATGAATCCAAGTTGCAGTTAGCTCTGCGGCTATTAATCATGGGTGTAGCTTCTTCACAAGCATTCTTAGCTGACTCTGGTTTCTTGAACGTCACCTGCATATATAAAATTACCAATGACACAAGATTATCCATGATTAATGGATAATTTTATATATATGCAAAATTGAATAATATGCTTGATTGATAAAAAGATGAGCTGCAGTTTAAGTTTTACGCTTTTACAAAGAATACAATAGGAGTCAAAGTGAGTAGTAAAACTACTAAGTTTAGCTCGCAAAAAAAGAGCATCAGCTACCATTCATTCTACAGCTTAAACATTCATTCTCCATTCAAAAGAATCAAATATTGTTCAATGATACTTGGTTCTAATAGAGACATGGTTGTGCACGTTGTCAAGAAGATCACAAAAGAGACTTACCAGATGAAGGTCACCAACAGCATAATCCAACAAAAATTTGATCATTAAGCGTTGTACCTCGCAAGAAAGTGTAAAACTGAAGGTTAAAACCTTAATTATAGTCAAGCATAAACAAATCAAGTAATAATATATCCATAAATTGCAACTTCAATATACAAGCAGAAACAGATCAAGTAATTACCATGGATTGATATTCCCCTGGTGGCTCCTATTGCTTCAGCAAACCTTAACTGCAGTCACCTGCACAATTAAAAACACATATAGAACAACAAAAACTACACTCATACACAAAGTAAAATTCACAAAAAGATATATCAACGTTCAAAGTCATTTTCAGTTTAAATTAGTACTTTCTTATACACATTTGCATAAGAATCTCCCTTAAGCACAACTCCATCAGAGTTTACTTATGCAAAACAACATATGAGTACATATCAGCGTGTTCAGCATACATATAAAAGTGTGAACATTAGAAAAAATAGCAAAAAATATGGCTGACATAATAGCAAAAAAGCATAGGCTGATAGCTGAGATATCCATGAAAAAATTCATCATTTCCAAAAAGATAGATATACCCTTCTAATCATATCAGATTCAGATTTTTGGATGAACCACATAGCCTCCAATTCCAACTTCAAGGTCTTCATAAACTTTTTAGCTTTTATGGTCAGTTCATGTGGCAATAGTATGAGGTCCACCAACACCTTTGCATGTTATAAGATACAGGTGAGCTGTACGTCCAAATTCACCGGTACAAAGTCGACCACAGCAATGGTCTCACTATCCAAGTTCAACAATGAACATTTGACTCCATCAGGACCTACTGCTGATCGAGCTGGTGATATCTCAACTTTGTGTGGAAGTGCCTGAGCAGGTGAACTATTCTGACCAGCTGAAGCAGTCTGAGCAGGTGAACACGCGGGACCATGTGCATTATCAAAGTGGTTCGAGGAAATATATGATTCTTTTCCTGATCTGATGTCCTGCATAACGTCACATAAGGATCCAAAGGTTTGAAGCAGAACCTCCATCTTGCCACTTAACTCCTTCACCTCATGTTTAAGTTCTCTATCCTTGCGCTTTAATTCAGCAACTTTGGCACACGCAGGAGCAGAATAAGCATATTGTGTACGAGAAATAGGACCGACAACACGAACCCTTCCCCTAGAATCCTTTCCAAATGCTTTAGTCAATGCATCCATTTCATCTGCAGGTTCACCAGCATCTAGTTTTTCCTTGATCTCTTCTTGCGTTTTCTTAAGGTTATCCTGTAATGTAAAGCACATTTTGTAAACATAAATGGATTGAATAAATTAAAATAGTATGTAAACAGAAATAAAGCATAGCCTGACTCACATAGTAGGGTTGCGCACTAGGTAGAATTTTCTCACCCTCTTGTGATGAGTTTTAATCCATACATCAGAGGTAGTGATCTCAACCCCAGGATTCTCTCTCTCCTAAATTTACAAATAGGATAAGTGATTAGTATCAATCAATCGAGCACATTTACACCATCTTGTCAAAAGTAAACAGATTATTCTAATGTACTAATAACCCTGGGTTTGAGGAGGGATTTGTATCCAATGCTGACTGGAATCTTAAAAACTACAAGTTAACAAGTTCAGCGAATCATAATAACTATTCCATTAACATGTTCAGTGGTTAATGGTACCCTATAGTTCATAAAGTAGTTATTGTTTTCAACATGCAAGCATAATCATATGAGGTTTTTACCATACTATGAGGTGATATACATACCAGTTCAGCTTTTAACATATTATGAGGTTTGCGACCAGAAGTGTGAGCGTAATCATATCTTTTCCTTTTCTTCTTATGTTATTCTCTACTTTTCTGTTGGGCTTCATCTTTTTCATTGTCAAAGAATTTTATCCAGTCATCTTCTCTTATAGTTGGAGGAATATGAGTGATCCTTTCTTAATAGGTGATATAAGTATCATAGTAGTCTTTTCTTAGATCCCACTTGAATATCCTCCATATAGGATCCATCCCCTTTATCAAATTTAGCTTAGAAGTATCCGGTAATAGATATGATATCTGAAAAAATAGAACTTCAGTTTTAAACAACGGTTTGACATAAATCAAGATAGCGCAAGTGTTTACCTGCAACAATTTGACATTTCTAAGGTAAGTATTTACTTTCAATTCCTTCCAGACATCATCTTTGTAGTTATCCGGCACATCCCTCCAAGATTTGAAAAAGACAGGGATATGAGTACGAATCCAAGCGCCCTTCAGGTGGCCGATCTTAGTTGTACTTCTAGAAATGGGAAGTCCATTTTCATCTACCACCACTGCTACCATAGTGTCATATGTCTAAGTTGTTATGTAAGGGGTATGCCTTTAGTAATGGGTCTGTGGTGCTCTAGTAAGAGTTGGGGCTACATTTTGTTAACCGTCTGGATGTGGACGCGTGTTTGTTAGGTGTTTGTCGATCTGAGAGATTGAGTGAACCAATAAATGTGTAAAAAAACAAGTTTTGTAAGATTAAGACAAATTTAATGTTAATCTCTATTTAGTCCTTCTTCCCTCTCTCTCAGGCTGGTTTCAACCGGATTTCTCTAATTCCCTCTGATTCTGTGTGATATTTGTTGTGGAAACACAACAATTAGTATTAGATCCGTTCTATCCTCACCATGGGTAGAGCTAATCATCCCACCGTTAAAGAATTAAATGAATATCTTCAAAAACTTTCAGAAAAATTTGATAAACAGATTGGAGATCTTTCTTCAAAATACGATGAGCTCGCTGCGAAAAATAAAGAGATTAAAGAATCATTGTTGTCTAAGGGTGATTTCGTTAAGTACATGGAGAAATTTACAGGAAAAGGGGTTGAAGAACAACAAGATCCAGTAACAGAAACACCTCATTCAAACCCTTTTCACCAAAACGGGGCTATGTTCAATTTTCAGCAAGGGGTGGGGATCTCTACAACTCACATCGTATACCAAAGCTAGATTTTCCGAGGTTTAATGGAGAAAAAACCCCAAAGGATGGATACAAAAGTGTGACCGGTATTTCTTACTCAAAAACATCAGAGACGAGCATCAAAAAGTCACTATGGCAGCTATGCATCTGGATGGAAGAGCAGATAGTTGGCTGAAAAATCTGCAAACAACTAGATCCATAACTTCCTGGTTCGAGTTGGCTGAGCACGCCTGTATTCGGTTCGAAAATCCGGCGAATGACAACATCCTTGGCATATTCAGTAAGTTATCTCAGATTACTACAGTTGATGAGTATTTTGAGAAATTTGAAAATCTTAAAGCCTTGTTGTTTCGTCAGTTCCCTATGCTTACCGAGCATTATTATGTGATGAGTTTTATTGGTGGGTTGAGAGAAGATATTAAACATGTTGTCAGTATGTTCAATCCTACCATATTAATGCAAGCATTCTCCCTGGCCAGGATGCAGGAGAAAACCATAAATACCCAACAAAAACCAGTGAGGGGAGTAAATAAATTTTTTCTTAATAATAGACCATCAACCTCATAAAATTTTTCCCAAAAACTTGTCTCCCTCCCACCCTTACTCCCATTAACACCAAACACTACTCCATCATCAAACCCTGTTCGACTTCCAATTCGTCGCTTGACACCTGAACAATTACATAAGAGGAAATCTCAAGGGATTTGTTTCAATTGTGATGAGGTTTACCACCCTGGTCATTTTTGCAAAAAAACAACAAGTATTTTTGATGGTTGCTACAGAAGAAGAAGCTGAAGTTAGTACACCAGCTGAAGAAGTCACTGATTCTGAGGACACCCCAGCAGTGGACAGTGATATGGAGATTTCAGCCCATGCTCTCACAGGAAATTTCGTTGGTGATACAATAACAATTCCAGGTTTCATTAATAAACACCAAATTTCCATTCTCATTGACACTGGTAGCATAAACAGTTTCATTGATTCAGATTTAGCAAAACACCTTGGACTGTGCATTCTTCCAACTCCTAACTTGCTAGTCACAGTGGTAAATGAAGAGCATACAGTAAGTTCTGGTCTTTGTAAATCCTTATAGTGGACAATGCAGGATTATCAATTCAATGGGGATTTGAGGTTACTAGCTTTAGGGGGTCGTGACATGGTTCTTGGAGCAGATTGGCTGAGAGGGTTAGGTGATATTATTTTCAACTTATCCACCTTGAGCATATCATTCTTCCATCAAGGAGTGTAGATTACACTTGTGTGGGCTCATCCTTCTCCATCCCTAAAAATGATGAGCACTAAAGGAGTTCAACAATTTTTCAACACCAACTCTCATGGTATCATAGGCCATTTCTACTCTGTCTCTGAAGTTCAGCCTCCATCTCCCACCCCTCCCATTATGGCCGATGTACTTAAAGATTTTCAGGATGTTTTTACTGAACCTACTACACTCCCCCCACATAGATCCCTAGATCATTCAATTCCCCTTCAACCAGATTCAGCTCCTATAAATCAAAGACCATACAAATGTCCTTATGTGCAAAAATCTGTCATTGAACAATTGGTGAAGGACATGTTACAAACTGGTGTAATTCAACCCAGCCATAGTCCCTTTGCAACTCCAATTATTTTGGTCAAGAAGAAGGACAATAGTTGGAGATTTTGTGTAGACTACAGGAAGCTCAACAACATCACCATTAAAGATAAGTTTCTTATTCCTATTATTGATGAACTATTTGATGAATTTTTGGTGTATGTGTGTTTACTAAGATTGATTTAAGATCTGGTTATCACCAAATCAGAGTCACACTTAAGGATATCTACAAAACAACTTTTAAAACTTATCATGGGCACTATGAATTCACTGTCATGCCTTTTGGCCTCACTAATGCTCATGCCACTTTCCAGGCCTTGATGAATGAAATTTTTCAACCTTTTTTTAGGAAATTTATCTTAGTTTTCTTTGATGACATCCTAGTCTACAGCCCTGACTTGGAAACTCATGCACAACACTTAAAGATCACCCTCTCTCTACTGAGACAACATCAGTTGTATGCCAAAATTTCAAAATGTTGTTTTGCTCAGTCTCAGTTGGAATATTTGGGACACATCATCACTGCACAAGGAGTGGCTGTTGATCCTGCTAAAGTTGATGCAATGACTACTTGGCCTACTCCAGCTAACATCAAGGAACTCAGAGGGTTTTTGGGCCTCACAGGGTATTACAGAAAGTTTGTGAAAAATTATGGCATTCTAAGTAAACTACTCACTGAATTGTTGAAGAAGGATTCTTTCACTTAGACTACTGCAGCTACACAAGCATTCAACACCCTCAAGAAGGCAATGACTACAACCCCAGTTTAACCCTGCCAGATTTTTCAAAGCCATTCATCTTAGAAAAAGATGTTTGTGCTTCAGGATTGGGAGATGTCCTCATGCAGGAAGATAGACCAAGTGCTTTCTTTAGCCAACCTTTGGGCCCTAAAGCACTGGGTTTATCAACCTATGAAAAAGAACTCATGGATGTGGGTTCAGCTGTGACAAAGTGGAGACATTACTTGCAAGTCCACCATTTCACCATTAAGACTGACCATAAAAGTATTAAGTATTTTTTGGAGCAAAAGATTCATACTGGTTTGCAGCAGAAATGGTTAATAAAACTACTGGGTTTTGATTATGATATTCAATATAAAAAGGAAGTTGAAAATAAAGTGGTTGATGCACTTTCAAGAAGACCACATAATGAAGCTGCCTGCAAAACAATGGCTCTCTCAAAACCAGTATGGATGCAAGAAGTCATTTCAAGCTACCTCAATGATTCAAAAGCTCAGCCCATTATCTCCCAGCTTCTTATTGCTCCTACTTCCCTTCAGCATTATACTTATCATCATGAAGTACTCAGATATAAAACAAGACTGTACATTGGCAGCTGCAACAATGTCAGAGCCACCATACTTCAATCCATTCATGCATCTGCTGTTGGGGGTCACTCTGGAATACAAGTTACTTACATGAGAGAAAAAGCTCATTTCTTTTGGCCCAAACTGAAGCAGGATGTCTTTTCTTTAGTTTCAGCTTGTGATATCTGCCAAAGAAATAAAGGAGAGCATACCTTACGTGCTGGATTGCTGCAACCTATTCCATTACCTGAACAAGCTTGGCAACACATCAACTTGGATTTTATTGAAGGCTTGCCTAAGAGTGAAAGAAAGGATGTCATCCTTGTTGTGGTGGACAGGCTCACAAAATATTCCCATTTCATTCCTCTACAGCATCCATACACTGCTTATTCTATGGCCAAGGCTTTCTTGCACAACATTTTCAGACTACATGGATTGCCAGCTTCCATTGTCTCAGACAGAGACAAAGTATTCACTAGCTCATTTTGGCAGGAACTATTTAAGAAACTTGGCTCTGAACTCAAGATGAGCACCTTCTACCATCCACAAACTGATGGCCAAACAGAGCGAGTCAATGCTTGTCTTGAAAATTATCTCATATGCATGACAGGCCATCAACCAAAGTAATGGGTTCAATGGTTGGCTTTAGCTGAGTGGTGGTATAACACCAGCTTCCACACTAGCCTCAGAATGTCTCCTTTTAAAGCACTATATGGCTATGAGGCTCCTCATTTAGCTTTTCCTTCATCCACTACTTCTTCTGTGGCATCAATTGAGCAGTACTTACAACAGAGAGCTGAGATGCTGCATCTTCTTAAGGAGGCACTATCCAAAGCTCAAGAACGCATGAAGTTTTTTGCTGACAAAAAGAGGACTGACAGAGTTTTTACTCTGGGAGATCTACTATACCTTAAACTTCAACCTTATAGACAAACTTTTGTGTCTCTTCGTAAGAATTTTAAATTTTCAGCAAAATATTATGGACCTTTTCATATACTTCAAAGAATTGGGTCAGTGGCTTACAAACTCCAACTACCACCAGAAGCTCGTATTCATCCAGTTTTTCATGTATCCCAACTGAAACAACGGATTGGATTCAAGCATATTCCTTCACCAACACTTCCATTGGTTCATCAGGATAGCCAAGTACTGGTTATATCCATTGCAGTTTTGGATCACCGCACCATCAACAGAGGCAATCACACAGTCCAACAACTATTGATTCAATGGTCTAACACGACATCTGAGGAAGCCACATGGGGAAGACGCTTTTCATATCTCAGCACACTTTCCTCACTTCAATCCTTGAGGACAAGGATTGTTTTCTCGGGGAGGTATTGTCATATGTCTAAGTTGTTATGTAAGGGGTCTGCCTTTAGTAATGGGTCTGTGGTGCTCTAGTAAGAGTTGGGGCTACATTTTTTTAACCGTTTGGATGTGACGCGTGTCTGTCAGGTGTTTGTCGATCTGAGAGATTGAGTGAACCAATAAATGTGTAGGAAAACATGTTTTGTAAGCTTAAGACAAATTTAATGTTAATCTCTATTTAGTCCTTCTTCTCTCTCTCAGGCTGGTTTCGACCGGATTTCTCTAATTCCCTCTGATTCTGTGTGATATTTGTTGTAGAAACACAACACATAGTAACCTGTAAAGTAGAATTTAACAAACATCCATGTGTAGAAGAAATGCAACTTACTAAGATAGCGCAAGTGATATGATAAAACAGAGCATCAAACTTCTTAAATAAAAAGAACCTACTAAAACTTTGCAACTGATAAAAAAAAAGGATCACAATCAGAAATACAACAAACAACTTTCAACGATGACATACATGATTCTAAACTACAACATCGACACATAACAGTTTTTCCAAGCTCACGTTGTCAGTAAAAGCTGACTTAGTAGGGATTTCTAGCTGATCTACTGCGCAAGTTAATCTTTGTTGTGAATGTTGCAATACCAAAAACTATCACACTTCATCAATATCCTTTGAATAAAATACTTGAGTCGCTTCAGATGCACGAATAAACGGCTCATCCATCACTCTCTTAGTGCTTTTCAGCTTAGACAAGTTGACCTTTATTGAGTTTGAGATTGGATAAAATTTGCAACCATTACTCTTATCTTCATCTCTGACCCAATCACAGTAAAAAACAACTTCCTCGAATTCCATATAGTCCAACTTTATAATCTGTTTAATGACACCATAATAGGTAATTTCTGCTTCCACCAAATTTCTGTTCGTGGACTTTGCTCTATGTCTTGTAATGGCTTTCATAGACACACCATTATTTTGTGTTACGAAACCCTCCTCGTAATCATGAGAGCTGAAAGCAAAGCCATTGGATTGGTATTTGTTATACGACTGCGCCTTGAAGAGGGGTCCTTGCACTAGTCGCCAAAGTATTGATTTTGTCTCTTTGGCTTCTATCATCTGTAAGAGAATATGTGTGTCAGTTGCACAACAAAAACCACAATATGTTAGGAAATAAAGCAACTCTGAAGCTAACATATATATAGTACCTCATCGCGTAACCATAAGAGAAATCTTTTTGGCCCATTCTTGGAAGAGATATTTTTCTGACTATTAAAGTTGTCGTTGTTCACATATAAATCATACTTCTTACAATCAAAGAACAATCCAGCGGCAACTAGATCGGCAATCCAATAATCAAAAAACATCTAACAACTGTGAAGTTAAAAACTTGTACCTCTGCCATTCATCTATTCCAACATACTTAGACAGAAGCCACCTACGAGCTTGCTGAAACTGTGCTTGAGTTAAAGTAATAAGTTTGGCAGTACTCAAAGGCATCTCATCGGCAAACTCATCACCATCATCTATAAATTCTTGTCGAGTATGTTTATGATTCCCACCACCATCATTTTATATTTCCTCCATATTATACAAGATAGCTTCTCGCATCACATATCCTCTTGCAATGCAGCCATTGATGTACCTTTTATTGCGCACCAAACCTTTGTAACCTTTCATCAACCTGCAAATATCGTTCAGAAAATTTAAAAGTTCAGTAATGACAACAAAATACTCAAGTTACACATTAAATAACAAGGTAAGTTCTGGTAATTACTTTTCAAAGGGATACATCCATCTAAATCTGACAGGACCGCAGATCAAAGCTTCGTCAGCTAAATGCACCATCAAGTGGATACTTATAACAAAGAAGTAAGGAGGAAAATATTTTTCCAATACACGGATTGCTTCCACTAGACTATCTTTTGCTTTTAAAAGTTGTTCTCTGTTGATAACCTTCGCGCACAAAATTTTGAAAAAAAATTTATCCGAATAAGAGAAATTCGCAGATCTTTAGGTAGTGAAGGCGATGCATGAACCAGTAGCGGAAAAAAATGTTGCATAAGGACATGATAATCATGAGACTTGAAGTTTTTTAGCTCAGGAGGATCAACACTGATGTTATTGCGAAGATTGGGGCAAAAAACAGATGGCACCTTTAAGTTCTTCAATGTAGTACAAAATGCAAGTTTCTTCATTTTCGTCATTGCAAAAGGAGCATCTTCAATTGTTGTTTTACCAGACACATCATCCACTTTCAACCTTAACTTCTTTTTAAACCCCATTGCTTCCATATCTCTACGTGCGTTAGGACCATCCTTTGACTTGTTTCCATCCATGATCTTGTTAACAAGATGCTCAGTTATGTTTTTCTCTGTATGCATAACATTTGTATTATGTCGCACCAGATTTGAACTCCAATTCGGCAGATCATAAAGGATAGATCTTCGAGAAAATAAGGAGTGGTCATGAACCTCAGTTTCTACATCAGCATCAGTTTCGCCTTCAAGTATTCTTTTATGTTTCTGTCGACTTGCTACCGACGGTTGTTTTCCCTTACCAACCTTGGTTCTTATATTAGCTACAATCTCTTGAACCTGAAACCATGTCAGTGGCCATGGTGCTGAACCGTGCTCTACCTCTCCTGGGAAATTGGTTTTATCATCTTGACTCTTATGCTTTGCTGGCAGCCATCTTCGGTGTCCCATATAACAAATCTTCTTAGTGAACGGAAGATGTTCAGAAACTGTTTCTTCTACACAAGTTGGGAAAGAATAGTAACCATGGGTGACACATCCAGCTAAAGTCCCTAATGCAGGAAAATCATGAATAGCCCACAATAATCTTCTCTCATCGTAAACTCAGTTTTAGTGAAAGAGTCGTATGTGATTACACTTTCATTCCATAACTGTATCAATACCTATATTAGTGGTTGCAAGTATACATCTATATCTTTCCCTGGTGCTCTTGGGCCTGATATGAGCAAACATAACATTGCGAACTCTTGTTTCATGCACAATGAAGGAGGCAGGTTGTACGAACAGATAATTACAGGCCAACAACTGTGACTAGGACCGAAACACCCATTCAGGTTGAAGCCATCAGTTGATATCCCTAATGTTACATTCTTCGGTTCCTTGTAAAACTCCGGTGAAAAATTATCCGCACATCGCCAGGCTGCAGAATCGACTGGATGACGCATAACATTTCCATCTGACTGTGCTCTGGAATGCCAATACATTTCCTCTTCTATCCCTGGTATATTATAGAACCTTTGCAGCCTTTTCATCAGTGGAAAATGTCTTAACGTCTTGCGAGCAACTTGCGTAAGCTTCCTCTCATCATTAACGACATTCTCATACCTAGGTTCTTGACACGCAGGACACTTAACCAATGATACATGATCCTTCAAGTATAAAATACAATCATTGATGCATGCATCATAGTTTAAGTAGTCCATCCCCGGTTCTTGTATCCACTTTTTTACATCATGGAACTTACACGGCAGTGTATTTCCATCAGGAAGAAACTCCTTACACAATTCTAAGAGTTCAGTGATACCATTGTCAGAAAATCCATATTGGGTCTTTATGTTATTTAGTGTAATAGCAGCATATATACAATGGCGCCTTTTCCTTAGGACATGAAGGATATAAAGGTTCTTTAGCACGCTCATAAAAATCTATTTTTTTCTTGCTACTACTAGTTCCATCGTGAACCCTACTGTGTACGCCAACATTCTCATCTACACTACAAGCAAGATTAACGTTCTCAGCAAAACCTTCTACATTGTTCTCAGCAAAATCTTCTACATTGTCAGCTGAATTTCCTAGATTGTCAACTCCTACGTTGTCAACTGCAACTCCTACATTATCACTTCTTGGTTATCTTTATGTGACTTTTCCCCATGGAAACGCCACGTTGTACAGGTCAACTGAATACCATTCTTGAGCAAATGATAATCAATTTCACTTAGAGACTTAGGTCCTTTACCATTCTTACAACTATTACAAGGACAGGAGAACATCGTTCTGCCACCACCATTTTTACGAACAAACTCTATGAATGATCTTACACCTTCTATATATTGAACAGAATTACGCGCACATTTCATCCAGCCCTTATCAACCATAGGTGACGTGTTTAATACCCTACAACTGTAATAACTAAAAACGATGATATCTATGTTAACGTTCAGTCAATATCTGTACACACATCTATACAAAAAAGCAACATTTCTAACTATCAGTATATGTACAGAACATCGTGATTGCTTATTGGTTTATCTTGATTATTTATAGAGAAGAATTTAGAGAAGAGAAGAGAGGAAATTTTGTATTAGTGAAAGACTTTAGAAAAGAGAAGAAAAAAATTAGTGGAAGAATTTAGAGAAGAGTAGTGATGGAACAGAATAGATGATAATGGGATGGATGTCAATCAAAATTAAGATGATAATGAAACAAAAATAAAACAGTTGGCCTTGGTTAAGTTTGTGTGATCATGTAACTTAGTTTTTTGATTTCTGTCAAGTGGTAGGTTTATCTGAATCCGAAGTACTAACCATTTTTAATTGGATCAAAAAGCAAACAACTATATAGAAATCAACTAAAATGTATGAAACATTATAATAAGCATCCAAATATGCCTTTGTGTTGAATTCAAGCACATTATAACACAAACTAAATAGGAAAAAAAAATTGTAGCAAGTTTGAATTTGGGTTTAGGTTTAAAATAAACACAGTTTATCTTGGTTTCTTAGTTTCACACTCATTGAAAACAAGTCAACATCGAAAATGATTGAAAACCCAAATCTCTGTTACAACCAACTGACCTAAAAATTAAACTCAACGAATAAAACTAGGGCATGAAAAGGGATAATACCTGAGTTATTGTGATTCGCAAAACAAATGCAGTACAATTCTTCCCAGATTAGTGCTTCTAGCTGCAGTAAGATAAATGAAAATCATTAAAATCAAAACCTAATTATTAAAACCCTAAAAGAAAGATGACCTAATTATCTTGCAGATATATCAAAACCGTATTTATCAAAACCCTAAAAGAAATATGACCTAATTATCAATCTTGCATAACTAATTAAAATCAAAACCTAATTATCAAAACCTTAAAAGAACGATGGCCAAATTATCAATCTATCAGATAATTAATGGCAGATCTAGATAGAGAGTAACGGCAGCAAAGATTTTCTGAGCAAATAGTAGATGGAGATGGAGTTCAGAGCGTGATTTTTCAGAGCAGATAGTAGATGGAGATGGAGTTAAGAGAGTGAAAAGAGACAAAGAAAAGTAGATGGGGTTTTTGGTTAGAAATGGTTAGTACGGTGTGGTAAGGGGGGAAATGGTTAGTATGGTGTGGGAATGAGGGGAAAATGCTGCCAAGGGTTGAACCATCTCGGCTCTTCCATTTCAGTTACAAAATTTGGGCGGAATAATAGGTAGGAGTGTTTTCCTGCACACATTCTTTTCACATGATTTTAACCTAGCAGTCTCTAATAGTAACATGGGTTAGGCCGTTACTAAACTAGGTTTATTTCGTAACCGAACATGAATCGTTACTAGAATTTTCGTAACTGAGATTTCTGGTTACGAATTCGTAACGACAACATGTTGGTTACGAATTTTAGTTACTAATCACAGACTATGGTGTAGTGTGTACATGTCTATCCAAAAACGTGGATAAGATCCCTTGAGCTCTGCATGCTCAACAAAGGGACCCACAAGCAATAATACGGTTTCCATGTGACATACGTGACCGATCATTGAGAGTCAGAGCTCAACCTTAGCTCCTCTCACGATTTACACACGATTTCTGAGGCATTCCATGTCTTTTCACGTGACTCATCCTAGTCATTCTCACAAATCAGAGAATACCTCTCTATCTTGGCCAACTCGGCTAAAGAGAATATTTCTCTCTCTAGACACATCATCACAAAGGATGATTCAGCTTCACACAAATGGGGGATAACAATTAGGGTTTTGGTTTGGCAGTCTACGACACGTGTAAGAAATACCCGTTTAGAAAATCATGTATTTCTTACCTACTCAATGAACTATTTACCTAGATTAAAATGATTAGAAAAAGGTCAAATATAAAATTTTGTTTAAAATTTAACGACCAATGTTAAATGGGATATAGTTAATAAGGACATGGATTATAAATAAGAGATCAGTTAAATCATAAGTTGATTTCCAAACTGGGTTGCAGTGACGCGGAGACAGTGATGCGAACACGACGCGACGCGAACATAAACAAATTCTCAAAAATTAAGAAGAGGACACGTTATGGAATTAATGATATTTCCCACCAATATATATAGTGAATGTAATTTCACAACAATGCTAATAAACTATTGATAAATAACAAATTTGTATAAGGATAAATATATATACTAATAAAATATTACATATACAAAAAAATTCAGATAATTTTAGTAGATATTTATATTAAAATAGTGTGTAATATATGCATGTGATGTCACGGGTATATCTGTCCTGGAGACGCGCGCGTCCAAATACCAAGCGCAATCTGACACAGACACGTAATCATTTTAGGCGCGTCCGTGCTACCCAGCTTCCAACTCATTCAAAAGGATGTAAGAACTAAAAATCTTGGGGAATTGATTTCGGAGTGAAAGTAGCAACCCGGAAGAATGTATCCATGTGTTAAACATGGGTCATTATTGTGAAACGGCCAGATTATAACTGATAACCAATACAACATCTCTTTTTCCTGCTAAGCCTCCCTTTTCTCCTCGGTCCACAGAAACAACATATAGGACTAATATCAATAGTTCATCACTGTAGAAAGGATTCTCCAAGATCGAGTGCTGCGCAATCAGACTTAATTTTAACAACCGACACAAAAACAATAAAAATGGCTTCCACTTTAGTAAAGACTTGAACTTGACCCGTGTCGTAACGACACGGTTTCGAAAATAAGTAAGACTAGACTTAATCTATAAAGTCACAATTATTCTCCATACTTTATTATTATTATTTTTTATTTTTATAATAACCGAGCTTATTTTAACAGTAAAAAAATTCAAGTACAACTTCCATAATATAGTGTTTTGCCTGTGTCATGGCGACGCTGAATAAACATTGCACACTACTATATTAACCAACTGCAATACCACCATAAAAGCCACCCATTACCACTACCTTTTCCACCAGCATCAATATTATCGCCACCGGCTCCATGCACCACTACGCACAAATACCACACTGACCATCCCTAATATTTATTGATGTAATTATTATCAAAATTGTTTAGTGGGAGTATATATTTATTATGATAATTAATAAGATATTTATTATGAAGGAATAATGATATATTTATTATGAGACAATGATGATGTGCACAATCACATATTAAGACCGTTAGATGAATTTTTAACTTTCAATCATACAATCACTTATAAACACTCACTAAGAACCATTGATTTATCTTCTTCCTAAACAAATCTTGAAGACAATACCGAAAACAATTGATAAATTAAGACAAAATCAAATATTTCGAGGATGATACCAAATCATCAAGGAAAGAAGGTTGAGCGTAAGTATGTTCTTGGATTTAAGTTCTTTTGACTCTATAGTCTATATCTCCTTCCCAAATTTATTTTTGATTTAGGTTTGCACAAAAGTGGGGAATTAAAGCTTTTTAATCCACTTCTCCTACCGGATGTGAGTGAGAGGGAATCAATTGTTTAGTTTTATGGGAATGTTGGTTTATTATTTTCGGTCAATCAAATTCTCCGCTTTGCTTCTGACTTTTGAGATGGGAAAAAGAGAACACGTAATGCATTATTTCTCAATTAAAGCATGTATTCATAAAATTGACCACAACCATGGAATTATCAATTGGGAGGAAAATCAAGATCGCTCTTTATGTTGACTAACTTCGGCAAACTTTGTTTTATAATACAGAACAAAGAAAAGGAGAAAAGGATCACCTAGATAGGATATAACCCGTGTCGAAACAGTACGACCCTTTAGATACCGTCGAAATCCGTTAGGATCTCTAAATATATGAAATGGGAATCACGTGGAAAATTATTAATAAGGGGAAGCCACCATCCAATTTAGGGAGTTGGGACCAAAAAGAAACAGTGGTCCAAAAATACAGAGATAAGGTCCTGAAATCAAATTACAGGCTAGGAAGGTGTGAGGCACCCAACCCGTCCAACCCGAAGATTAGCCTCTACTTTATAGTTGGGATTTTAGGGATTTTGAATGCTAAACATAACATAAAATAATAAAGTAACGAAAATATAATACAAAAATATTAAATGCGTCCGCTCATACTTTATCCAGCCAATCAAGTTCATGCTCTCAACACGGCACCCAATTATTATTATTGCAAAATGATCACGAATTATTAGCAATATTATTATCGGAAAAAGAGTCAAAAAAGAAATCAATTATTATTATAGAAATCAGGACGAATTAAAAGAAAATAAACAAGCCAATCACTATTATTATTATCAAAAAATACCAAATCGATATTATTATGCTACTATTTCCAACTAATGCACCATTATTATCATCGTCCGGATATCGCAAGTAAACTGACAATTAAAGAAAACTAAACTCACGATCAGATGATGGAAGTTAATCAAAGGTCACAACTGCTATAGCTAGACGTACTATAAACAACCTAAGAGAAATATCACAACTGTGTTTTCATGAATCAGAACTGAAACAAAGCAAATAAGGACAAAACAGTGAGAGCTTTAATGTTGCTGCAAGAATTTTGAATCGTGTTCATTAACCATTATGTCGCATTTCTCATTATTCATCAAGCAATAATACAAGCCCTTATGAAAATTATGACGCAGACCTGTTATTGCCGATAGCACTGCAATGAATGTTAATTCGAATTAATTGACGAAAACCAACAAACTATAGCTTCCGCAAAATCGTATCCCGACACTTTAGCACTTCCAATTAAATAACCGAACCTCTTTTAGTTTCTTTTTCAAAATTTTCCTTAGTTTCTATCCCCTTAAACTAAAGAAATAGCTCCCAATTTATAGTCTTCTCCAATCATCTAGGACCATAGAATTCAATGCCTAAGATCAAACGGTTGAACTCTAAAACCTAAATATTATTACTCATTTTCAAAAATATTATTCTCATTTTTATAAATATTATTCCGATATCATTTCCAAAATCAAAACATTTTCCATTTAAATCTAAGATTCTAATTGGATAGAAATCTTGGGAACAAACAAACTTGTGTCGACATTTTTACACATTTCATATGGGTGGATGACCGACCAACTTAATTTTGGTGCATAGGAAATGGACGGGACTTAGTTTACTAGTGGGCTAGGACATTATTATGCTCACATTTTTGGACTCAATGTATCTCGGCTAATTAGCAACTAGCTTACCAGTCGGACTTAGTGGATTCATTTTAGTCCAACGTACATGGTGGATATATAGTGGTACATGGATTTATAAAGGGACTTGCCTAGTCCACTAATTAGCTATATGGTACTAGCAACAAGGCAAAAGTGCAGGCCACCTGAAATGTCGACCAAGTGGACCTAATTTAGGCTCGACCCTATTTTGCTTACTTCCCTCTCTCGGATACGATTTCGCGGCGACATTCGGTTTTCATGTGCAAAATTGGGGGTGTCTACGAGTCCCCTCTTTGGCAGAGGTTTGCGTGCAACTGAATGCCAAAGATCACACCTATTTTGCATAATCATTTTGTTGGATTCCTCATTTATAAATTATCCGGGATGACACTAGAAAGTTCACCCGAATTATTTCTAAGTATTTTGATTTTGCACTAGTACACATTCTCATGATAGAGATCATGACGAAGCGGTATTGGTGCCATACCAGCTATTGGGAAAACAGGCGGCGGTTTATTACATTGATTCTCCTAACAACATGTTACTTCATCACATCGATTGCATCGTCTGAGTAACGCTCTTCAATCTTTAAGACTTTGCTCAAATATTTTCATCATCTCTTGTCCTTTCTACGATCCATATGGAGCTTTAGATAAATAATTTGCCTCGAGCATTCTTGATTACTGTTGGTGCAAAAATTAATCACCCCAACAATCTTCGAGATGTGTGTAAGATGATCCAATCGCCTCCGTTGATTAGATTTTCCAAAGAATTGTTGATGGAAAGTGGAGGGGGTACCTACAAAGACACTCCGATGCTAAAATCAACAAGAGTTCTATGCAAGTAAGTTGTGGAGAAAATGAATAGAAATTGTGTACCTTTTGAGTTGAGATTTAGCCTCTATATATAGGCAGAAAGTAGATGTAGCTTTAGGGTTTAGTAGTTATCCAAATAACTTCCCCCATCTGTATAAATCCCAAATAACAACCAGATTCATGATAAGATTTGTTATTCTATCTAATACTTATCATAATCCTTATTTATCTTAAATAATTATTATCTTGAATAATAATTATAACCACTTAAGATAATTATCCTCTTTCTGTTAGGATTTTGCAATTATCTTAAATAATATTAATAATTATCTATAATAATTATCCCATGAAAATCTTAACCTCTTTTTATTAGGATCTTATTACCCATGGACTTTTGGGCTTCAATAATAAGCTATAATAAACCGAACTGGGCTTCCATATTAAGCCAAGTGGGTTTCTATAATAAACCGAATTGGGCTTCCATATTAAGCCTTATGGGTTTCCATAATAAACCCACCGGTTTCCATAATAAACCAAATCCAGGCTTCCATAATAAGCCTTATGGGTTTCCATAACAAACCCACCGGTTTCCATAATAAACCGACCGGTTTCCATAATAAACCGGATTTAGGCTTCCATTATAAGCCTCGTGTGATACGCACGTACGCTATTTGAATAGGGTACAAAAATCGCCCCCTCTTAACTCTCGACTTGTCGAAGAGTTAAGAATATTCAGGCTACATGCGACTGCGGCATGTACGTATTTGCTTAAATGAATCATGGCACATCCTAGTGCATATCCAGCATAATTCTCCCTGCAGAAGATGCTCATGCTAACATATCACTCTTAAAAAACACAATACATACCTGAAATTTCTCTCCCTTAGCTTGCCAGTTCCATATCCGTCCTCGCTGTGTTCGTGGTCTTGACCATCTTGTTGCTTGGATTCGTCCCAAGCTCGGCTTGGTAACTCAAAGTACCAATAATATACTTAACCATCTCAAACCACCAAATACGTTCAAAATACCAATAATGTACTTAAAACTCCATATAGTAATTACCCAAACGCCAAACAGGTCGGCATGTTATGTTCTCTTGCTCTTCTATTAGCTAACATATGACCTAAGTGTTGGTCTTGTAAATCTTCTCTAATCTCATCTCCCATCCTTATGGTGAATGAAGTGTTTCCTTGATTTTTCTCTTTGATAGAAAAACACTCCAATTTATCTCTTTAATAGAAAAATTATCAGGATTAAATTAATAACTCAACTTCGACTTTGAGAACATACCTCACTTTGAATGCAGGTTGCTCCCGTAACTTTCTAGGCACATTGGTTGCGCATTTTTTCCTTACTGGTCTAGAATTTTTCGACTCAATGCTCGTGTGTCTGCGAATAATGAATGTACAACAATCTTTGGCGTTTTGGTTGACTGTCTCTAGCTTTTCGTCATACATTTCCTTTCTTTCGCTCCACCCCGCTTTTCGTTTTCTCCTTTTTGTTTCATCTTTTATTGAAACACTTTCTTCTTCTCTTTCCCTTTATTAGAAAGATATATTTCCTTAACAATCAAAATACTTCGTCTTTGTCTTCCTCTTTTGTAGAAAGACATTGCACATATTTCATTAATAAATACATGCAATCCTTAATATTTTCCTTTCGCTCCTATCGCTTCATTTTTAGCTTCAGCTTTTATTGAAACACTTCTTCTTCTGTTTCTCTTTATTAGAAAGACATTGCAACTATTTCCTTAACAATCGATTTTTCCTTCGCTCCATTTTAGCTTCAGTTTAATTATATTATAATACTTTGTTTTAGCCTTTTTGTTTATTAGAAAGACATCGCAACAATTTCCTTAATAACCAAAATACTTCGCCTTTGTCTTTCTCTTTTATAGAAAGACATTGCAAGTATTCCTTTAATAACCAAAGTATCTCGCCTTTGTCTTCCTCTTTTATAGAAAGACATTGCACGTATTTCTTTAATAAATACATGCAAAAAGTGTTCTCAATTTTGACTATAAACTTGATTTATAATGTAACTGGGGAAGACTTACCTCCCAGGCGTTGCTTCCTTCCATCTTAGTCGCCCCGTTTACTTCCAATGATATTGAAAAGGATGCGTCCTATTGTTTGACTTCCTTAACCATGTTGGTTTTGATTGAATGCTAGGCGTCACTTTAGCCGCTCCCAATATCTGTAGAGATATTTCCAAATAGCAAAGACGCCCCCAGGTGAAGCAAGAACTAGATCATTATATCTTATCCTCACTTGCTAGATGGATCTGAGCTTATGGTATCTTTTCTGTTGTCATCTTATTTCTGGATTTATCGTGATTTTTCCTTTTGGAATCGCCATCAAAATGTTTTCTTGGTGTGGCGTGTCCCTCGGTTCTGGACCCTTTCGTCGTACATGACAACTTTTCTTTTTTTTGCTTATCTTCAACTGATAAAGTTGTTGCTGAACCCTAAGAAACAAATCAAACGAACTTTCATGTTGTTCTCAACGAACCTTGACCTCGATCATGTTGTTGTCCCAAGTGCATACAAAAGTTTCTCGAATATAGAAATTTTCGCTACCATGATGTAGGGAATCGAAAGACGATTGAAACGAGCCAAAAATCACTCTATTCAGGCTTAAAAGGAAGAAGTTATTGGCGAAACAAGATTTGAACGAAGCACGCATGAAGAATAGACTAACGGTACTGAGTCATGCGTAATTTGCACAAATGATGGCTTGCACAGTTGGTCAAGATTGCAGAATTCGAGTTGTTGGTCACGCGATCGAATCCCAGCTCTTACTCGTGCAGATTTTTTCATTTTCATCTTTTTCTTGAACTACCAGGGTGAACAGTTGGTTAAGGTCGCTGACATGGCAGCTTCACTGGCTGATTACCTGGCAGGTGACATGACACTATCGTGGCAATTGATGTGGCAGACGAACGATGCTGACCTGGCAGTTGATGCCACGAGGGTGTTTGCTGACGTGGCAGATTCTGACATGGTCATCGCTGACTGGACATAGGGGGTGCTGATTTGGCAGACTCCCAATTTGTCTGCCTCAGAAACTGGCAGTTTTCTGATGTGGCAAACAGTGCTGACATGGCTATGATGACTGGAAAATTATCGCTGACGTGGCGGACCACTATCTGACATGGTATCCGCTGACTGTACCAACGCTGCTGATGTGTAATAACTTTTCGATAAAGTGTTGGCTGATGATTGGATACTTCCTGATGACGTGGTGTTGGTTGACCCGGTCAGGAACAGATCGTTCTAGTTACACGTGTCGCTCATTAAGTAGCTGAACCTGGTTGAATCGGTTTGGTGAACCTGAAGCTGGATCTGTGACTGGACAGATCATATGGTTCGGATTTCGTCCTGGTTGAATCGGTTTGGTGAACCTGAAGTTGGATCTGTGACTGGACAGATCCTATGGTTTAGATTTCGTCGATCTGACGATTCTGATTGGCTGAAGGTGTCGATCTAACAATTCTGATTGGCTAGATCTGAAGGTGTACGTGAGGCTGGATGAAACAACAGTTTCTTCAACTATTGTTGCAATCTTTTTCGCCACGCTTTTTTCAATTGTTTCGTAACGGTTTCTTCAACCTTTGTAACGGTTTCTTTATCTCTTTCGCAACAGTTTTTCTGAAATCCTAACCTTTTTTTTTACAACTTTCGGAGACCTTCTGCACCCTTTTTCCTTTACACGTTTTTGTGACTTTACTGCAACTGTTTCTTCACAACGTGTTTGAAACTTTTGGGGACATTTTCTCCACAACCTTTGTGAAACTTTATGCAACTCTTTTCTCACAACCTTTACGAGATTTTTCTGCAACTTTTTCTTCACAACGTTTCTGAAACCCTAATTTTCAAAAACGCTTTGAAAACAATTTCTCTCAATGAGGGAACACGATCCTTTACTCGTAGTCCCCTTAGTCGGCGCCAAAAGATGTTGGTGCAAAAATTAATCACCCCAACAATCTTCGAGATGTGTGTAAGATGATCCAATCGCCGTCGTTGATTAGATTTTCCAAAGAATTGTTGATGGAAAGTGGAGGGGGTACCTGCAAAGACACTCCGATGCTAAAATCAACAAGAGTTCTATGTAAGTAAGTTGTGGAGAAAAGGAATAGAAATTGTGTACCTTTTGAGTTGAGATTTAGCTTTTATATATAAGCAGAAAGTAGATGTAGATTTAGGGTTTAGTAGTTATGTAAATAACTTCCCCCATATGTATAAATCTCAAATAACAACCAGATTCATGATAATATTTGTTATTCTATCTAATACTTATCATAATCCTTATTTATCTTAAATAATTATTATCTTGAATAATAATTATAACCACTTAAGATAATTATCCTCTTTCTGTTAGGATTTTTCAATAATGTTAAATAATATTAATAATTATCTATAATAATTATCCCATGGAAATCTTAACCTCTTTTTATTAGGATCTTATTACCCATGGACGTTTGGGTTTCAATAATAAGCCAAGTGGGTTTCTATAATAAACCGAATTGGGCTTTCATATTAAGCCAAGTGGGTTTCTATAATAAACCGAATTGGGCTTCCATATTAAGCCAAGTGGGTTTCCATAATAAACCCACCGGTTTCCATAATAAACCAAATCCAGGCTTCCATAATAAGCCTTGTGGGTTTCCATAACAAACCCACCGGTTTCCATAATAAACCAAATCCAGGCTTCCATAATAAGCCTTGTGGGTTTCCATAACAAACCCACCGGTTTCCATAATAAACCGACCGGTTTCCATAATATACCGGATTTAGGCTTCCATTATAAGCCTCGTGTGATACGCATGTACGCTATTTGAATAGGGTAGAAACAATTACCACGGTCTTTATGTAGAAAGTGAGCCTCACTTCCCCTTCCAGCTTTGCGTCCAAAGTTTAGAGAAACCCTGTAATTGACGACCTTGTAAAGGAGCTATTAGTAGCACATGTTCCTAATAAATACTAAGCAATCCAAATTATTATTATTATTATTTATTTATTTTATTTTTTTTTATATATTTTTTTTTATTTATTAAATAAGAAAACAAATCCTAGAAAATAATTTTGAAAAAAAAAAATACTCAATATATACAAAGGTTTAGGAATCCTGACCTGCCACGTGTCTGATAGATGCCACCAAAAATATTACCGTCCCCATCCAAATTTTCAAATCTGTCAATATTCACAGCTATCTCCCAGCTA
Organism: Papaver somniferum; assembly: GCF_003573695.1. NCBI lineage: Eukaryota > Viridiplantae > Streptophyta > Magnoliopsida > Ranunculales > Papaveraceae > Papaver > Papaver somniferum. The sequence continues at coordinate 86,564,948 of NC_039364.1, forward strand.
TAATTGAATTCGTCAATTGGCTTCAAACTGTAAAAACGATTCACGATCTTGCTGCTTTCCAGAGATGACACTCGATGCTTCAAATCTCAATTTCCTTCACACAACTCTCCTCAATCTCTTTTAAGTGCTACTCAATTTTCCCAAGTGGCTGTTTAATAACCTTTTTTTATGAAGATAATTTTCATTGTTTTTTTTTCTTTTTTCATTTTTTTTTTGAACCTACCCGTTTGGACGTCCGTTGCTCATAGAACTTTAGGAGATGGCGTACAAGACTAATGATGACATACAAGTGGACTAACATATCTCTCTCTAAATTATTTATTTGGAAAGGACTTCAACACACCAGATATTGACATGGGCCCAGAATAATCATGTTGGTGCCCCTAGTTTTTTTTTTTTGGACCGGCTGACTAAAGGGGCCAAACATGATGACGACTCTGCCCCTAGACTATGACACTATGAGAGAGATATTGGACTTCTAAAAAAAAATCTCCTTAAGTTTTATGAGCGTTCGCCGCCCTTAGATAGAATTGAGCACTTACTTAGGTATGGTATTTCTTGGGTTGAGTAACACTAGTCGGGACTGGATCATGTTGGCTGCCCCCATAAAATGGTTGAACAATTCTTCTATTTTGTACGGTTCTTGGATCTTCTCGAAATTCCGCTTGCTTCATCTTCTTGGACCTTGTGCTTGTAAAATCATTCATTACCTTCTGATGGGAAAATCATTCATTACTTTCTGATTAATTGCATTCTTGAACCTTATGTTGAGGAAATCATTTGCTGCATTCTGATTAATAACTTTCTTGAACCTTGTACTGGAAAAGTCATTCACCATCTTCTGATTAGTATCTTTCTTGTACTTTCAGTTGGAAAATAATTCACTGCCTTCTGATTAATTGCTTTCTTGAACTTTATGCTGGGAAAATCATTATCTGCCTTCTGATTAGCTGCTCCATCATTTTTCAAATTTGATAACACGACATTGTAAGAAACTGTTTCATTAGGTAGAGGATTCGTCGTCTTGCCTTTATTTGGTGGGAAAATCTCATCTTCATGTGTGATGAATCTCTGTTCCTTCTTGTCATTGGTCTTCCACATCCATTCTGGTCTTAATTTCAGTGATTTCTCTTCTACTAAATTCACTGCTTCAGTCTTCTGTTTTGGCACATTCTTGTATTGTATCCACATTTTGGTCGTATTCATCTTCTTTATCTGAGGTTCCCTTAGAGGTTGATCTCCCTTTCTCCGATTGACAAATTTTATCTAGTCGGTTCAGGTTTTTCTTTTTGGTGGTTCCACAGTCCTCACGGCTTGTCAGTGTTCTCAAACACTTTATTTATACCAAATATATTGCTCTCCAAAACATTTTTCCTGCAAACAAAATCTTTTTGGGTTTTAGTTTTTCATTTTTTTTTGGATTTTTTGAAATATTGGAAATAAAAGACGACTTATTTACAAATTAAGGTGGTGTACCCTTAATCCGTCGGATTAACTCAACAGAATGAGTTAGATACTTACCTGACTCATCTTCAATTGTTCTTACCACTTTTTTTTCATCCCCGTTTCTTGAAGACTTCAATCTGAGTGATGGTTTTGTATGAGACATGGTTATATTTTTATCCCTGAGATGAGGTGGCTTGTAAATGGTTTTTCTTCTTTCTACATTTTGAACTTCATCACCACCCTCACTTTTGAACGGATCCACCCATTTAGACGAAGATTTATTCGTTGGATATACCGTTCCAGGCAAGATATCTGAGAGGTAGACTGGACCCCCTGGTGGTTGAACGGGATAAGACAAGATCTCTGAAATATGAACAGGCCTAATGGTTGCCACCCTCTTTGGTAGAAGGTCAGATATTTGCACAGGTTCTACTGGGAATTGGTTGGAATTTGGCATGTTCCTCGGTTGCTCAACTCCATAATAATCTGCCATTAATTCAGACAAAATAACAGGACGATTAGTTGTTGAATTAAATTAGTTCACAGTTTGTACCTGATCTATGAAGAGTTCACTGATGGGGATGGGTCGATTCATCGCAGTTTCTTTCTTGTAGATTGAGTCGGCTAAATTGGTTTTATTTTCCGCCAAGACAAAATTGACTACGGGTTCCCTTTGATGATATTGCAATGAGTACTTTGCTTCTGCAAAATTCCTCTGAGGACGTCTGTATCTTCCCTGATTCCATATCTATCTCTGCCCCTGGTGTGGTCCTTGATTTTCATCTGTAAATGTGGCCCTTCCGCAATTAGAGTCCTCCAGGTTGGTCAACCTTGTCATTTTGCCCGTGTCCAATGTATTTTCAATCTGTGAACCAGCCTTCCATAAAGAGTGTAACGTTGGATGGTAAGATGATATAAGTCGGTTCCAATATTCATGGTTCAAGCAATTCATTATAATATCTACCATCTCTTCTTCGGTTAATTTCTCATCGAGATCTAACGACTTAGTCCTCCAACGTGGAAAGAATTTTGTAAAGGCCTCATTGGCTTCTTGTCTGACTGCCTCTAAGTGTTTGCGAGTAAACTGAATTTCAGGGACCAACATAAATCGTCTCACAAACATATCGACCATATCCTTCCAAGTCGAAACTAGACTTGGGTCTGTCTTCATCAGCCACTTTAAGGCCACCCCGGTCAAACTTCTTTGGAACAACTGTACTAATAACCCATCACTAATACCCAATGGTTTCAAGTACCCAACATACATACGAATGTGGATTTTGGGACATCTGGTCCCATCATATCTATCCATATCCGGAAATTTGAATCCAAGAGGTAAACGAATATCGGGATAAGGATATAACCCATGTGTATCTATCGTACTCTCATCCATTTTCCGCAAGGTCCTTTCGATATTTTTGAGCCTCTGGGCTAATTGTCTTTCTCGTGTGGTGGTCTCATCCATTTCATCAAAATTTTCATTTTTAACCTCTTAAAAAATGTCCTCTTCAAAATTATTCTTTTTAACCTCTTCATATTTATGATTATTTTTTCCATTTCCCATATAAGCCCCGACATGTTTTCCTGTGGACCCAGTACTGGCCTCGAGAGTCAACTTCTTTGTCTCGTCTTTCATCTTGGCTTCATATTCGGAGAACTTGGTATCCAACATCTGTTGGAATTGTTCGCGCAACCAGGTCAATGCCCGGTGTCGATATTCAATCCAAATTCTTTGGTCATGTTCTTGTCTTCAAGGAAACAAAAGAATATATGGTAACACAAGAGTGCTTATGCCTCGGATTTTGTGCAACAATGAATGCAATTTACAATCAATGCATGTGCATGCAGTTTTTACTAACTTTTGGGTAGGCTTGGGCTACCTTAGCAGAATATACCTCGGACGTAGTCGAAACTAGTCTTCTTTGGTACTGGGCTAAGGCTTGTGGTGTTCGAATGATAACGCCCAAAAGGTTCAGCTTTACTAACCATGGATTTTCCTAAGATTCAGACTCGGACGATGCAAAATGAAAATGCAAGGTGAATGGGTGCATGCAGTGTGTGTGTGTGCAACACTGAGTAGTGTCAAATCAAAACCCTAAAATCCCAAATATGTTTCAAGTTAGATTCTCTATGTCCTCAGTGAAGTCGTCACTGTAGATACCGTCGAAATCCGTTAGGATCTCTAAATATCTGAAATGGGAATCAGGTGGAAAATTATTAATAAGGGGAAGCCGCCACCCAACTTAGGGAGTTGGGACCCAAAAGAAACACTGGTCCAAAAGTACAGAGATAAGATCCGGAAATCAAGTTACGGGCTAGGAAGGTGTGAGGCACCCAGCCCGACCAACCCGAAGATTGGCCTCTACTTTATAATTGGGATTTTAGGGATTTTGAATGCTAAACATAACATAAAATAATAAAGTAACGAAAATATAATACAAAAATATTAAATGCGTCCGCTCACACTTTATCCAGCCAATCAAGTTCCTGCTCTCAACACAAGACCCAATTATTATTATTGCAAAATGATCACGAATTATTATTAATATTATTATCGGAAAAAGAGTCAAAGAAAATCAATTATTATTATAGGAATCAGGTCGAATTAAAAGAAAATAAATAAACCAATCACTATTATTATTATCAAAAAATACCAAATCCATATTATTATGCTACTATTTCCAACTAATGCACCATTATTATCATCGTCCGGATATTGCAAGTAAACAGACAATTAAAGGAAACTAAACTCACGATCAGATGATGGAAATTAATCAAAGGTCACAACTGCTATAGCTAGCACCCACTAACGTCTATGTGACGTGCTATAAACAACCTAAGAGAAATATTACAACTGTGTTTTCATGAATCAGAATTGAAACAAAGCAAATAAGGACAAAACAGCGAGAGCTTTAATGTTGCTACAAGAATTTTGAATCGTGTTCATTAACCATTATGTCGCATTTCTCATCATTCATCAAGCAATAATACAAGGGCTTATGAAAATTATGACGCAAACCTGTTATTGCCGATAGCAGTGCAATGAATGTTTCTTCGAATTAATTGACGAAAACCAACAAACTATAGCTTCCGCAAAATCGTATCCCGACAGTTTTAGCACTTCCAATTATTTAACCGAACCTCTCCTAATTTCTTTTCCAAAATTTTCCTCCGTTTCTATCCCCTTAAACTCATGAAACAGCTCCCAATTTATAGTCTTCTCCAATCATCTAGGACCCTAGGATTCAATGCCTAAGATCAAACGGTTGAATTCTAAAACCTAAATATTATTACTCATTCAAAAATATTATTCCCATTTTTATAAATATTATTCCGATATCATTTCCAAAATCAAAATGTTTTCCATTTAAACCTAAAATTTTAGTTGGATACAAAGTCTTGGGAACAAAGAAACGTGTGTCCACAGTTTTACACATTTCATATGGGTGGATGACCGACCAACTTAATTTTGGTGCATAGGAAATGGACAGGACTTAGTTTACTAGTGGGCTAGGACATTATTATGCTCACATTTTTGGACTCAATGTATCTTGGCTAATTAGCAACTAGCTTACTAGTCGGACTTAGTGGATTCATTTTAGTCCAACGTACATGATGGATATACAGTGGTACATGGATTTATAAAGGGACTTGCCTAGTCCACTAATTAGCTATATGGTACTAGCAAAAAGGAAAAAGTGCCGGCCACCTGAAATGTCGACCAAGTGGACCTAATTTAGGCTCGACCCTATTTTGCTTACTTCCCTCTCTCGGATACGACTTCGCGGCGACATTCGATTTTCATGTGCAAAATTGGGGTGTCTACATACATAATAATAAGTTATTTTATTGTGCACTGATTTTGACTCATACTGTTCGTTTGCAGCGATTATATAGCGTGGCATTCTTGTGTTTTTTTTAATTGTCATGTAATTTAACCGAATTTATTTTATCATTAAGACAATCGACCACATCTTGTTTGCTTTATAATGTTAACCGATTAATGGCGACACATAATTAACAGAATATATTACTACCCATCATCACCCGCCACCACCACAAAATCACCGGATACCACTTCTTTCCCCCACCGCCGCCGCTGCTACTGCGGGAGTTGGCGTGCTTTTAATTTTAGATTTCAAATGTCATGTATAAAGTTTAGACTGAACAAACTTAAGTCATCAATTAATTTATTCCATTTATTTATTTTCTCATGTTCTCTTTTATATTGTAATCAATTTTTATTTTAACACTAAAAACCATGATTTATTCAAGGGATACCATTTGGGTGATCCAGCAGTCATGATCATATTATCTTATATGATCTGGTACCATCATCGAATTTTTTGTTTTTATCCTTACCAATCGTGTTAAAAACAACCAACTATATCTTTCACAATACAGTATTGCATGTTTTCTAAAAACACAAAACTATTGTCGTCTACTACTATTCACCAACAACTACCACCATAAAAATCAGCCACCGCCACTATTTCTTCCACCACCATTTAGTAATACTATGATTTTTAGAAAAATTAATTATTAATAAAAATATGTAATTATGAGATTAATTTAGGGGACATTTATAATAAAACATTATTAATCATTCATTATAAATAATTAATGAGACACTAATTAATAAAATATTTATAATTGTTAAGTTGAACAGACCGCAGACATAGATTTATCTTCCTCCTAGGCAAATCTCAGCCACTCTTTATCTAGACTAAGTTAGCCGAGCTTTGTTTCATATTCCAGAACTAGCGCTCAACCCCTATCGTAACGGCACGAGAATACAACATGTCGAGATGTATCATGACCTTTATGTATGGTAATTGTGGACTAACACCTAGAGTTAAATTCTAGACTTTCTCCAAATTTGAGATGCAGAGACCGATGCACCGAATTGTTGTAAATATTGTTGAGCTTAGACCTTCACTGTTCTCCCCTACAAAACGAAATGTTCAATCATGAGAATGCAAGGATCTGGTCAGTAATTAGGGGTATGATATAGTCCATTGGGAGATGACAAAAAAAAATCATAAAAAATAGGTGTGACTCATTCCAAGACGTCTCAAAACATTAGAAGTTAGAGGCATAAAATTACGCTCTATGAGGATATAAATTGATTTACCTCTCTCGCATCCTGCACTGCTGAACGAAGAGCCCGCATACCACTTTATCCCTTATAAGTTCCCTCTCTTTTAGTTCCATGTTATTAGCCACTGACTTCCATTTTTCCCACTGCCTCCTTAACTGGCTTTTCACCATTTTATTCTGGACTTTATCCTTACACCCTCAACCACGTGAAGAAATAGATTTGTTGCGAAATAAAAAGAAGAGGCCTTCAAAAACCAATTATTTGAAAACCCCAAAATAATAGACAAAATCGTAAACTTATTCAGAAATTTGATATAATGAAAGACCCTATCGATATGAGAAGCAAAGAAAACAATATGAATGTGTAATTCATAGTAAAGGTATATATAAGATTCCTGAATTAAACACACAATTAGTAATTGACCCAAGCATGCTCGGGGCAATGTAATATGCCAGTGTACTATAATGGTTCACTTTTGAAAAAAAAAAATAGGAAGGAAGGAACTAAAAAGATTACTGTGTATCAGATCCTGTAGTTGATATAGCAACAATGCATTCTTCCATACTACTACCATCAATGGCTAGGAGGTAGAAGTCAAAAGAGATAGTATTGGAATCATTCGGAGGTGAATCAAAAAACAACGTTAAGAATTCAGGTGGATCAAATCATGTTTCATATCTCTTGGTCAGATTTTTTTCTAGGTCTTGGACGAAAAACGAGTTCCGTCTCTTCGCACCCAATAAAGAACAACAGTCTTAAGTCTTAACACTTTTCAAACGACCAAACGCAACACGTGCATGGTCTTGGGAGCGGACGCTCTAATATAAACTATGAGCCGCTCAATTCATCAGGTAAACGAAATTTGTATTCCTGGATGAAATCTTAGCCACTCTTTGTATAGGCTAACTAAGCCACGACCTGTTTTGTATTATAAATTATATGAGCATGAACCGTTAGAACGGTACTAGTTGTTGATGTGGCCATGTTTCAATCTTCTCAATGTATTTAACAGCTACAATACCGTTGAAACCTTCTGTCGATATCATCTTGTTTTCTGATATACTTCCTTCGTCCCTAATAAGATGACCTACTTGGTTTTAAACTTTGTTCCAGAAATAGATGACCTATTTCACTAATCAAGGAATATTTCTAAAACTATCCTTTTAATTGATTATTTTTTTTATAAGAAATATATATAATTTGATAGTCATGTTTATATTCGTTGCGTAGGTGTTTTAAAATGCTTTTCAACGGTATAAAGTTTATAAAAAACCGTGGTATAGTTTAAGAGATAAATCGTTTCTAAATTTTACTAATTATTGCCCATAAGGGTATAATTGTAAAAACAAGTTAAATATACTCCACTTTCCTCCTTACCTTAAAATTTGTGCAAACTACAATTAAGTCATCTTATTAGAGACGGAGGGAGTATAAAGTTTCATTCCCTCTGAAACCAAAGAGGAAAGCACACATGCATAATTAACTGATCCACATTTTACTAACACTCAAGTCATGTCCACATTTTACTGAAGACATTTGTAATCAAATTGATTAAAAGGAAAGATAACTACTCCTTACAACTTTCTTATTGTTCTACCCAGTTGTGAAATGACCTAAGTGAATAACCAGAAACTACAGGCACAAGATGATCAGCACAATACGCACTCCATGCTCAGAAATTGAGCATAAGGTAAAAGGAAAAGTCCTCAGAAATTGACCAGCTAAAACTCAAGTAGTTTCACTCTCGGCCACAGATAACTTGAGTTTTAGCTGGTCAATTTCTGAGGACTTATCCATGCTGTAAAAGGTAAAAGATAAAAGTCATTCACTTCATTTCGAAAAGGTTTTAACCTTGTTAATACCACAACCATAAATTAATGACCATAAAATATCCTCCGAAATTGATGCAGGGGCATATTATGATCCTTTAGAGTGTTTTTCTATTTAAGGCGTTTGCTAGTTTATCTCTGAAGAAAAGGTGTTTCTGTCCGTTAGTCTTAGGTTTTTCTCTCTTTAGGTTATTTCCTAGTATAAATAGGTTATTAACCGTCTCTTAATAGGTAGAGTTTATTATTGATTTTAAGAAAATAATCGTTAGATTATCAATGAGTAATTTGGCTTCTAGCCCTAGACTCAATTTATCTTGGTGATTTTATATTGTTCTATTCTTCAACTTTCGGTCTATTGTTAGTTTGTGCCCTATGTTGCTAGCCTAACTCCATCAATTGGCGCTAGAACGAAAACCGCAAACCCTAGGTAGGTTAAATGGCAGGAAGAGTTAGAGGTGGTGGTGGAAGAAGTACTACAACTTATCAAGCAGAACTTAAAAAGATTAGAGTTATAGTTGAAAAAACGTTGCCGCTGTTGGAAAGCCTAGAGCAGAAAACCAAGTTGGAGAACTTGTTGCAATGGTTGGAAAGGCTAGAGCAACAGAGACGTGTGAAAGCCCTTATGGAGATGCCGGAAGGCCGATGCAAACCTTTAGATTCACCTGAAGGAGTTTCTAAAGTATATCAACATAAAGACACAGTAGTCGATGAAAATCTTTTTCATAGACCTGTTACTCGTGAGGCAACACCATTCTCTTTGTGTGAGAGTGAAGACGAACTTGTTGTTGTTCGTGAGGAAACAACATTCTCATCGTGTGAGAGTGTAGAAGATATAGTTGTTGTGGATTGAGACTTACCACCAGTTTACGATACTTTCTCGGAAGATGAAGACGGAGACGAAGTCGTTATTGATTTCTTACCACCAGTCTACGACTATGATAGCCGTCCAGAAGTTGAAGAGGAAGTTTTGTTTACATCAGGTCCTTTTGATCCTCTTATCAGCAAAGAGACAAGATTTGTAAGTATTCATGTAAACCAAGTTCATTCAGTTTACAAGAATCAAGATACATATGTGGTAGATGATCTCAGTTTGAAATCTCAAGCTCTATACACAGTAAAAACTTTATGTACTGTTGACGATCCTAATTTGAGATCAAACTATCACAAGGGAGGGGTTAGCCACAAAGAAGTCTGTGGAGAAAATTATCTCAGTAAAATTCGTGGGCGAATTCTCTCTAAAAAGGGGAGGAGTATTATGATGGAAGGTTTAACAAACATAGTAAGTACTCCACTTCTGTCTTATTATAGTTATATTCATGAAACTCAAGTTAAACGCGCGACAGAAACTACTATGTTGAGTTCAGACTTGTATAAGAAAAAGTTGGGTCATAAGGAAACTTGTGCTGAAAATTATACAAGTAGAATTCGGGGGAGAATTCTCTTGAACACCGGAAGACAAGCTATGGATGAACAGATATCATGGAATTTAGGAAGCATCATGTACATAACATATCCTGATGCTGATATTCACATCGAAGAAATGGGTCTAACATCTGACATTGAAATCCGACCAGCTATGATTGTGATGGAGCTAGTTTTGCCAAGTAAGGAATACGGTTCATCATATAAAAATTGCTCAACAGTAGCAAATTTGGCCAATAGAACTGTTATTCAAACTGTAGAAAGACAAGGACGTTTTACACATAGGATAGATACTGTGAGTATGCAGATTTACATCTCTTTAAGGTCCCATGTATAAAGTCTTATCAATGGTATGGTGTATGTATCTCGTCTAAGGAGTATTTTCAGCCTAGCAGCAAAGAAATATCGAGAAACGAAGTCTATTATTTGGAGAAGCATCCGACATCAAAGACATGTATTCTTTTCTGAATTGTGAGCCTAAGTTTAGTTGTGTTCTTGAGAAACTGATCTCTTGGACAATGTCATCTTATTGGTGCATGTGTTATTGTGCAACTTTAGTTGTCAAGATGCTTGTTCTGGCTTTATATTATGCAAGTGACTGCATACTTTCGATATTTAAACAGAATTCGGTTATCAGGGAATTTCATACTAACGACGAAGCAACCCTACGTCAAGGAAAGGGCATAATGACTAGATGTTCTGTTATCCTGCTGACTGCCATTGCAACCAAAAAACACTTTGCTAGAATGTGCTTTGTCAACACAGATGTTTATGGTTCAAACAATGTCTTCTCAAGGTACGTCAGATATTTAAAAGACCCTGAAGTTACAGCAAGAAGAATTATTTCCGCCAAAGGTTTTGTGCCAATATTTAAAGAGAAGAGGAAGCCTTCCATGTTCTTTGACATGTGCAGTTATGGAAAAGCTTATTACGAAGTTGTTGTATATACTATGGTTATGATATCTTCAACAGAGAAGCACATTGAGATAAGGGAGATGGTGACGAGGTGTTATAAGGTTCCTACCAGGTGGTGTTCGAGCCTTTTCGAAATTTTGGACTAGTATTTTGGCAGCATGCAGAGATCACTTTCAGCAATCAGTAAGGCCGAGGATCGCATAAGAATGAATGACAACAAAGTTGTTCATCCCCAGCACTTATACATTGAGAAGAGGTTACTGGAAAAGGTTCGAAATGAATCACTTTCTGGATATGCTAGTCAACTGATTGAAATGTTACAGTTTTAATATCATGCTTTGCTTAGAGACGACAAACTGGAATATCTTATTACCAAAGGCAGCATTCTGATCGAAGTAGAAGATGGAATGCAGAAAATAATGGCTGAGACTAAAATAGTGAACACCCTCACCACCACTAGTCATGTGGCTTTTGTTTTTGATCGAGAAAAATCAAAACATAACATAATGGTCACTGGTTTGGCATCAACAAGGGAGAACCGAACTGACTGTGAGCAGTATATCTCAGTCCTAGCTAGTGAATCTTCAGAAGTCATTCAAAGAGATTTCTGTTTGGAGGAATTGTTTGTGACCAACAAAGATGTCAAGATAAGATTGGTGCCTGTTTTGGGTGAAATCATTAGTAAGATTAGTGAGATGTATACAGTAACAGCACATGCCAATAGATGGCATAAAGGATTACAAGGGAAACCATGGAGAAACTTGTTGGTTGTGTGCCATGGTTTGACATATAGCGCGGACCAGAAACTAACATGTTTTGAGTATCAAGAAAGGGTGATGGAGTTGGTGCCTGTTACTGAAAACAACAATGGATATTCAGGTTTCATGTTTGATCGTGGAAAAGCTGCAGAGAAATCATTTGATGGGTTGAATAGTATATCTTGTCTACCGTGCTTTAGGATCTCTAAGGATTTGAGTTTTGTTTTTGATCGCGGAAAACCAGCTGGATGTTATACAAGGATACAGAAGAATGAGCTTGAGGCGATGTGCTAGAAGTTATTAAGACATTCTCGTCGGAGTCGAGAAATCTTTCAACCTGGGGTGGTTGATGCAGGGGCATGTTATGATTCTTTAGAGTGTTTTTCTATTTAGGGCGTTTGTGTTGTATACTTACAACAAATTAACAACAAGAGATGATAAAAATGATGGAAGAAATGAATTTAGCAATTCCTAAATCAAAGATTCATACCAATCTGGTTGTAAACAGCGCAACCAATACTTAGTTCATTAATATCTCATAAAAACATATAAGGGTTTTCTTACAGCATTTAACCAATCCCGAACCCTAGAGAGACACAATGGATGAATGACACGTGACGACAATCAAATGGACAAGACTGATTGTATTAAGGCAGTCGACAATTGGATAGGGGCAGCCTAGTTCTAGCCGTTATAGCTTAAGTATGCAACATTGCCTCCCCCTGAGCAGCATCCTTGTCCTCAAAGATGAATCTTGGGTAGTGTGTTATGATATTGGTGATGGCATCCCATGTCGCATTCTCTGGTGATGAATTGGTCCACTGGATTAGTACCTGTCGTGTCGGTTTGTTGCCAATCAGTACAGTCCTAAGCTGCAACACCTTTTCAGGAATCATAATTATATCACCATGAAGATCCACCACTGGCAGAGTAGGAGAAGGAATAATCTGAACACCAATGTGTTTCTTCAGTTGAGAGACATGGAATACTGGGTGTATGCGTGAATGAGAAGGTAACTCCAGCTTGTAAGCTACTTGGCCAATTTTCTGCAATACAAGAAATGGTCCATAGTTTAAAATACTAGATCACCCACATTGAAGGTTCTTTCAACTCTAGTGGTGTCTGCATACAACTTCATCCTTTCTTGAGCTATGTGGAGTGACTCATTAAGTATGTCCAGCATGGCAGCTCTCTCTTTAAGATAAGTTTCAACAGCTGCTACAGAGGTGGTGGCAGAAGATGGGAATGCCATATGAGGTGGTACATAGCCATAGAGAGCTTGAAAAGGGGACATTCTTAAGCCTATGTGGAAACTGGTGTTATACCACCATTCAGCAAGTGCAAGCCAGTGACTTCATTGGCTAGGTTTGTGACCAGTGATGCATCTCAAATAGTTTTCTAAGCAAGCATTGACCCTCTCAGTTTGGCCATCTGTTTGTGGGTGATAAGTTGTGCTTAAGTTCAAGTTAGTGCCTAGAGCCTTGAATAATTCTTGCCAAAAATTTCTTGTAAACACCTTATCTCTATCAGATATAATTGAAGATGGTAACCCATGAAGTTTGAATACCTGATTAAGAAATGCCTTGGCCACAGATAAAGATGTATAAGGGTGTTGTAGAGCAATGAAATGTGCATACTTGGTGAGTCTGTCCACAATGACCAAAATCACACTCTTCTTGTCACTGATAGGGAGTCCCTCAATAAAATCCATAGTAATGTGCTTCCAAGAGTGATTTGGAACAGGAATAGGTTGGAGAAGACCAGCATGAGTGGTTGAATCACTCTTATTTCTTTGACATATATCACAGTGGGACACAAAAAGTAGGACATCCTTCTTCATGCATGGACAATAGAAATGTTGGTTGGTTCTCACATAAGTAGCTTGGATGCCTGAATGGCCACCTACATTGGAGGCATGTAAAGAGGCCAAAACTTTGGTCCTTATGTCATGACCAGAACCAAGATAGATTCTAGTTTTATATCTCAAGAATGCCCTCAAGAATGGTAAAGTGGGGAGTGGAGTCTGGATGGAGTAGTAATTGGGAGGTGAGCTGCTGGGTTTAGAATCAGTTTCATAGCTTAGTAACACTTGATGCATCCATGCTGGGGTAGAGAGTGACAAGGAATTGCACTGCGCAGGAGGAGATGGAATTCTGGAAAGAGCATCATCCACTACATTGTCAGACCCCTTCTTGTACTGGATATCATAATCAAAGCCAAATAGTTTAATGAGCCATTTTTGTTGAAGAGTGGTGGTTGTCTTCTGATTGGGGAAGTACTGAATGCTTTTATGATTAGTCTTGATGATGAATTTCTTATCCTGTAGATAATACCTCTATCTTTGTACTTCCATGAAAATTGCTAAAAACTCCTTCTCATAAGTGGACAATGCCTGAGCTCTTGGGCCCAAGGGTTTGCTGAAATAAGCAATTGGTTTATTGTCTTGAAGTAAAACAGCTCCAGTGCAAGCATCACTGGCATCACTCTCAACCACAAATTGTTTAGTAAAATCTGGTAGAGATAATATTGGGGTTTGAGTCATTGCTTCCTTAAGTTTATTGAATGCAGTAGTAGCTTCTTGATTCCAGATGAATGAATTCTTCTTGAGTAAATAAGTTAATGGTTTACTAATGGCTCCATATACTCTTACAAACTTCCTATAATATCCAGTAAGACCAAGAAATCCTCTGAGTTCCTTAATAGTTGTAGTAGTTGGCCATTGTTGCATACAAGAAATTTTGTTAGGGTCTGCAGACACTCCTTTAGCTGTAATAATATGTCCCAAATACTCCAAAGAATGTTGACCAAAACAACACTTAGACTGCTTGGCAAATAGTTGATGTTGTCTGAGGAGAGAAAAAACCAACCTGAGATGTTCCAAATGCTCAGATAAACTAGAGTTGTAAATGAGGATATCATCAAAGAACACTAGAACAAATTTTCTGAGAAATGGTTGAAAGATTTCATTCATAAGTTCCTTGAATGTAGCAGGGCATTGGTAAGCCCAAAAGGCATAACTTTGAATTCATAATGACCTTGATATGTTCTAAATGCAGTTTTGAAAATGTCCAAATCATTGACTCTGATTTGAAAATAGCCAGCTCTAAGATCAATTTTTGTGAAAATAACTGCACCTTTTAGCTCATCTAACAACTCATCAATAATGGGTATAGGGAACTTGTCTTTGATAGTAATGTTGTTGAGTTTCCTATAGTCTACACAAAACCTCCAAGAACCATCTTTCTTTTTCGCCAAGAGTATAGGTGAAGCAAATGGGTTGTGGCTGGGATGAATAATTCCAGAATTCAACATCTCTTGAACTAGTTGTTCTACCACTGATTTTTGGGTGTAAGGGCATCTGTAAGCCCTTTTGTTGACAGGAGTAGAATTTGGTTGTAAAGGAATTGTGTGATCTAGACTCCTTTTAGGTGGCAAGGGTAGTAGGTTCTTGAAAAATATCATTGAACTCTTGTAGTAAGGGTAGAAGAGGTGTTGGAGACGAAGTAGGTGTTGATGTGGTAGAGATAGAATATAAATGATCCACAACACCATGAGTAGGGTTGGCAAAGAACCTCTTAGATTCTGATGCACTCATCATGTGTAATGTATTGTCTGGGGTAACTCCTTGTAAGGTGCTCTTATTATTGTGGTATTTAAAGGTAATACTGAGTTTAGAGAAGTTAAAAACCACATCACCTAACTTTCTCAGCCAATCTGCTC
The DNA here is from genome assembly GCF_003573695.1 of Papaver somniferum. Taxonomy (NCBI): domain Eukaryota; kingdom Viridiplantae; phylum Streptophyta; class Magnoliopsida; order Ranunculales; family Papaveraceae; genus Papaver; species Papaver somniferum. The sequence continues at coordinate 86,580,139 of NC_039364.1, forward strand.
CCAAGACGATATCACAACCTCCCAAAGGTAAAATTCTTAGATCCTCTACAAATATGTGCCCTAGCATACTCCAGGAAAGCTGAGAACATATGACAGTGCTGCTTGTTTTGTCTCCATTAGCAATAGTGACTAACATAGGAGCAGTAGGAGTAATAGTACATTGAAGTGTAGAAGCTAAAGTGGTATCAATGAAACTAGTGGTACTACCAGAGTCAATTAGAATTGATACCTTTTGCTTGTTGAGGAGGCCAGGGATTCTTATGGTGTCACCTGTAACAGTGCCAGTTAGAGCATGAAGGGATATCTCAACATCAGAGTGGAGTGGAGACTCAACAGCTTTCTCAAAAACTTCCTCCTCATCTTCAGTATCATGTTGCTCAGAAGTTTCCATTTGGAGCATGAAGATTTTTTTGTTTACCCTTGCATAAATTGCCTGGCCTATAAACTGCATCACAATTGTAACATAAACCTTGGTTTCTTCTCTTCTGCATTTATTATGGAGTTAGTCGCTTAATGGTAGGACTAGTAGAATTAGATTTGGATGGAGAAGGAGAAAAAGATTTTGGTGTTATTGGTGCAGATTTAGGTGAAGTAAGAATTGGTTTAGGAGGAAATTTGGGTGAGAAAAATGGTCTGTTGTGCTGAAAAGAAGTATTAAATGATCTGGTGAATGGTTTAGTAGCAGTAGCTGCAATATTGACTTTATTCTCTTGCAATCTAGCTAATGAAAAGGCTTCAAATAAAGTCTCTAGGTGAAACATAGATACAGATTTACCAATTTCCTCCTTTAAACCACTCAAAAAATTCATAATAACGTAAGTTTCAGTAAGAGTTGGATTCATATTTAGCATCAAAGCTTTTAGAGATTCAAATTCCTCATAATAATCATCTACTGTTGAGATTTGAATAAGTTTATTAAAAGCTACCCACAAAATTTTCCTCAATGGGGTTTTCAAAGCGAGCACAAATATGAAAAGATAATTCAGACCATGTAATGCGAGTCCTATTGACTTGAAAATTGAGAAACCACTTTTCAGCTTTACCTTCCAAGTAGATCGAAGCAATATTTACCTTCAAGTGCTCTTCTGTATCATTGATTTTGAAATATCTTTCACTCTTTTGGATCCAGCTCCTTGGATTATCACCATCGAATCTGGGGAAATCCAACTACGGTTGTGATGATAATGGAAAGAAGGTGTAGTATGTTGATTGAAGATATGAGCAGTCTGATTTTCATTCTGAGAACCAAAAGGTTTCTCAGTCTGATTTTGAAGAAAATTGGAGCGTTCAAGTAGTTGCATAAGGTTATCAAACTTTGTAGTTAAAGCGTCTACTGAACCACCGAGATCTGTAAGTTTAGTGTGAAGAACATCATGAGATCCTTTCAATTTTTCAACCTCAACTTCAACTTCCTTCAGAGTCATGGTGAAAAAAAATTGGATGAATTTTGAGTGGAAAGAACGGCTCTGATGCCAATTGTTGTATGCTTACAACAAATTAACAACAAGAGATGACAAAAATGATAGAAGAAATGAATTTAGCAATTCATAAATCAAAGATTCAGGCCAATCTGGTTGTAAACAGCGCAGCCAATACTTAGTTCATTAATATCTCATAAAAACATATAAGGGTTTTCTTACAGCATTTAACCAATCCCGAACCCTAGAGAGACACAATGGATGAATGACACGTGACGACAATCAAATGGACAGGACTGATTGTATTAAGGCAGTCGACAATTGGATAGGGGCAGCCTAGTTCTAGCCGTTATAGCTTAAGTATGCAACAGTTTGCTAGTTTATCTCTAAAGAAAGGGTGTTTCTATCCGTTAGTCTTAGGTTTTTTCTCTTTTTAGGCTATTTCCTAGTATAAATAGGTTATTAGCCGTCTCTTAATAGGTAGACTTTATTATTGATTTTAAGAAAATAATAGTTAGATTATCAATGAGTAATTCAGCTTCTAGCCCTACACTCAATTTATCAACGTCTTGTTGATTTTCTATTGTTTTATTCTTCAACTTTCTGTCTATTGTTAGTTTGTGCCCTATGTTGCTAGCCTAACTTCATCAAAAATAGTACAGAAAGGAACAGTAAAACTAACCTGCATTTTATCTCCCTTGCAAGGCAAACGTCTAAATCACCACGAGGATCATTCAGACTCTGCAACCTCATTAACTCCGCTTCCAGGGATATATTCTTGGATAAGTAAGTACGCAATAAATCATTATCCCGAAAAGAATATTGTTAAACTTAATTATTAATCGGTTTCTTCCATCATTACCAACAGACAAAGCTACCGTCAATCTCAGCCCATAATCAATTATCTTTTTCAACCTGAGATAGCAGCCTGTATTAGTATAATCGAAACAAGTTAAAACAAATAAAAGTTTCATCCAAAATGATAACAGAAACCTGAGCATCAACAGCACGTTGTTCCGGGTGTTTCCATGCTACTTGACGCTCATGAAGCTCACAGTGTAATTCAGCATTACTTGCTTCGAGAACTGAAATTTTCTTCCTAAGAATCTGAGGGAAACGAATATTTGAACTGAGTGATACTAGTTTGAATTTCTAACATCAATGATTAAAATGTCTCGTAAGTTTAATACCTGAAGCTCATCGTAAGTAGTACCGCCTTCACCACGAAAAAAAAGCAACTCAGCCTGCATCTGCTCAAGTTGGCTTCGCATCAGAGCTGTCATCGGATCGCGGTTTACCTGCATCAAGAAGAGCATTTAAAAGCAATAAAAATGTATTAAAAGAAATCAAAATATTGTGCCTTATTCTGAATGTTTCGAGCACAATTCGCATGTTGCAAAGTCTTCAGCGTTTCTTCGGCATTTGAATCAGCCAGACTCACACAAGCTGTAATCATAATACAAAATAACAAGAATCAAAAGCTTTGAATCACTCATGACCCAAACAAGTATAACTCAAGAGCTTTAAAAACCAGAACTTACCAATCATCACTGTCTTGCTATTTCCACCAAGAGAGTCCTACAAAGCAGGCGCAAAGTTAAAGAGAATGATTAATAAACTTCACTTTCACAACCACATAAAAAAGAAAACCTAAAATATGGTGTAGAAAAAGACTAAGAAACTAATCCTCTTGCCTGCAATAACCGTGTTAACTTGCTGTCACGGTAAGGCACGTGTCCTCCTTCCTTCCTCTTCTCTTTATCTCCTAAAGCCCTAATCACCCTTCCAAGAGCCAGTAGTCCTTGAGTAATGTGAATGCCTACAACAGCATAGACTTGGTGAGTAGACATCTACGAAAACTAGCTAATGATGCCTGGAGTATTTAAGGTATAAATTAAAAAAAAGAAAAAAATAACTACCCTCTTTCCGGCGCGACCCATCTGCTCCTGTTCTTTTTGCACGTTCAGAACCTCCAAGGTCCACCAAATGTAGCTTTGCACTCAAGATATCATCACCAACATCGTCATTGGGGGTGCGCGTGCTACTCCTTTGCTCCATTGAGATTGTAAAGATGGCATATGAGCGGCTATAAAATACACATACAGAAATGCAGTACAGAACAGTTTCAAGGACAAGATTCAAGACTAAGCGTAAATGTAGAACAATTACCTACACCAATGAAAGTATTAAAGGTACACTATGATCAGATGTAAATCAATACCTAGCACGTGCTAAAGAACCTCGGGATAAAAATGATGCCATCTCCTGTTTCCTTCTGACTTCTGGCTCTGTAACACTATCAAGAGTGATCCCTCCATTTGCTGTTTCTCGAATTTGTATGGGATTTCTTGCAGGTGCAGCTAACTTTGCACCTTTGGAAGAATTTTGGTCTAACAGATCAAACACGTCTTCTCTATATATCTGTGTAAAAATTAGAACAACTCAATTAAAAGATACGCACATACGGTCATATTCAAACGATTACCATTCCAATCCTTTACGGTTAAATAAAAGTTTATTCCTTTGTACGAACATTATTTATGATAATATTCGACTAGACAATGACAAGCCCGAAGGCTTCAAGTCGATGAATCGATATAATCATCCCCTTTACGCATACGATGTACAATTCTAGAATTAGGATGTATGCGAATATTGTTTGTGAACACGTGGATGGATTCGTGATTTATGTGTTCACAATTTTGCGCTAGAAACAGGGACTTTGTCCCGGTAAAAGATTTATCTTATCCTATGATTTCACCTTAAACGCGCATTATGATTGTGCCCTATTCTGGGTTCAGCGTGCTTTCAAAACCTTTTTTATTCTGGGTTCAGCGTGCTTTCAAAACCTTTTTTATTCTGGGTTCATGGTCTTCATTTTCACAAACACCATTTCAAAGCAGACAAATCCACGGCTATCTATCACAGATTTGCACGTAAGGCGTTTTTCTTTCAAAACTAAGACTTAATAATCCAGATTCATGAGTTCTCGCGACGGATCTGCCTTTCAAGAGTTTCCTTTTTCAAAAGTAGTCTGAAAACAAGGTCCATGATTGTTTATTAGAGGATTTGTATTGCAAAAATTAGACCGATGGAGTCTTTACATTTCTCTTTTATTAATGCCCTTGGGCATCTCATTTCCTTCTATTCCAATAATCTTGCGGATACGAATGGAACTAACCCAATCCTCGTGGATATCTTTGGTTCTGTTTATTTATTCCCCTATGCAGAAAAAGATTAAAAATGTAAAAGATACTAGAGGCAGGAAAAACCAAAGCCCCATCAAAGGAGACAACGAGGATTACCCCGGTCATGACCAGAAGCAAGCAGAAAGGAGACAAAGCTAAAACAGCTACTCAGAGGCAGGATGCTGCGGAAATCACCTCACCTATGAACACTAACTCCATTGCAGCCGGGCTCTCAAAGCAGCAGCCACAAAGAACAACGCAACTGTTGCGGCCCTCCGGGCTACAGAAGCTAACAAGACTTTGGTTTCAAATCAAATCCATCAACAAAAAGAAGGGTGGCAGAATCAATGACACATCAGCCCGCACATCCACCAGTCTTCGGAATGACGTCAACCAACGGTCAGAATCAAACCATACCAGTGGTTTTAGTACCGCGGATGGAAGCTCAACCGAGGGGGACCAAACTTGGATATACCAACAATTGAAGCTGATCCTCGGCCACCCTTAATACACACAGTAGACGAAGGGGGAACTATGGTCGTAGGGGTACAAGCCGGAACTCCCAATCAGGGATCAAACCAGTCCCACCGACTGATGGTAGAGCTCGAAAAATTGAAAAAGAGCCAGCAGGTCTCCGCAGATGCCGTAGCTCTTCTGGTCAGGGAGAACCAAGACTTGAAAGATAGGATTTCCCAAAGCACGAAGACTAGCCAACAAATGGACGAAGCAAATTCTAAAACACCAGAGCCTAATCGAGACCGAAGAATCATCCTAGCAAACGCCGCCAGGGTAAGCAATGCATCCGATCCGGAATATGCCGCCGAAGACTTAGACTATTATGACAGTGAAGTTCGAAGAAAGAAACGCTCAACTGAGCATGAGAACGTGGGATATTACCGCGCAATGGAGGAGATGCGTGATGAGATGATGGCTGAGATCAGGCAGTTAAAAGCCAGACAAGGCGGAGGAAGGCTTGAAGAGGTGATGAAAGAAGATAACTCCACGCCCCTAACTCATCGCCTGGAAAATACCCCCATTCCGTTAAAGTGCCCTGTACCAACTTTTGAATGCTATGACGGATCCAGTGATCCCGCGGCACATATACGGTATTATAATTGTATCTTAGCCTGATAGAGTCAAAACGATGCCGTCCTCTGTAGATATTTCCCATCAAGTCTGAAGGGATCGGCTTTGTCTTGGTTTGACAACCTGCCACCTGATTCCATCAACTCCTACGATCAACTCGCAGAGAAATTCTTGAGAACCTACATGTACAACAAAGCTTTCAACACCGGAATGGATAAACTTTTTTCTCTGGCAATTGGTTACAAGGAGAACACGAGGGAATACACCAACAGATGGCACAAGATCTTCCAAGCCATAGGGAGTGTGGATCCCGTAGTAAGTATCAACTGCTACAAGTGGGGATTAGACCGAATGAGTCCACTATTCGTTGAGATCCACGGAAGCGTACCTAAGACAGAAGGAGATCTTCGAATAATTATTGAGAAGTACGCTCGTCTTGAAGAAATCCAGCGTGAGAACCCGAGGGCACAAACGCAGAGGTCTCACCATACCAATTCCGCAGAACAAACCAGCGGGGCCAAAAGAAATAGCTCAGTGGAACGGCCTCACGAAGATAGGAAGGAACGAAGAGATGAACGACGAAAAGACGATCTAAAATTCGAAGATCAGGTTTACACGAAGCTCAATGCTAGCTACGCTCGGATCTTGCGAGAGATCAAAGGAAGGGAAAATTTGGAGTGGACGTGGTCTAAGGGAAAACATCCCCCAAGAACCGAGAAGTCTAAAGATTACTGTGACTATCATTGCTTCAATGGACACCAGACCGAGAAATGCAAAAACCTCAAAATAATGATCCAAAAATTGATTGATGCTGGCGAACTCAAGCAATACATATGAAAGGAGGTCACCGAGGACAGATCCAAACGAACCAAGCAAGTCCAACTTCCATAGGGAAACCGCACAATCAACACCATCTCGTGTTCCGAAGCCGTAGGGCCTCACTTACAGCGCAGATAGGAAAGAGGCTACGGAAGCAATTCGAAGACCACTGTGAATTATATAAGATTGATGGCGTAGAGGTGGACGAGCACGAAGAGTGGATGGACACACCTATCATCTTCGATACTGAAGATATCGAAGAAGATTTGGAAGACCATAACGATCCCTTGGTCCTCACACTACCAGTGGCCGGATGTAACCTCAAAAAGATCCTCATCGACGGGGGAATCTCAGTGAACGTTCTATTCTACGACGCCTTCAAACGGATGAAGCTCCATGATGAACAACTAATGACCTCTTATTACACCATCTACGGGTTCAACGGAGCGCCCACAAAGCCATTGGGAGACATCGTGTTGCAGGTGAACGCCGGGCCCATGAAAGTAGAAACACGATTCAGCGTGGTTGACGCCCCATCCCCCTATAACGCTATTATTGGACGAAAGTGGGTACATAAACTCAAGGGAGTGGCAGCAACTTACTACCAATATCTCAGGTTCCCTACACCCGAGGGAGTGATGGAAATCAAGGGAGATCGGGTCTCTGCAAAAGAGTGTCAGACCACTCAGGATCGTATCAACAACGAACAGGAAGAGCAGCGAAAAACCCAAAGGATCAAAAATAAAGAAGCTGCGAAAGAAAAGGCCATAGACCTGTTCCTCAAGGAAACCACAAGGAAGGGCTTGACAAAGGATGATAATGTCCTTAACACAGAGGCAAGTACTTCAGCAGCCAACGAAGGACAGAAACATACCAAATAGCAATTAAAGAACGTCCCAGTCCTTGGGGACCCGAAGCCGGTGTTCACACCAGTGGAGCCCGTAAAAGAAATCAACATAAGAACGGAAGAAAACCCGAAGATGATCAAAGTAGGGACCATAATGGACGAAGAAAGAGAAGATTCCTTAACCAAATTACTTAAAGAATACGCGGATGTATTCGCCTGGAAGTTAGGAGACATGCCGGGGATTGATCCAAAAATAATCCAGCACGAGCTGCGCATCAAACCAGGCACGCCACCTTTCAGGCAGAAAATAAGAAAAGTTGCACCAGAGTATCATAAGGTAGTAGAAAAAGAACTTCGGAAACTACTAGAAGCAGGCTTCATCAAGGAAGTCAAATACCCTACATGGATCTCCAACATGGTCGTCGTTCCTAAGAAGAATGGAGGGGTTAGGATATGCATCGACTTTACTAACCTCAACAAGGCATGTCCAAAGGACAGCTATCCCCTGCCGAGCATAGATCAACTGGTTGAAGCAGTGGAAGGATACGAAGAGATGTCATTCATGGACGGATATTCTGGTTACAACCAAGTAGCCCTGGCAGAAGAAGATCAACTACACACAGCATTCCAAACCCCGCATGGCCTTTATTGCTACACTAGAATGCCCTTTGGACTTCGAAACGCAGGGGCAACGTACCAAAGAATGGTCGATGCTATCTTCAGGCCATGTATTGGTAGTACCCTAGAAGTCTGCGTTGATGACATGCTCGTCAAAAGTAGGCTGCGCAAAGATCACCACCAGGACCTGAGAGATATTTTCGAAGCAATGAGGAAACATCACATGAAAGTAAATCCAGAAAAATGCACTTTCGGTGTCACCTCAGGGAAATTCCTCGGATATCTGGTAACAAAAAGGGGTTGAGGTAGACCCCGCGAAGATTCAGGCCATAGTGGAAATGCCATCTCCGAAGAATGTAAAAGAAGTGCAAAATCTCAATGGGTACTTAGCAGCCTTGGGTAGATTTATTGCCCGATCCTCGGACAAATGCAAACATTTTTTCAATATTCTCAAAAAAGGGAGTAAGTTTGAATGGACCGCAAAATGCGAAGAAGCCTTCCAAAGAATCAAGGAACACCTGGCTTCAATTCCAATCCTGCAGAAGCCTGATCCTGATGAGGTTTTGGCATTGTACATAGCAGCGACAGAAGACGCAGTTAGCGCAGTATTGGTCAAAACCAATACGAAGATAGAACAGCCTATCTATTATGTCAGCAAGACCCTCAATTCTGCGGAAAGGAATTACACGAAGATCGAACAACTCATCATGGCATTAGTATGGGCTACTCAAAAGCTGAGAACCTATTTCCTAACTCACTTCATCCGCGTCCCATGCAAAGCACCACTAGAAGCAGTCCTCAAAAGCGCGGGAAAAGTAGGTAGAATAGCCAAGTAGAACACCCACCTGGACCAGTTCAACATCATTCATGAAATTCAACATTCCTAAAAAATCCTAAGTTTTGGCGGATTTTTTAGCAGACCTCCCCCTGGACAACGATGAAGAGATTAGGGGAATACCAGAAGCCGACGAGGAAAGCAGGGATCCAGTTGATGTCCTCGAACTCGCGAGTGAAAGACAATGGGAAGTCTTCGTTGATGGTTCCAAAAATAAGGAAGGGGCAGGAATAGGCATTGTCATCACCACCCCAACTGGAGAAAGGATCGTACAGGCACTCAGGTTAGAATTCAAAGAGCATACTAACAACATCGTCGAATACGAGGCAGTCGTACATGCCCTCCGCTTAATAATAGAGATGGGGGTAACTGATGTAAGACTACAAGTGATTCGCAGCTTGTCATACGGCAAATAGGGCTCGAATACAATGTGTACGACGACACCCTCTCAGCTTACATGGCCTTGGTCCAAACATTGGCATCACAAATTCCGAACATCAAGTTCCGGCACTTATGCAGAAGGGATCTCAGGCACGCGGATGCCCTAACATATATATCATCCATGCTGAAGGACAAGAGTATAGAAGCTATCAAAATAACAAGGGTATACGAGCCTTCGATTGCATCACAATTTTCCTTTGCTACAAATCAAGATATCGTGGAAGAAATATCGAAAATCAGGTGGGAGAAGACATCCGTGACGATTTTGACGAAGAAGATATCCTGTCAAGAGCAAATCAAGACAAAGATTTAAACAAAGAAGATGATTGGAGAATGATGATCCATGTGTTTCTCAAGGATGGAACCTTACCCGCGGATCACAAACAAACCAGGAAAATACTCTCCAAAGTAGGAAGATATGATCTTCGGGATGGGATCCTGTACAAGAAATATTTCCTCGGACCGTTACTACGTTGCTTATTCAGGAAAGAGGGGCATCGAATTATAAATGACATCCATTATGGTGACGCAGGGAATCATAGCGGCATGAGATCACTAGACGACGAAGCAAAAATGCAAGGATATTACTGGCCCACAATGATACAAGATGCTGCAAGAATGTCCCGACGATGTGAAGAATGTCAGCGTTTCGCCAAAAAGATACACGCACCAGCAACAACGTTGAATTCTGTGGATAGTCCGTGGACATTTGCAAAATGGAGCATAGATATCGTTGGGCCTTTCATCGAAGGATCAGGGAAAAGACGATTTTTGATAGTAGCCACGGACTACTTCAGTAAATGGGCGGAAGCCAAAGCCTTAGCCAGGATCAGAGACGTGGACGTGTTTACTTTCATATTCCAAAACATTATTTGCAGGTTCGGCATACCAGCGGAAATCGTGTCCCATAATGGTAAACAATTACAGGGGAAAAACATAGACATGCTCTTCGACACTTTCAAAATAAGGAAAAACAAGTCCACCCCCATATACCCTCAGAGCAACGGACAAGCGGAAGCTACTAACAAGACCCTCGCCCTTATCCTCAAAAAGCAATTAGACGAACATAAGGGGCGATGGTGTGAACATATACACAATGTATTATGGGCATACAGGACAACACGAAGATCTTCCACTGGGGAGTCCCCATTTCTCCTCACTTATGGAGCTGAAGCAGTCATCCCAACGGAGATCCTCATGCCAACCACAAAGACCGAAGCATGGGAGAAAAATCTCACAACAGACATGATGTTAGAGAGAATGGACGACCTGGAAGGAAGGAGGGAAGCAGCATTGCAAAAGATGGAAAATTATCAACGGAGACTAGCGAGAGAGTACAACAAAAAGGTTAAGCTTAGAAATTTTGTAGAAGGGCAGTATGTGATAAGAACAATCCCGCAGTATCAACGAGAGAAGAAATGGGGAAATTTAGCACCTACATGGGGAGGACCTTTTATAATACACGACATTGCGGGAAACGGTTCCTGCTATCTTCGCAATCTGAAAGGCGAGGTCCTTCGGCACCCTTGGAATGCTAAATGGCTCAAACCGTGCTACCCATAGGAGCAGCGCAGCTTTGCATCTGCGTGAAGAATACCGGAAGAAGAAGGCAGCGTAACCGCTTTACATGTTTATATCTCTGGACGAGGAGTAGCAGGCCTCAACCTATTAATCAAACAAACTTTTTGGGAAATCTTCAAGCAAACGAAATGGTCAAAAGGCCCGCTGGATGAACGCATGTACATTACATAATAAATTAACAATATTGGGGAAAGTAGTTAATCTACAATCTCTCAGGGCTCCCCTATCAGTGTCTATGAGTGTAAGACCAGGGGGAAGGCACCCAGCAGAAAGAGATACCCAACCAATTTTAAGGCAGCGGGTCGACGGAATGGGTGCATGTAAATATTTTCAAATAAGCATTCCATATCCTAGAACGCTGCCTCGGCCCCCAACGTTTGGGAATCCTCTGGCCCAGGATTCGCCAGCGGGGTGACAGGTCTCAAGACGATCACGAAGGTATTTACCTTCGGTGTCGCACCCAAACACTCTCAACTTTTTACAAAGCAAGTTATTACACTTCACAATACTTAAAATAAAAAGATGAATTGATAACGCAGGTATGCCAAAAGGATGATCCATTTCATAAAGAGTTGATTACAAGATTCAGCAAATAAGATAAAGTAGGAAACACATCAAAAAATGATCCGAAATTATATAATCAACAAGGATCAACTTTCTATGACTAATAAAAGAAATCTGCTTGGACGATACAGCTCCATCAACAGGGTTGTCTCTGCGAGATGAAGGTACGCTACCACCTGAAGAGGGCCCAGAAGAACCAGGCAAGGGCGCGGTAAGTGGACGACGCGGATAATTCTTGACAAGACCATGTTCGACTTTAAGATCAAGTTCAATCTTATCTAGGACTTTTTTGGTCTCTTCAGCCAACTGACATCGAGCTTTATAAGTGATAACAGCGGTCCGCTGGTTGGCCTGAGACAACAATGCAGATAGGCGTTCCGCCTCTTTGGAGGCAATCTCTACTGCTTCCTCACGAGACGCGGCCAACCCTTTGAAATAGTTGGCTTGTCCTTCCTGCTGCACTAAGGCAGATCGAGTCTTTTTAAGCTCATCATTTGCTGCGTGAAGCTGTCCTTCGAGTGCTGAAAACAAGAAATAACAAGGGGTTAAAATGAAGAAATAACATAATCACACTCGATAAAACGAGGTTATACCTTCGACATTATCCGAAGCCTCTTCATACTCATTGACAACTGCGTCCCGAGCCTCAACAAGAAAGTCATATTCGTTGAATAGTTTCTTATAATCCGTTTGAAGGTTCGTAGGAGCAAATTGACTCACGTCTAAGTCTACCTGCTTCATTGAATCCAAGTGACGAAGATGGTTGACTTCTTCATTCATCTCCCCCATCCTTTTATGGAGTCGATACACATTCACTTCAAGATCTCTTTCAGACTCCACTTGGCGAGCAACATCATCTCGAGACGCTGCTAGGGCTTTACTAAGAGCACCAACCTCGGCCCTAGCATTATCTCTTTCCTCGGAAAGACGCAGCATACTATCCCTAACCCTGGGGCTTAAGAAAAAACGAGCATGTTGTAACTCTCCTTCCAAAAAGCGCACTCTAGCCTCTAAGTCCGAAGCATGTTCTCGAGCATCACGCAGGTTGTCACGCGTCCATAGCAGCGTACCATTAAACAGACAACGGTCATGATTGTACTTATTTTGCATATCAACCATCAGTGTTCGCTTTTCACGCCACTCAGCTGTTAAGGCGTTGTGCTCATCAGCACGAGCATTCCACTTTACGGATTCGCTTTTCAACTTACCCACCAACTCTGCAATACGGGATTTCTGTCGTTCCCTTTCTTTCCGAAGCCATATCAGCTCGGGGACTCCACCCACTGAAGATAGGGTGGGGAGACTCAGACAGAACACCAAAATACAGATAGGGAATCACGAGGAGTGAAAGATCCGTAAAATACAAACCTGTGAAGGACGAGACATTTCTACGAGTCTGCTCCAATTCGTTGTGGACTATAGCAAGTTCTGAACGAAGACTCTCCTCAGCATTACCCAGTTGTTCTTTTTCCTTCAGACGGGCTCTCAGTTCATTTATTTCCACTTCATTTGCAGAAAGTTCCTCTTCTCTATGACGAAGCTTGGCCTCTAACTTTAAAGACTTTGCTTTGAAGAATTGGTATAGAACATGGTTACAATGTTCACTCCTCATCATCTATGTCACAAACAACAAACATTATTATACCAAAGGAATCAGATATCACGAAGAATACAATGTTCGGATATCATGAAGAAAAAAAAAGTACAAGAATTCACCTCTAAGACACGCTGCTGAGGAAAACCGTATTGGTACCCATCATCTATGGCCATCATATCAGCAACAGAGGAGGGAGGGTCAACCACTAGGTTAGCTTCCGAAGCTCTCAGATTCTTCTCCCACATCTCAGCAACGCGGGCTTCAGAAGACAATTGCATCATCCGACGAGTATAAGCGTCGGAATTCTTCTCACCAGTGACCACTGGGGCAGGGTTAGGGACGAACATCAGGTTCTTCTTCTTAAGCCAAGCCAAAATGGCATCTTCACCTTCAGGCGTTAGCGAGTAAGGGAAATCCTCTGAAGAGACTCAACCGCAGACTTCCCCTTGGCGGTTATCTCCTCACCCGCGCAAGTCTCGACATTACCACCCTCAGCATGACCACCTGCGTTCTCAGCTTGCTGATCAGTGGTACCTTATTTGCCAAGATTCCCAAGCACATCCCAATCATCATTTGGGGAAAGCAATGAGAGGTCTTCGGCAAGACCCATGGCAGCATTCACATCAAAGGATTCCCCCGCGGAATATATCCTACCGAAAGAAAATTCAGGGGAAATAACGGGCAGAGTACCCACACCAACAATATCATCGCCAACAGGGGAAGATCCACCCCCGCCAGTACCACCAATGGTAATATTACCCTCAGACTCACCATCACCACCCGCGGCAACTTCTTCTTCACCATTACCACCTTCGTCATTAGGGTGAGAAGTGTCGGTACGCTCTTCTCCATCGGACATTTCTTCATCCTCACCATACCCTTCGTTTACGGGACTCGTAACCTCCTCATAAACCTCAGCCTCAGCGGTAACCGCAGTAGAAGATTATTTGGGTCCAAGTTTCTTCTTCTTCGACACCTACAAACCAGTATACATCCCACAAAGGCTCATTTTTTCCCTCACTTCAAAAATGAAAATTATTTCAAGCAAGGAAAAAGGGGCAAATAGAATAGAGAATATAAGAAGAAACTATACCTTGGCAGCAGCAGCACTCTTCGTTGGATGGGTAGCACCAGAACCCTCCTCCTCATCTCCATCAACGACATCAAGAGCATAAGGAAAATTCATGCCCGCGAAATTCGGACGCCAAGGACAGAAATATCCATAACGAGCAGGAGGAGTTTCACGAGGATTGCTATTTTCAGAAGGACGCCAACCGCGTGGACCCGGAATCCATCCATAAGCCCAAGGACCAACTACCTCAATAACAGTAGCATGCCATTCATAATCATGGTCACGCTTAATCCTTTCACGAGCAGGAAAGAGTTTCCGTTTAGCAGATCCCTCAGTACCAGGAACATACTTCAGCTTGGCATCACTCACCTCACTCAAAAGACGAATTTCACTACGGGGAGCAGCAATATTACGAAGACTAACACTCCACGGCTTACGGTTTCTGCTGTTGACATAATCCCCAAAAGAACTGTTAAAATTCTGAGGAGTGTACCACTCTCTCTCAGCGGGATTTGGAACATAGCATGTCATCATAGTCTCTCCCTTGCTTCGCATGTAACATTCCTTCAGTGAACGAAGATAATTCCCAGATAGTTGTGACACGGAACGATTATGAGTGTTCGTGGAAGAGCCTGCGCGACTAGCCAACACGTCATAATAAAAGGAGTCACCCGACTTATATAGGGGCAACATGAGACCCTCCTCGAAAGCTCCAACCGTAGTCAACAGATGAAACTCGTCAAACTGATACTTAGTAAGGAGCTCGTAAGTGATATCATCGTCAGGGGCATAGAAGCGAACCTCAAAAGCTTGAAGTTCATGTTTTTCCTTGAACATCTCAAGATCAATATGCTTGAAAGTGACCTTCTTCTTACCAACTGAAATGATGCGTATCACGGGGACAGTTTCTTCTTCGTCTGCGGAATCAGAAGTAGGACTCAATTCCGAAGCTTTCCTTTTAGAAGGAAGATTTTTAGACGGATCAGCTCTCGACATAGTACCCTTGGAGTACTTCCCTTTGAAAGAAACCGCGGGAGGAGAAGGCAAAGATTTCTGCGGAGGCACTGAAGGAGGAGCCATTGAACGAAGGGGGGGAACATCCACTATTTCAGTACGAGGAGGAGGAGCCCGCGTACTCCTAGAGTCATCACGAGGAGGAGCCTGCGTACTCCTAGAATCTTCACGAGGACGAGAAGGGGCGCGGTTAACAGCATACCTAGATCCAGAAGGACCCTTCGGCACATCCCCTTTCTTAGTAGGCACAACCTTCGCACCAGAGGAAGATGAAACCCTATGACCCCGAGGGTCCGATTGCGAAGACTTGTAAGGACCTTCCCCAAGTGGAGATCTGTCAGAATCTCGACGCTGAGGGGATCTTGGCGGACTAGACGACGGGGTTTGGTAAGGAGCCCGTGGACGATCAGACATATCTACAAGGAAACACAAAAACAGTTTAGAGAAGAATACGAGGAGATCACTAAAGATCAAAAAACCCATAATTGATGGTTCATCCGGATAAACATTAAAAACCCTAAGAACTAAAAAACACTCCATCCAACTCCAGGGATAATACTTAGATACGGACTCACAGACGTTGTAACAAAGAACAGGGGCAAGCATATATGCTTCGACATGTATGTTCTTCATCACAAAACCAAGAATACAGCAGCAGGAGACAAACGGGTAGATACATAGATAAATCAATGATGAACAGCTAATGAAAAACCCCAATACCTGTATAGAAGAGGACGACAAACACCAACTACAGTCGAAGAAAGGAGGATCGGAGATATCAAAAGATACATGGGCAACAACAATCGAGGGCGAAAGAAACAGAAAATTGAATGTTGTTATCTTCCTCACAAGAATGATGATAATAAATGACTAAAGAACAAGAATAGAAAACAAGAAGAGGATGAACACTTACAAGAAGAGGATAAAAGTTTTTTTTTCACATTCTCTTTCCTATTTATGAAACTAGAGAAGACAATAACTGCTCCTCGTACCAAGGAGCAGTTACGGGGAAAGTTAATGCAAAGTGGGAAACGTGTAGGACGACCTTTCTTCTTCAAAATTGCAAAATACGCCCAAGTCAGAAGAAGAGGGGCAAATTGTATGTACACCTTTCATCATCCACCACGTGTACAGAAAGAGACACGTAGAAGGCATGCAAAACAAGATATCAAAACATGATAGCAAGCATCTCATCAGAATATGCCAACGGTCAGCAGATCTGACGGTCAGGGACAGAGGATCACATAGGTATGATGGCTCAGAGGAGCACCAGATAACACCCCTTGGGTGTTATCACACCCAATCCCGAGGAAGATCCCAAATCAACGGCCGAGAGGAAGTTTGGCTGACACAGATGTGACCAGACAAAGAGACACTTGTCTGACACGAGCAGACATCCATCTACCCGCATTAAATACCAAAGAGATATACACGTGTCAATCAGCTCGTGGAAGAGGCGAGGATAATCCTTCGTATTCAAGCTCAGGCCGCAGCATATGCCGAAGACCTCTGCGTAATAGGCACAAAGCACAAGAAGATAAGACTACAACGGCGCCTCAGAAATGGGACCCACGTTCCAACCCTATAAATACCCCTCTTCACTAAGAGAGAAGGGGTCGACCAATTGAGAGCAATTATAGGAGAATATATGAGAGAGAAATAGGAAGAGTAAGTAATCCCCCTACTTCTGCAGACCTATGTATACTCTAAAGTCATTCGACTATCATTGTAACCATTCAATACATAGTGAAACACCAGCCCCGTGGATGTAGGCCTTAGTGCCGAACCACGTAAATCTTTCTTATTTACATTTCAGCACCTTACACTCAGCGTTAAACTTCATATGCTTTACATTTATACTTGATTCTTGGCTTATTCCTTTGTACGAACATTATTTATGATAATATTCGACTAGACAATGACAAGTCCGAAGGCTTCGAGTCGATGAATCGATATAATCATCCCCTTTACGCATACGACATACAATTTTAGAATTAGGATGTATGCGAATATTGTTTGTTAACACGTGAATGGCTTCGTGATTTATGTGTTCACAGAAATCATACTTGTCCATGGGACAGAACTGTTGCATTATAGCCATGAAAGAGGGCATCCTGCGGAGAAACGAATAAGAGAGGAAGAGGGATGGGGTAAGAGAATTACGGTTCTTCCGTGTGTATTTTCACCACCATAATTTTTTTTATTCTTTTTTTATTAATATACCACCCACATAACTTCTCACGTGCTTCCATCTTCTTCTTTTTTAATAGGCCGCCGACCTAACTCCTCACGTGCTCCCATCTCCAAATAGACAAACTTTCAACAAATACGCGTCAATATTTAGTCAAAGTTAGCACGGTCGTAAATCTTTTTTTTTCTATTTTCCAAATAAGATTTAGCACGGTCGTAAATCTTTTTTTTTTCTATTTTCCAAATAAGATTTCGTTGAGAAAATATATGAGCAATCTATACTTTTAGGGTGGGCAAAGACATTTCAAGCTTCTCATTTCTCCAGGGGAATAGTCGAGATAGTTAGTTACCTTATCTTTCTAATTTCTATAGATTAAGCACATTCGAGATAAAGCCCACGGGAAAGCGCTTTCTCAGTTCATTTGAGCAGGTTGAAAGCCTATTGACATAGTGGGTAGCGATAGGTATATTCTGAGATACACATTCTCCATTTTCTTCTCATTTTACGGATTTAACTCCGCACGGAAGCGGATACCTGGAGGGAGGAAGCATTCAAGCAGTTTACATTGCTTTAGCTACCGATCTTATCTACTGGGATAAAAATTGTACCGTCATAACATCATCTTTGCTAGACTACCGATCTTATCTACCGGCTTATAGAAAACTGAGATCCCAAGTACGTTCAGATATTGCATCAGTGAGACATGTATGTATCGATAGTTCTCTTTGTAGATGATTTCAATATTTTCATGCGCTGTACATATTCCATGCCAGCATTTTAGCCTTCAGCCTAACGATTCAACAAATCCTATTTCAAAACTGGACATTACAATGTCTTCCATGGCCAGAGGAAATCCTATTTCTCTCCATTTTCATGTTTAACTTAACAATGCCCAGCAATTGAACAAAATCGCTTTCAAGATACGACATTACAATTTCTTACATGGCCGGATGAAATCCTTTTTCTCTCCCTATATGATTTAATTTAACAAACTAGATACCTTAAGACGACAGCCCGGAGGCTTTATACTCTTTTATGCCCTAACCCTAGCACTGTCCTAGTTCTCTCCATCTTGTATCCCCTGACAAGATACCCTCTTCCTTTCGAAGGCAAGCATCTCTGACTTTCACCAGAAACACCATTATATACTCTTCAGAGGGTCCAGGAGATGATAACATTTGCCTGCTTCCTCAGAAAAAGTAAAAGTTAGATAAAATTATCATGGGAGTTCATAAATAGATATCAACATGTAATCCAGTAAACTACGAAAGCACATCATAACTATAAACACACATATTCATAACACAGTATGATGACTCTTTAAGAAGAATTTTTTTATTTTTTTTTTGGAACAGGAAAACATAGAGTTAAAATATCTGATGCATATACAGAGATTGAAGAGCCAGTGCACTATTGTAGAGCCCACTTGGAATCGAATCAATCAGCTCATAAACTGACGAGATATTCTAATCATCCTGTAAACCGTTGTCACTCGATATAAAGCTCAATTTACAACTTTTCACCCAATTATCAAGTATTTGGATGATTCAATAATACAAGATCATCCTATCACAGGAATTGGGATTGCAAATTTTAGAGTGAGCTAATTTTATTGAGATTATATACACGGAGAATACCTTCATAACCAGATGAGCTGTTGATTTGGTTGCAATTGGGCCCTACAAGTCCACAAAGATTATAGCTCATGTTGCCCGAACTGGTGATAACTTATAGACAGTAGATATTATGGACCAAAATCAAATTGATTGCATGATAATTTGATCTCTATACAGAATTTGCTAAAATGAGCATGATAGTGCCACTCTAGTGCAGTACTCCATGTCCAAGAAAAGCTGGAAAGAGCAGGAAAATGTATATTATTTCAAAATAAAACAATCAGCCAAACTGTTTCAATTCTCCACAGACAACTTCATCATCCATAGTTTTACGAGGAAATGGAAGGGGGGCGAAAAGGAATTCTACAACAGAAAACCCAAGAAATGGCTACTTTAACCCCACTAAAATTCTGAGACATTTATTAGTATCACAAACTGTTTACCGTATTTCCTTAAAACTAACAATGTTGTGTTCAATTTCTAAACACAATTTCTAGTAAATGTAAAACGCATTATGCATGTACCATTTATCATAGTTGATTAAAAAAGAGAAGGACAACAACAAGATGGAGCATTTACCTTCTGTGATTACTTATGATGAGCTTCTTCATCTGTAATTACCTTCTTTGGTTTGCTTTTCTTTTGCTGATATTTAGCATATGAATACCACACACCACCAGCCGTGTTAATGACCAATCCTGTAACGTTTAAGGCATGTACTTGCACGCCGCCAAGCAGGATAAAACCAAGAGTCTAGAGAAAAGATTACGGACTTGTTACTATACAGATGACTGTTTTGCTAGGTCGTAATAGAAACAATCGAACTCATTAAAGAAGTATGCTTACTGTTGATCCGACGCCCTTGAGAACTCCAACAATGGTGGTTGTAAGAGCTGAGTTGACTATAGTACACAAGAACATGGTGAAATTAAGAACGATTCCCATCACCAACGAAAGAATGAGAACCATTAAGAACGAAAACGAGATAGCCTGTCCAATCAAAAATGAAAATTAGTCAGAAATAATAGAATGTTTCGATTGATTGAAATAGTAGCATATTTCTATAACATAGATAGCCTTGAATGTATGTTGAAAAGAAATCAAATTTTCTAAAATGAGATCTCTTATTTTTAATTTTGTGATCTACAGCTTAGATTTCCCAATTGCCCATCTGAAACGTTTAGTATGAATAGCAAGCTAAAACTCTTGGAAATGCAGTAACCACGAAGTGCCCTAAACTCCAATACCTCAGAAAGCACACCAATAGCGTGCCAAATCCTCCTAACTGAAGTTAGAGCAGGATATCTAATTCAAGTAAGTCAAAGTTCCTTACTTGAGTAGCACTACTGGTAGTAAAGTCAGGTCCCGAGAAAATAGACACGGCAAGTTCTACAATGAGATACTGGAAACAAATTCCACACTGTGCACAGGGATGGTGAATTTCACACTGGAAAAAATGGAGTAAATTTCGAATTTTGAAGAATTAAAAAGTTTAAGAATCCTTACCTTGTCGAATAATAAGTACACAGAATTGGGAAATTCCCCTGTGGCTATGATAAGGAATAGAAGAAATGGAAGAGATAAATATCCATTATAGAACATTAGCTCCACTGAGGATAGCCCATCCTCTGCACCAGACTTCTCAACGAGTACCAAGTACATAGTCTACAAACATAACCACTGTTTTGAATGAGATCAACAAACAAAGAGAGCTGAGGACTCAGCCAGTCCAAGATCAAACTAACCTGGAAAAAGACAGATGTGAGGGCCATAGTGTACCCAAAGAGGTCAAACGAGAAATCTCCAAGTGCTGCAATGATGACCCCGAAAGCAGTAAATAGGACTGAGAGAGACACCTGCAAAAAGATGGGCAAAAATTGTAAGGATATGCGACAATTATACAACTAATGAAGCATTTGTGCAGGGAGGTAGTATGAAATAGTGGAAGAATTTATTGTTGCCACAGCCACTGTTTACGTAGGACTTCAGCAACTTTACATCATTACCACACGACAATAAGTAATTTACTTCATCAAGTTTGCAAATACATAAGAAGAAAACAAAACAAAACAAAAAAGCAATGAGTTTGTCTATACACAAGCAAACCACAAACCTGTGTTGGAGGCTTCCCCTTTCCAGAGAAAAATCCAGCTACCAAGACAGCAAGTGGTGTAAGTCTCTTCAATGCGATATACATTGGAATGTTGACCCCTTTTAAGCTAGCTAAAGCAAATGCCACATTTGCATTGTAGAACAGTGACACGGGGAATAGTTTTTTTGCAGTCACCAAGTTTAGTTCTTTAGCGTTTACATACCCCATAACACGGGCAAAGTATATAAGCAAAGTTGTTGCCAATTGCTAGAAGAAATCAAAGAAAGTTAACAACACTCGTATCGGTGAGAAGAAATTTAGATTGTACATAACTTCGGAAAATAAAAGATTTATTGACAGTGACATGCACCTGAAGAAAGAGGAGAGTCATTGAGTGTGAATACTGCATCAAAACAGCCTTATTGATAAAAACCATGGCCATAGACGCGATCCCGTAGGAGATGGCAGAGAATAAACTGAAGCATACACACACCAGACGTAGAGTTAGAAACCTTAAGAGTTTAGACTACCTCCTCGGACAGCAACGTACATGTGAAAATCAAAGTTATAACTTATAGTTTTCAAATAGGATGGCAGGACCAAGAGCAATCAAGAGACGGATATATCACATGCGATGAAAACAACAGTTATGATCACATCTTTCACGCAATATGGCAGATAACAGGACAAATATTCTTATCAGTTTATCCCATAATCTTTCTCACCCAATGCATTATTTTTTTTATTTGTTCAACAACATTCTGTTTTTCTTATCAAGCCTGTTCAGTTTTTGGTGATATGTTTAGATACAATAAAGGTACTATTGTTTACTATCAAGTATCAACAGATCGAAAGATATTTACGGCCACATTTTCCAGAACCGTAGTCCCCTTCTGTAAATTTGAACATAACTCACCTTAGCAATGCACAATTGCCAAATAAGATTCCTTTTGAGCATCAATTCATGAGAGCAACTCATCAAACTGAAATGTGACAAATTCAAAACCAAAGATTCTAATGTTGGACTACTAATTATGATTTATTTACTTGAATTCAGTAGTCTATAACACCTCAAACAATACCAATCAAGATCTCAAGACAAATTTTACAAAAAAGTACAGTTGCGGAATCAAAATAAAAAAGAACTTGCTGAGAGAGATAACAAACCTCAAATACGGAACCGTTTCTGCAACAATAACAGGATCCATTTGAATGAAAACAATAGACTAAACCCTAAAATCAGTTGTAGCCTTTCAAATAATAAATCTTGACCAAAATTTACAAAACAAAAGAGGGTATTAATTTTGATCTAAACAAGAACAATAGTACATTGTTACGAGATAGAAAGTGTAGAAAAGGTTAGTTTTACTTGAAGATGAAAGAATGTTTGATGTAAGTTTTGCAAGAAAAGCCTTATGATATGGACAAATCTAGGGTTTTGAATTTCGTGTTTGAAAGCAGTGAATTCAATGAAGTGAAGTAAAATTATTATCTTTCTATGGAAAACGAAGGGAAGTAAAAAAACTAAAAAATGATGGAGAGAGAAATAAAATGGGGTAAAACGAAGATATTCACAATTTTGGCAGTAGCTGGGAAATGTATAAACAGCTATTCTAGACAGACCCCGAAAAAAACAACGAGAAAAACGGCTTCTCACAGATTTTGAGAATTTGTAAGTTTTAGTGGGTCCGTCCCTAGGGAGTTTTGCTGGGCCACAAGTATTTGTGTGTGGGGGCGGTTGTTTGGTGGGTTTTTTGCTCGGTCTGTTGAGATTTTTTGATGTATAAATTTTTTTTTGAAGGAAAGACGGATTTTAACAACCCGAAATTTATTAAGTTATCCCATTAGAATTAAGGTTTGAAGGATACATAATGGTGGAGAATAACCATTCCACCCATTGGAATCAGTAACATCAATATCAATTACATCATTAAAAAACAGAAAGAATAACCTAGTACTAAATTTACAGATTTCGAAACTTAAAGAAACGAAAAACCGAAATTGTACTGATTTACATTCCGTCGACGAAATTGACATCCTTCTAATGGTCATTAATTCAAATCATTTTGATTCATGATCTTTTGATTCTTGATCATTAACATCATATATGTTAGATGCTTCCATGTAAAGGAAGTAATATGCCTAAAATAAAATCATCACTGCCAATCTTGGTCTTGTTTGTTGAAGAAGATCATCGTCCAAAATGTGATTGGTAACAATGAAGCAGCAGTACCACAAAAAAACACCAACTTGGCTAATATATAACAAATCTAGATGACATGGAGAAGTCATTAGATCAATCAAAGCAAGATATTAAAAAAAACTAAATAGAAAAATTGTTGGATCAACAATTTGTTTTATTGAATAAAATTATAAAAACTAATAGTACTAAGCTTGATTTGCCCGGCAGATCTGAAAAATCAAATCTAATCCGGACAGATCAAGGATTCTAAACAAAGAAATAAGTAGGTTTACAGTTCTTTCCTGTATGTTTTGGAGAGAAGAGAACGGCTTTGATATCAATACCTTTTTTGATGTATAAATGACATGAATATGGGCACTTCCATGTGACAACTCTGCTTGTCGCTAACAAGTAAGTAACAACTAAAGCTCGTGTTTGTACTCGGCAATTTCGAATGACTAGCAAAGAACGAGAATACTAGATATCGGTACATAGCATGTATTGTCCAGTCAAGTTAGATACCGGTCCTTGACATGGAGCGCAAGTGGATGGAGTTCTTATATGGTTGTTATTTAGGTTTCTGGTCGGGCATTATGCATTTTCAGATTGTCCAGGTTTTTCCATGGAGGTCATTTCAAAAAAAAAATTATATTAATACTAATTTTTGTTAATCATTTCTGAACTTGGATTTTGTATGTTCAACTGTTTTCTTTTCGGTTATTATACCTATTTTTGCACACCTAAAAAAACTTTTTTGTTAATCATTTCTGAACCTGAATTTTGTATGCTCAAATGTTTTCTTCTCAATTAAAAGAAGTTGCGCTATTAACCTTGAGAACGTATTTTATTATAAAATTTGGGAGTTCACGGGCATGTTCTTATGTATATGGAGTTATTCACTTCTATAAAATTTAGATCCCAAATTGATCTGGAAAACCATAAATTTTAGGATTTTCTGCAATGTTGTGATCCATTTATCACGTTTTTTTGTTTCCTGTCTTGCATTTTGGCATTTGGGATTGCAAACGCCCATAACTTATATGGTGGATGGCCTTTGATGTCGTATGGATCATGAAGACCCGAAGAGTGTTTGATCATTGGAACAGTGAGATTTTTGGTGTAAATGGGGTTTGACGTTTTCTTTAGCCAAAAACCGGTTTAGATTTTGTATAGCAGTTAACAGAGTTATTTGTTGAGTGCAATTAAATTTTTAAGCCCTTGTAGTATAATTCCTATGCATATTGTCAGAAACTTTTTGACTTTTTTTCACAGTTTGCTAACTTACTAAATTTTTGATCTCCGGATGTATAAGGATATGATCTTATTTGCATATAATCAGCTAGACAACAACTACCAGAACCATCGGCAATAAGATGTATCCGCCTGTGTGTGTTATGTACTTCCTAATTTCAAAGGTAAAATCTAGAATTTTTTAGTTTCCTCTAATTCATGATGTTATTAGTACAACTAGAGTTGTTTGCATAAATTTTGCTGGTAGGGTTTTTGGTTTCATTCTTTTTCATCAATGTCAGCATTTTCAATTCGATTTCTTGAAAAGACTTTTGAAATTGTAGTTATATTTGAAAATTTAGTCATATGACTACTTAGATAAGATTTATGGCTACTTAGTACATTAGTGAACCTTAGTTTCAGGAAATTTCCTACACCGAATATATTTGATGATTGTTTTGGGGTAAAAACTGAAAAAGAGAGAGTACCAAGTATGCCATCAAATTTTTCGTTCGACAACCTATATAAGGCAAAACCTAATACAACAGGTAGGTCATAGTAAACACCATTGAATAAGATTATATAGAGAGTTTATCTCTTTCTCTTCCACAATCAATATGTTTAGGCTAAAAACCTATGAACCTAATTGTGTAGAAGAGTTCTAGAACGATCTCAAAAATCACTATCCAATATCAATCTAGTCATGTAAGAATTAAGAGGATCTGAATCCTAACAAATATGAAACTTGCAATCTATCTTTCAAGATGCGAATTCAACAAGAACAAGTCTTGTTATTTATCTTAATTAATAAGGACTTAAACTATCTAGATTGATAATGTACTACTTGTGTTATTCATATTATAAAAATAAAACAATATAATGCGGAAAAGCAAAAACACAAGACACCAGAAATTTTGTTAACGAGGAAAACTGCACCTGCAGAAAAACCCCGGGACCTCGTCCAGCTTTGGACACCATATCATATTAAACCGCTACCGACATTATAGCCTACTATCATACTTCATACTGGAATGCAGTTAAAACCGAATTAACCCTCTAAGCAATTCAGTTGCAGTCGTATCCCTTACGTCTCTTGAACCTCGTATGATTTTACACACTTGATTCTCTTAGCTGACGTCCTTTATAACTTAAGAGTTGCTTCAACCTCATTGAATACTTCATATAAGCCTATTTGATTTCCATTTTGATTTTTCAATCTAGGTTTGGAAATCTGTTTACAATAGACAAAGTCCAGTAAACCTCGCGAATCCGGAACCTTACAATTAGTTAGCTGAGAAGCCTGGATTACTAGCCACCTCTCAAGAGTAATCCAAACAAATCAAAGAATAGTTTATATAGCAATCTTTAGGAATCACAAAAGTCTAGGACGAAGTGATTTCTATCTGTCTCGTTCCTGATCTGAGATTACTAAAACCACAAAGATCAATAAAAACAAGATTCAGATACACAAACTATCAAGTAAAAGATGGTCTGGTCGAGCTTCACGGATCCCTAAGTAAAATCTTAAAATTCATAACTTAATTATGTTTCACAAAGAAACCTAGGTTATAGAGTTCCAAGGATCGAAAAATCTTGTTGCATGAGTCTCTCTCTTTATAGATTATCAAGGCTCCATGTAACTTTGAATTCAAGGGTTGCGTGGAATTCAAGCGAACACTTTCTCAGTTTAGATGAAATTTGTATTAAGAATCCATGTAACATGTCAAAAGTACGCTTTGAAATTACATAAAAGAATATGCACTTTAGTCTAGGGTTCTGGAATCGTGCACAATGACGTTTCATGCTGGCAAGAATGCCTATTAAACTTACAAGCATAAATGGTGTTCAATAACACTCAAAACTTAAACCATGATGCACAAGCTCAAGAAATTTTGTGAAAAAAGTTGTCTTAAAAGTGTTTATAAGAGTTGTAGCACAACTGAACACATTTATAAACAGTTCATGAGCTTATGCTTAAATCAGAACTGTAGTAGGCATACCAATGGAAAGTCCACGAATGTATCCTCCAAGGTTACGCGTACTGAGTATGTGTACCTTATCCAGCTCGCAAACTCAGACCCAAGGGTACACGTACTTGGTATGCATACCTCCTCTATTCCCGAACTCATATCAACAGGGTACGCGTACTGGGTCATGTTCGCTGAATTCAGACTGTTCTGAAAACTCTCTTTAAATGATTTGAAACTTTCTTAATAGACATCCATAGACAACATAAAATTGCTTGGGCAATTTACAAATGATCGGCTTGAAACAAAAATAGTTCATAAACAATAAATTGTTCTTAACCAAGATTGTTAAGGATCTAAGAACATCCATTGCTTGAACTATATTTCGAGAGATTTATCTAGACAAGTTTGGCTCGAAATTTATTCTTTGCAATATTAAATGTACTAAAATCATATGACATGCTCATAAGATAAAATGGTAAATGACGTGAGTAAACAGGATAGTCCAGTCTTCACAAACCTCTGTGTTGATGAAGTTCTCGCAAATGTCTTCGTTTGTACTTCAGCCTCCAATCTTCTAGGGTTATTTAGTCATGTCTGATACTCGACTACCACACTTTAATCCTAATCCGAGACTTGACTTTAGTATATTAAAAATCAACATATAATTTTGTGAAACTACCATTGGTAACAAGCTTGAGATGGTAAAACTTGCGAGTTCGGCCGAGCAGTGCTCTAAAAATTTCCCTGGTCAATTTTGGTGACAAAACTATCAGTGCATATGGATTCAATAAAATAAACCTTTCATCTCAAATATCCATATGTTTGATTTTTTGAATCTTTAAAGTCTGCTTGAATTCTTCGTTCTTCAAGTTCTTCTATGGTCCTGCATATGATCGTTTCAACACCCTTGTTGTTGAAGATCTGTAGCGATAGCAACTTATGAGAATGCTCGTTTAGAGATTTCCGAGAAGGGTGATTTACTAATGTGACCTCACTATAGTGTACACTTTACATTTTTGTCCCGTTTTTCCACAAATTGCGAACATGTCCTGTCACAAACTTTTACATCCCGTTTTTTTTTTACAAACATCTAACGGTAAAAAAAAAAAAAAAAGTCAAACAAAAGATACCAAAATTTTCGACTCCAAAACTTAACCATAGTTAATGTAACACGTGTAAAAATCATTTTGAAGTCAGTGGCCCCGATTAACTTTTCAAGGCGGACAAATACATGTGAAAATCTTATCGAACCAAAAAATAGACACCATAGACTCGTAGATCTACTTTTTTTCTAATTAGACATAATTCTTCTTCAACCTCCATTGATAGTATAAAAACCACAATTGCCCTCGGTATCTTATCTGTTATAGCATAGTTAAAATTTACAAAAATATTTGATAATTGTGTGACAAACAGATGAGCTTCATGGACGAAGGAGGGCATCACTTGATCCAGTAGCAACAAGGTACATCGCATCATTTTCATCATTTATGCGATCTCTCCTTCGGACGCTAGAATTTGAGTGATGAGTGTTTTTTTATAGTCCACATTATAACCCTGTTTTTCATAACTATTGTGTGCCGCTTGAGAATGCTGGAGCAGCTGAACATACTATGGATCTGTTCATCTTCATAAATGAGGCATTGGACGGAAGGTAGGGGCTAGTTGACGAGAAGTTAAGATATGGACCTCCTAGGATGCTTTCTTTTCTTTAGTCAGTATCATTCTTTCCTCATCTGGGTCCTGAAGTATCCAATCATTACATAGTAGTTCATTATGATAGAATGATTCCACAATTTTATAGTGAATTATGGTTTTAAAAAATTTAGCGATATTTTTTTCTATGTTATTCATCAAGATGAGTGGTGGGATAGAAGTTCTAATCCTTGAGAAAACTAAAGCTAGTGTAATAAAGAGGAGGGAAAACCTCTTTGATATAAGTAAAAGTTCAGACCATGCTGGAAGGAAAAAAAAGTTGCACGAAAGATGAGATATTCCATTTCCTATTTAACACATTCTAGAATGTTACTTTAACTTTGTACGAGAGAGGCACCGTACACGACCATTCAACTTATGTTGTTGATGTTCGGCTCTCTGCGACAGCCATATCACCTATTATATTAATCTAAAATTCGAGGGTTCTTTATTGCTATAAATAGTAACTCTATGAAATGGGTATCCAAATCATGTTGAATTCCTACTACAGTTTGGGGTATACTATCATTTTCATCAATCATCACAGAGGTTTCTAGCAATTTCATCTGTTTGGACTAACTTGAATCATGCTTGCTACTACCACATCACTCCAATAGACATGATATACCATAAAAAACTAAAACCCCTTAAAGAAAATTCACAATTAACAAATATAATTTACTAAAATATGAAAACCATAATCCTATATATGAAAAGATTCAGTAAACTGAAGATAGAAAAGTGAAAAGGAAAACTTTCATGACTAGATGCTCGAAAGGACTTAAGCTACACTGCTGGTGGGTGCAGGAAAAGTGACAAGT
Organism: Papaver somniferum; assembly: GCF_003573695.1. NCBI lineage: Eukaryota > Viridiplantae > Streptophyta > Magnoliopsida > Ranunculales > Papaveraceae > Papaver > Papaver somniferum. The sequence continues at coordinate 86,609,016 of NC_039364.1, forward strand.
AAACTAATTTCAGTGTTGGGTAATAGTGGCTTAACAGAGCCCCAAATGCCAATGTCAATGCCACCTTATCAAGATGTAACACGATTAATAAAATTAAAGAAGAGCATCATGATTAATACGAGGATAACAATATGTACCTCCATAGCATTAACACAGGCATTTTATGCACCTCTCCTCGTCTATGAAAAATTCATATGCTGCTTGTATCTTTATGAATCGAGCTTCAGCTGTTTCACCTTTCTCAAGAGTTCCTCTACCCTTATATACTTGAACCAAAAAAAAAAATCAACACAAATCAATTCACTTTCAATGAATTCTTTCTAACCAGTACAACCGTTCCTAGAATTTATGGAGCGAAAATGCAAAGGATGCCATTATCGTGCAAAAAGTGAACTCATCCCCAAAAGTTAATAAACAAAGAAAAAAATCCGATATATTGAGCAATCAACAAAGGTGTTGCTAGGCAATTGACTAACAATTGGGCTGATAAAATTAGAGAGGCGTCTGTAAGAGAACGTTGCTTTCTTTTCATCAACATATCTTTCTAATTCTGCAAATCCAAAAATCAAACATCAAATAATTTATATAAATCAAAAATAAAAGAAAAAAAATATTGGATTTTTCTCATTTCGTTTGCGTACCAAGTGTATCATAGGGGGATTTATCCTCACTCCAATCAGAAGCCCTAAGTCCTTAACCATATTCTTCTTGAGATAAATCGAAAACCTTTGTCGATCTTCGAACAAGTAAAGGGATTAGAAAAAATATTTGTAATTATCAATAGGTTTTGGGGAAAAGTCCTAACTCTGATTTGACTGTTTTCTGAAACAACAAATGAAAGAAGTAATCACATTCACAAGGTTAATCACTTCATTGGTAGATTGATAAGATATAACTCAAGGTTAAAAACATAACCATACCACTAATACTCTCTTAACCGTATAATCACATTTATGGCGACGAGATTTTGACTTTTCAAAATTTAAACGGACAATGGATGTCTGACTTAACAGAGAGACTGTTTTTTAATTTGGAGAAAGATGTGGTCATTTTTGTCTATCGGCCCTTAAAATGAGGGCACCTTTGTTAATTTTCCTTCCAAGAATGACAAAGTCAATCTACTCAATGGTTGTTACATCGACGCGTAGTATTTATACCTACCTCAAAGTCTAATTGTACCAAAACTTTGAAGCGTACTACGGTGATATTTTCTCCCCCTTAGTTTTACTTATCTCTTTTTCATAATAGGTGAAACCTACGCTTGTAATTCACTAATGCTCTGAAAAACCATATGTTATAGTAGTATACTACTAATAATTCTCCCCCTTTTTTGTCAAGAAAATTGGCAAAGATGAAAAATAAGGGATCGTAATGAACTTCACAAAGAAATTATCGAGACTAAAGATAACATACCAACTTTTTAGAAGATTCCACTAAGTAAACTTAGCATCTTCATCAAGAAGAGATAAAACTACATTTATCTCCTATAATTCCACAGCCGCATTCCCCCACAAAGATATATCAACTAAGCACAAGTTCAAATTGAACTCTCCCCTATTTTATGTTATTTTCAAAATAACAACATGAGAGACCTTTCTATAACTACAAGGGAAGGATTTTTTGTATCCAAATTATTTTTCTTTCTTCTCGCTAGTTACGAACAAAGAAGCTAAAAACAACAATCTTAATGTTAAATGCACTAAGAAACATTAATTTCATGAGAAAATTAACATCGAAAAAAATTATTCTCTAAGCTAGTTATGAACATAGAGCGCAACTTTAGTGATATGACTCAACATAAGTGATTAAAGTTCTCGTTCTTATTCCCTGCCGGTTACAGTTTCGGGAAGGAAAGGCGACAACTAAAACCATCTTATGGAATTCCTGCAATATATTCACAAAGCATAATTGTGGGAAGATCAATATTACAATTCTCAAAATAGTTTACTCCTCTTTAGCCAATTATAGCTTAACCTATGAGCGCATATGAGATATTCGTTCTAATCACCATAAATATGATAGAAAAGAATAAATCTCACGAAATAAGAAATACACATAATAATCGATGAATATTAAGTATTGCAATCATCTCCAAAATAAAACTTAACTAAATAAACTAAATAAACTTTAATAATTATAAGATGATAATAGCTAATGTAGAATATATAAATAGGCTACTCCAAAAGCTAGTGTTCCTCCTAAAACAATAAGAATAAAATTCCTATAAGGAGTTAACTAGAAACAAAAAGAGGAAGTAAGTAAAGGAGTTAAGCATCATCTTCCCTTTCAGAGTTAATGTATGTAGCTTGAATCTTTTTCATATCATCATTGATCGCGGGAAATTTTGTAGTAATCAAGCCCAATTGTTGTTGCGCATATTTTACCTTGTAAACCTTTGTTTTGGGGTAAAAACTATTTCTGCCGGTATTGGTAAATTTGGGTGTGTGGATGAGAAACGAATCTAAACCTAAAACAAATGCACTGCACGGGAGTAATTTAGATTCGAGAGATCAATCTGTACAATCCTGGCCTAAACCAAGGCCGTTCCAGTCTTGCTTCGGTCACAAAGTGAAGGAGAAGGGTTGGTCTTAGGGAGGGAAGCAAAGAAAGTATTGAGACCAGAACGGTTAATTCTGAAGGTGTGGCTATTTTGTGACTTGTATCAGAATATGGAACTGGCTTGCGGAATGTAAGCTATCAGTTCTTTGGTGTTTTTCTGGATACTGTGTTGTTGTTAACCAAAACTGTTCTTTGGTCCAAAATAGGTAAAACCTATTTATACAAGTCATATTGAACGCACCCTGATCTCGTAGAAAGTAGGAGTGATTGAGTGATGCAGAAGTGGGGTTATGTGTAACTGTCAGAAACCATGTTCCCACTATGGAGGAAACTGGTTAGTTTACACCCACTACTTCTTGCCGCAACTAACTGCCCTGCTTTCTGACACTTTTTTATAATGGGCGTGTTGCACGCCGCACGCTGTAAACCGCCATACCAATACCCTGATGAGCATCCCCTAGTTTGTGACATGTTTGATGTCTCGAGTGTTTTCATGGAAAACATGTAGCAGGTTGCTATGTGTGGAAAGTCAAAGTCAGGAGACTTGGCACAGGAGAATAGCACGTGATGCTATTTGGCTTGTCTTAGTTGGTCACCCAAAACTTGCCACAGGTCTGTCAATTCTATGGCGAATTTGTACGGCTGAGATTGTAACTCATGAGAAAGGATGGCCATTGATTATGGCCACATTCTGTTGGCGCCTGATGGTAGCACAGTGGCGTCATTGGCACATGCCAATGGTGTAGTAGCATATAGCGGCATGCCAGTGGCATGGTGGCGTCTGGCGTAGCCATGGCAGCTGTTTTGGCATATTGGAGTTAGACCCAAATATGGCTCCGACAATATTGGCCCTGTTGCTATATCAAACTTAAGGCCTTAGGAGAATTACTTGACCTAGTTGGCGTGGCAATTTTAGCTAAATTGGGGTTTGGCATATCGAAACCCTAATTAGCGCGTGTGACATGGCCGCAGCACGGTGGCGCTTTATGCAATCGGTGCCATGGCCACATTAAAGGAATTATGGCAGGGCATAATATGAGAATACTACAGGCGCAGGGATGGCCACAGGTGATTATAGAATGGAGTCGTTTTTAGGGATTGTTGGGTCCCACATGGCTCGTGGCATTTTGTAGGGCCAAAGTGGCATAATTGGGCCACGACTGGAAATTAGGGTTTCGACTAATGCCACTAAGGCAGAGTCGTGTTTGGAATACCCTAATTGGAATATGTTATGGCGTTTGGCCACGAACAAGAAGTGGGTTAGCACGTTGGCACGCAATTTATGACATGTTGACACGTTCGGCATGCTACTGCGGCAAAGTGACACGTTTGGCATGTCTGGCATATTCGGCATGCTACTGTGGCAAAGTGGCATGTTTGGCATGCACGTTTTGCATGCACGTTTGGCATGCCAATTAGCATGTTGGCGTGGCTTTTGGAAAGCCAATTTGGCATTGTGACCATCTGGCGCAATTTTGACTCTTTTAATACTGTAGCAGGTTTAGAGTGACCTGATTGGTCAATAAACAGGGGGGCCGACCAAACGTGGGCGCGGCCGCACTTCTAGTGTGTGTGGCGGATTTAAAGCTACCTGATTGGTCGATGAAAATAGAGCCGACAAGTATGGGCCCAGCCACAACTCATGTGTGTGTGGCGGGTTTAAGGCGACCTGGTTGGTCGACGGGAAATAGGGGTCGGTCGAGCAGCATGGGGTGTGGCCACTTGTAAGTGGCGCCTATGGCATGGACACACCTCCCTTTGTTGCTGCTCCTATTCCACGGCTCCTTTTATTCCTTGTTTTCTGATTGTGGGTAGGATTTTGCACCTACTAATCCATGGCAGATTAATTGCCTAGTTCGCCTAGGCTTAAATTTCGACAGGCGAGGTCTAATATATTGCGCAGGACGTAAAACCCTAATTTTTGCAAATTAGTTAGGGTAATATCTGAATCTTCTGAATTATCACAAAATTGATTGAATTCATAGAGTTCTTTAAGTTTATTGTCAGGGAGCAGTATGCCTTCCGATTGAATACTTTTATGCAAGGACCTTAACCTTGATACTTGGAAATTCGCGTTATTCTGCTGTGAGTGAACACAAAATGTCATGTCATATCAATATTAAGGGTTCAGCCGGGGAACATAGCACAGAAAGCATTCAAAGAAACTTATATTAACTGAATAATATAGGCAAGATGCCGAAATTTACAGAATATCTGGGATTGTTGCTACATGCACCATTCTGGATAAATTTCATGTGAATATATTAAGTTGCTCAATAAATGCGCCAGTGGAGAGGTTGAACACTCATCACTTTTACATGGCTCCGTTTCTTTGCAGAGTGACGACACATTAAATGTAAGATTTTACAAATTTAGCCCTGAACTAAAAACCACCATCAACAACCTTTTACACATTATTGAGAATTTCATAAAAAGGCTCAAAGAGGTAGGATCACAAGAACCGATCGATGATCAAGGAGAATGACTTATCTTACACTTGCAAGTACTCATTCTCATCCGTCGAAAGGTATACTTGCTCGTAAGAGTCGGGGTACCAAGAAAAGTACCAATTAGAGCAGTCTTGAAAGCTCTACAAATTCTCCCAATCAAGCAAGGAAACATCATGCTATCCATTTGAAGAATGATTAAATCGCAAATATCAAGATCTTGAGTTTCCAAGTCAAGGAAATAAACTATTTCTACGAAGTCTCGACTCCAACGAGAATTTTCAATGGTGGAAGAAAAAATATTTGGAATTCCAAATTTCTCAAAAATCTTCAATAACATGGAAATATTTTGGGTTATTTAATGTTTGGTACCCAGCAAATGACCGACACATCGGTTTGGTACCCAACATTTTAAAATTTAAGGGATGGTATCTAGATCTGTTATTGACCCTCAAATCAAGTCGTGGACCTGACAGTCCTTCACCTCGGATCATGGGACTCTTGGTTTAAACACATAGTTTGGACCTAATTTCCTGATCGTCCATCATACTTAATCCAACGGAAGTATTTACTGATGAGGTGGAACTCTATTAGGCTTAAAAATTATACGGCTTTTTTCCAAGCCGAGCGGAGCCGATAACCGACGTATATCTTTGGAAACAAATCTATAGTAGCTCTCTATGCATACTTTTCTCTCTTTTACTTTGGTCCTGCTTCCAGATTGTTCTTGAGATTGAGTTTATTGTTTGGAATTCGTACTAGTATATGCGCAGGTATGATTTTTCTTAACACTATGTACTTTAATTGGTTTATTGTTTGTTATTTGAAATAAGTTGAGCCCTAATTTTGGTCTTGATTTGAGTAAAATCTTAATTGGGTTTGAAAGTTAGATGATTAAGAATTTCGTGAGATGATTTCAAAGTTAAGAAGGAATGGAAGATTGGGCTAATATGGATCTCTTGAAATATTCCAAGGACACGGTGGAGAAGCTTTGAGAGAAGCTCAAATCAAATCAGAGAACAAAGGTACTCTACTGTTTGTCGAAAGTCCTGAAAGAAGACTATATTTCTTAGTATTACTTACATATTTATCTCTTTAATTTTCTGTTGTAGCATGTGCTTGGGTTAATTATCATTAGATGAACATTTAACCAAACCTTAGGACTGGCTAGAGTATATATTTCATCCCTAATTATAAAGGAATGACTTGGGGTTGATTATGCTTGTGAAATAGTAACCTCTAACTAAGAGTAGGACTAAGATCTCAATTTTCACAATATATGTGAGTGTAAAAAGTGCGTCCTGTTGGGGTAAGGGCATACAAGCAGTTAACATATAGCAAAATGAGTGGTTTATTTATAACAACTAACAGTATACATGGTAAAATTTGACATCTTCCTTCATCTCTGCAATTTAAAAATCCAAATGTCAATCCAAAAAACTGCGGATTTTCAATTTGTTTCATCTGTAAATAATTGATGACTGACTGGGCATCACCAACTTCCAAATTCTTATGCCTCACATTGCGTAAATGATTCCAATAATCTCTTCGACTAAACCTATGTCTGCACCACCAAAAATGGATGGGACTTTGGAAATTTGAATGTTTTCCCTATTAAATGCCTCTGTCAAATCTTTTGCATCGTCTGGCATGCATCTGTTAATGCGCATACGCTTCCTCTTGCTTGGTGATACAAATTTATGGTTGTGTTCATCTGAAAATATTGTTACTATCCATTTACTACGTTCTTCGTCAAAAATAAATCGAATCTTTGCCTTGCACTCACATTTGATCGTATTGCAACTTCTCCCTTTTTTATCTATTCCTTCAATGTTCTGTTCTTTCTTTTTTTTCCCTTCGCGAGCACAGACCATATAAACTGATGTCACTTCGTCTACACCAACGCGTGTTTTGTTTGTTGATTGAACCCTAACTGAAAATCCATTTCGCCGTCTATATTCGGTACAATTCTCTTGCGCTTCTTCATGTGTATTGAAATGCATTCCTTCATATGGAATCTCCAGATTGCTCACATCATTTTTTCCATTTGAAGAATGATTCATGGCCTCAGTCTCATCACTCTGAACTTGATCATCACCGCAAGTGAAAGTATTTGGCGGCTCGTCCATACCAGATTTTGACGTGATAATTTGATGATAATCGCAAGGAAAAAGGGGAAAATAATCATAAACAAGAAAGGGAAAAAAAATCACGGTAAAATTTCTCCAAAAACAAAATTTGGAATCAAGCAGAAACGTAAAGAAAGAGATCGTGGTAGATAAATATGGGAAGTTACAACAGAAGATATGGGAATATATATATGTAGGAATTACCTATAGATCCTATTATAGTGTTCTTAGTTAGTGGCAGGTCCACCCACTAAAGCCCAGTAAACAGAGGTCCATAATTAAGAGAAAACATAAAAATGGACCTAATTTTTTAAGCCCAGGTCCTTACACGTGCGGGATAACTAATGCGAAATTTAAAAATACCACAAATAAACCTCCCTATTTAACAGGGATTATAAGCACGAGAAGAACATTAACCTTTCATATTCGTTTTCTTCTTCTCTTTCTTCTCACTGCTGCTGCAAATGGATTCTGTACAGATCCAAAAAAAATTCTTCAATCTTTCTCGTTTCTATCAAATCAATGTTTATTTTAGGGTTTCACGATCGAATCGTTGTTGTGTTTGATTACGCTTTTCTATCTCCATGTTTGATTTGTTGATTATTTACCAAATCCAGATGAATAATCATATTTTTTGTTCATTTCATTGTTAGATTTACTTATACCACTTCCATTTTGTTGGTTTTAGATGTGTTTCAGTTTGTTTTTGTATATGAAGCAACGGTACGTATATCCCGTACTGACAGAAACTCAATTTATTAAGAAGAAGAAGAAGATGATGATTATGCATCGTTATGATTTACGACGAGAAGATTTGTTTGTGTTTCCGGGTATGTTTTTTAATCATCTTTTTTGATTATTTTGTTCGTTTTTCTTCATTTGATTTTTTTTCCGATTTTATTATGAAGATCAAATCGATTTTCATGATGCTATTATGTTTTTAGGTTTGATACAGTTTGCTTTTGTGTATGGATTGACAGTACGTATACGACGTACTGATACAAAATTCTTATGATTCGGTTATATTCAAATTTTTGCCATTTTTTTGGTTCGATCTATGAGTACGTATGTGTAGTACTGAAATATGTGCTTTGATTCGGTTATATTCAGAGTTTTTCCATTTTTTTTGGGTTCGATCCATGAGTACGTATGTGTAATACTGAAGTATGTGCTTTGATTCGGTTATATTCAAAAGTTTTCCACTGTTTTTGGGTTCGATCCATGAGTAAGTATGTGTAATACTGAAATATGTGCTTTGATTCGTTTATATTTCCGAGTTTTGCTATTGTTTTTGGGTTTGATCCATGAGTACATATGTGTAATACTAAAGTATGTGCTTTGATTCAGTTATATGCATGGATTCATCACTTCTTCTTGACATGCAATTGATTTTTTAGTTCATGAATATGCAGTACATATATGACGTACTGTTACAAACTTCTCTCTTACATCAAATAATTTTGACAGAAGCCATTCTGGTTTTTCCTTTTCATGGTATTCCAGTGCATGTATAATGAACTGGAATACTAAATAAGAAAAAGATTATTCTTGTCTCATATTAGTTATTTAGATATGAAATTGTTGTATTAGCTTGGATTCAAGATTATGTCCACATAGCCAATCCTTAAGTTAAGGATTTAGTTGCAACAAAGCTAATCATTTCTTATTTCAGGTTCAAAGTGATCATTTTGATGAGTTTTTCGCCCCTGAGTTGGACAAACATGGTTATCAAGCTCTCTACAAGAAGAAGACAACAGAGGTTTGCTTGCAGAAATTTTTGATTTAATGGTCATAAACTCCAAATATTCAGTTTGTGATAATGAATCTGTTCACTGTAGGTTTACACCGGGACTTATGCTATCGATGGTTGTGCAACATTTTTCCGAAGGGACAGATTTTCCCATGTGAAGAAATACGAGGTTTGGAGATGACAGACTTTCTTTTGAATTATTGTTACTCTGTTGGTTCACATGTTAAACAGTTTACTTTTGTATGTAGGTCGAATTCAACAAGGCTGCTCAGTCACTGACAGATGTTGTGGTCCCAATCACTCAGAAGAAAGCTGCTTTGTCTCGACTTCTTAAGGTGATTTTTCTTCTTTGGGAGTCTCTTATGCAGTTATTTGGTGCTTAGATTCTTTCCCAGAATCTTACTCCATGTATTATTTTATTTGTCCATTCAATTTTGTATAGGATAATGTTGCGCTAATAGCGGTTCTGGAAGCAAAATTTAGCAACCACGGAGCCGATAATCCTGGAAAGCGACAGCTTCTTTGTGTGGTAAGAAAATTGAAATGTTGTCTGTTACATTTTCATTTGTGCAAAGCATCCTAATATGTTACTCTAGTTTGCTATGTATCACTCGATCCTTGATAATCACTTTCAGGATTTGCTGTAGATATTCAGTAGCTTCTTATGGACATTAATTTTGTTGGTTAGTTTTTTAGTGGTTATGTCACCCTGTTCAATCATGCAAAATTGTACCTCTTTTTTATTAAAGAAATACTAGAGATTAATGGTATGATCCTACAATATATGTGATGTAAAACGTTTTCTAATTTATTTATCATTGATTCTAACAAACATGTACTTTTCCTGTAAGCAGTTCAACAGATACATACTCGAATTCGTAAGCAGCAGATATATACTCGAATTTGTAAGCAGTTTAGCAGATACATGTTCTATTTGTAAGCAGCGCGACAGATATGTACTCAGATTTGTAAGTAGTGTAGCAGATATGTACTCGAATTTATAAGAAGTGTAGCAGATATGTACTCGAATTTATAATCAGTGTAATAGATATGTACTCAATATAATGAATGTGTAAACACACACGTTTGGTAACAATGGGTATTATGGTCATTTCCATGTTTTAATTAATTTTGGACCTCTAAATAAAAAAAAATACGGTTGGACCCTACTATAACCCTAAAATAAACATTGATTTGATATATATATATATATTTCTTTAGTTAATTACACCGCTATTTAATTAAGTTGTTGCCTCGCCTTGGATGAAAGCCGTATAGCTTAAAAGAATGCCACCTCATTGAAATGTACTGCCGTAGGATATACCATAATCGACGGTTATAAAAATGTGTCTAACTTATGCGTTCAAATGGGAAGTCCCATGATCCGGACCCTAATTAAAATTATAAAAAACTAATAGTGTTGAATTAGGAATCTTTTACACCTTAGCACCATAACTTTCTTTTTCCTTTGAACCTGCAGCTGCCATTGCGAATTTTTAGATCAACATTTTCAATGCCTAAATGACATAAAAACAATAAACCCAGCGATCTCTACACTGAACCCATCTCTGGTTTTCTCCGTAGCAAAATCCTTCACTTTCATATTCAGTCTCCAACACATTCAATTCACTTTACGCTATGTTTCTTTTTTCCATTTCATCTGTAGATCCAACGAATGAAAACCACCTAAAACATAAGTTTGGAATTTTTAATTCCAGCAACTGCAAATTCTCTTCAAGCTTCTAATGTCTGACAAAATTCTTATCTATTCAAATGAGAATTGAAGACCCAAATTATGATTTAATTCTCTCCAAAAACATTAATCAAACAAGAAGGCCGCAGCTAATATTAAGTTTGGGTTTCATCACTTACTAGAAAATGAACATAGAGTAGATTTAATAATTCTATACATTGGTTGTTTTTGCTCCTGATATGACTATAATATTTAGGAATGATTATGATAAATAATTCTCCTCCACTTTATGAGTTTTTATAGGAGGATAAGAAGAATAAGTAGCAGTAATTGAGAGTTGTTCAATGGCAGCACCGTTGCCGGAAAAAATTTCAAGTGAAGATCTACAGATCGATGGTGGTGGCCATAGCCCGTGGCGTTTCATCAAATAAATTTACGATGATGATGTCAGAGAATTCGTTATGAGATTTGGTTCTGGTTTGTCTTAGATCTAAACAGTGATGATATACCGGACGTTAGGATAATCGGAGACAATGCCGTAATTTTTAAGGCTAGGAGCAACTGCAGTGGTGCGATCAAAATAAAAGGCCAAACAAAAAAAACGACTAAATTTGATTTTACTCCGTGGTGTTATATTAGGATGGAAGAGTAAACTTGATTAGGATCACATATAATGTTCACCCCATCACAAGGATCACATATAATGTCCGCCCCATCACAAGGATCACTTTATATGTTCGTCCCATCACAAGATCACTTTATACGTACGCCCCATCACATGATCACTTTATACGTTCGCTCGACTACATTTGGATTTGGTCTTGGTCCCAGACCAAATATAGTCTGGGATTTGGTTTTGGTCCAGCTTTTACTCGATAGTCTGTCCCGCTGTGTCTCGTTTCTTGACCAAATTTATAGGTTTGATCGTCCATTGTGGATGCTCTAATAAGGTGATAACGTAGGTTCTGTTACCATAACCGTAACTTTGTATGGTCAACCGCTTGACTTGACGGTCAATAACGGATTTAGGTACCAAATCTTAATTTTGAAGATGTTGGGTACCAGACCAATGTGTTGGTCATTTTTTGGGCCCAAATATTTTTCGGTATCCATCTAACCCTTCGGCCAGTGAACTTTAAGTAAATAGTCTCACAAGAAAGCTCACTTTCCTTTGGCCTTGGAAGTGAGAGGTTATCCATAGGAAGATTTTTAATACTTGCCAAAAAAAATCCAGCTTCTATGACTTTATCCCTAATTTTGGTCTTAAAGAACAATTTTTTAAGATTCACATCATGGATATTAGCATAGAATATCCTTGTAAAAACATCAAATCCTTCACCATGTTCTTAAAAAATGTCTCCAAGATTATGATAGATGCATTTATGTGTCTAATTTGTCCTCAATGTTTCGTATTGTTAGTACTCGTTTTCGTCCTTATTATGGTGTTTTGTGTGTTTGTAGATATTTTTTGGAAATAAATATTTTTGGAAATTTCGGCTCGAAAAGTTGCCCGGGGCACCCTCGGAGGACACGTGTTATTCGGACTCTCAAATTTGGTTAAGGGGCACCTCAATTACTGAGGGGCATCTTCTTTGCTATTCGCACCCCAACTGTTGGATAAGGGACAACCCTTTCTTCTTCGTTTAAATTTGTTTTGGAGGGAAATTTTCATTCTCAAACTGTGGATTTTTCGATCGGAATTTGGAGGGGTTAGAGGTTAACTCAATCACTGAAACTTCATGGGTAGACGTGATATGACAATAGAAAGCTGGTATGGGTGTTCCTTTGAATCAGAATTGGCTCAATCGTGTCATGGAGTGAAGCAGAGCAACACGTATCCGAGAGAAGTATTTCACGGATTTTCCCAAGCTTTGTTGTTTTTTGCGTGTGCTTAGAAGGATCCAGACACCAGTTAGGCCGTGTCAGAGATAAACAAGGAGAGTTTTGCAGCTGTATATGCGCGAAGAATTAAATCAGGGAAGAAATATTCCCGAATCTTGCATGGATATATTCTTGATTAACTGCCGGATATATTGGAGTTATGAGGAGTAATCCGGGGTCCTGTCGAGAATATATAGAGTCCTGGGGAACCACAGAGAGGTTACTGAGAGTTTGGGAGAGAAATAGAGCACCACAGAATCGAAACACCAAGTTGCAGAGAGACCTGCTGCTGCTGCCATTGAAGAACACGAAGAACGGACCATTCAAGACCGTCATTTTCCAACAGTAACAACGACTCACAGCCGTGGGTCGTACATCAGAGGCAGATTTATTTGCTACAACGTTTGCGACACAGAGCCGTGGGTCTTTGAGCAACAGTAACAGTGGCACATCCTCTGTAACGTCTTTTTTTTTGTAACAAATATAATTGTTACAAAACCCGGTTTTGAATTATTTCTCCATTTTCATCATTTGTAAACACCCTTTGAGCAATAATAATGATTTTTGAGCGTGTTTCCAACATGATGAACGGCTAATTCCCCCACAACCAAGGCAATGAGGAAGCTATTTACGCATGAATAATTGGTAACTATTTTATTTTTTCTAATATTTAATTATAATTCACTCAATCACTGGTTTTGCAGAGTTTTAAATTGTTTGCGTAATTTTCCTAATCAGTTGTGATTCAATTAGATAGGTTATGCTTTTTTTAGATAATCTATGCTTAAGGGATACAATTGATGTTTGAGAATTTGCTTGATTATTAGTGAGTCAAGATATAAAAGACTTAAAAAATAATTAGAGTTTTGGATTATTTACCATCATTAATTCATGTGTAATAGTGGAATCAGTGTCTTGGTTATTTTCTCATATCTTGAAGCCAATTTTGTAATAAGTTTTCTTTACTTTTAAGTTTTATAAGTCTAAAAATCCATTGCTTTCACAAGCCTCAACGAACCTTATCACTACAGCATTATTGAGTCACATCAATTTTTGGCGCCGCCGACGCGGGCTTGTCTTTAGGCTAGAGTTTTTAGATTTTTTTAGGTTTTTATTTGTTTTTATTTTATTTGTTCTTCTTTACGTTTTTGGGTTTTTGTCTTTTCCTTACAGATTTTGGAATTGGGAGCGAAAGAAAATTTTGCCAAAGCTTTGGTGAATACTTAAAGACTTGGAGTAAAAGACAAAGCGAAAGGAGCGAAAGAAGATTTTTTTTTTGTTTTTATTAAAAAAGAGAGAAAAAAAAAGAGAGACATTTTATTTTGTTTTTATTTATTTTTTATATTTTTTTAGACTTTCCTTTTCTTTTGGACTTTGGACTTGGACATTCTTTTATTCTTAAACCCTACGGAAGGGTAGTATTAAATATTAAACTTTTTGCAGAGAAGGACGGTGATTACGATATCACCTCGCCCCCTCGGGTTCGTGCACGACATTGGAGTTGTGGCCCGAGTCGACTTCAGCGGTTCATCCCCCGTCTGGAACGGGAGATAAGTTTGTCGAAACACTCGCGAATCCCCCGTTTGCATATATGCTGAGGACTTGAAAACGACTGCTTTAATTTCCTAGTAAAGGGCAAGGACTGGCATACAAGATAAGGGTTCGGATTTCATCACCGTTCTCTTCTTTCCCGCCTTAGGAAAACAAAACCAAACGCGAACCTAAACCTAAAATTTGGAATAGAACGATACCTATAGGTTAACGAGCTTAATAGGAAAGTCGTTCGAAAAATATTGGTTACTCTTTTGAGCATACTTCGAAGTTGATGATGGTTTCTGTGAGTTGAATGCGTGACTGCGCCGCCTTGGAATGCGATGAGGCCTTGGGTATCAAAGCTCTACGCAACTTCCCTCGCCTCTATTCAACTTACTTTGACTCGGTTTGATTCCAGAGGGGTTTGCTCAAATTGTAACGAATTCCCATTCGAAGGATTAAAAGCTGGTCTAGAAATAATCTAAGTGGAGCCATCATGCTTTTTGTTTGCTAGAAATCAGTAGGTTTGCTGTGGTGGAGTCAGCCTTGTTTGTGTTTGCATAGAACTTCCCTTCCTTTTAGGATTTTTCTTTTTCCTTTGTTTTTCTAGTGTATGCCCGAGGTTATTCGAGAGCGGGCTTGGAAAAGAAACACTCTAGGTCGTTTGATTAGTGATAAACCTAGTAATTCTTCTTGTGAAGGCGGGGAGCTCGAAGACTCTTCTTTTGAGAGCCCCGTTTTTGGAAACTTCAGTTTTGAGAATCTGTCTCTTTGTGAGGAAAGTACCCCTAGTACTTCAGTTGTGCCAGCGATGGCAACTTTGAAAGATTACATGTTCCCAACTAGGACCAACCGAGCTTCGTGCATTAAATTTCGGACCAATACGGCTAATTTCGAGATAAAACCTAGTATTCTTCAGATGATCCCTATATTCTTAGGAAAAGATGATGAGAACCCTTATTTTCATATTAGGGACTTTGAGGAAATCTGTGGGACAGTTAGAATAAAAGACCTCACAGATGAAATTTTGAAACTTATGATGTTTCCCTTTTCCTTGAGAGATAAAGCCAAGACTTGGCTGAACAACCTACCACCTGAGTCCATTGAAACATGGTAGGAACTTGTTGCTGCTTTCTATATGAAATTCTACCCGAAGCATAAAACTGCAGCTGTTAGGCAGAAAATTAGTGCTAGTGTGCAACAAGAGGGAGAGTCTCTTTATAGGTTTTTAGAGAGATTCAATGATCTCCTATCCCAGTGTCCTCACCATGGATTTGATAAGATGAAACTTGTTGAGATTATTTATAATGTTTTAGACTATTCGACCAAAGCCATGATCGAGTCTATGTGCGCTGGTGAGTTCACCAGTAAAAATGCCGATGATGCTTTTACCTTCTTAGGAGCTATTGCTGAAAAATCCCAACAGTGGGAGTCTTGTGTTGAACCCCCTAAAAGACTCTTGGTCAATAAAAGTAGCACCAATGTAGTAGATACAAGCATCGGGTCAGATGCTAAGTTTGCTGCTTTTTCTAGAATGTTAGAAGCTTTGGAATTAAATCAGCCTAAACATAGGTCTCTTGTTGAACCCAATAAAGCCTCTCAAGTCTCTAGTTGTGGAATAGAGCCCGATAACTCATTTTGGGAAGGTCAGGTTAGTGAAGAGCAATCCCATGCTGTCTATAACAATGCTAGGTTTGAGAACCGTCAGAAGTTTGACCCATACTCAGAGACCTACAATCCTGGATGGAGAAACCATCCTAATTTTTCTTGGTCTAAGGGCCAGAATCAAGGTCAGTCTAGTAATTCTCAGCCTCCCCCAGATTTTGGTTATGCTAAGAACTCTTCAGGTCAAGCCCAGTTCCAGAACCCTTTTGAGAATAGAATGACTAGCTTAGAGGAATCTCTTAGTATATTAAAAAACAGCCAGGATATGCTATCACAAAGTTAGGAAATGTTAATAAAGAGCCAGGTTAATTTTCAAGAGGAAACCAAACAGAATTTTAAGAATAGTTCCCAGTCTCTTGCTAAATTAGACCTTCAAGTTGGCCAAATAGCTAAGTTTCTCACTGAGAGAGAAGATGGAAGGTTCCCTAGTCATACTGATCATAATCCAAAAGGAGATAAATCGTACAATCATGTGAATTCTGTTACAACCCTTAGGAGTGGGAAGAAAGTTGACAATAAGGTCACCATGCCTGAAAGTGAACATGCTGTAGTTCACCCTTCTGAGCCAGAAAATGAGGAGACTGATAGAGTCTCTAAAGAGACCAATGAGGGTCTTGTTGAGCCCGGCTTTGTTCCCAGAGCCCCGTTCCCCCAGCTGCTAGTTCCAACTAAGAGGGATTCCAACTTTAACGATATATTGGAGGTTTTTAAGGAGGTAACTATCAACCTACGATTGTTGGATGCGATTAAGAAGATTCCCAAGTTTCTTAAGGACTTGTGTACACGAAAGCGTAAGCTTAGTGTCCAAAAGAAAGCCTTCCTAGGTAGTCACGTGAGTTCCATTATTCAGAATACCACTACTCCTAAGTATAAAGACCCATGGTCCCCTACTATTTCTTGCACAATAGGTAAATACCGTGTTGAGAAATCTTTGCTTGACTTAGGAGCTAGTGTGAATTTACTTCCATGCCATGTGTACCTTAAGCTAGGACTTGGTGATATGAAACCTACCCAGATGACACTTCAGTTAGCTGATAGGTCCGTTAAAATTCCTCGTGGTGTGATCGAGGATGTTCTTATTGAGGTCGACAAGTTTATTTATCCAGTGGATTTTGTTATCCTAGATACCCAACCTGTCCCTGACCCAGAGAACCAGATACCAATGATTTTAGGTCGCCCATTTTTAGCAACATCCAATGCGATCATTAATTGTCGAACTGGTATTATGAACTTGTCTTTTGGTAATATGACTATTGAGCTGAACGTCTTTCATATTAGTAAGTTACCCTCTGAACTAGATGACTCGAGCATAGAAGAGGTAAACATGATAGGAACATTAGTTGAGGAGTCATTACCAAACACTTTGTTAGAAGATCCGTTAGAGAAATGCATAGCTCACTTTGGGATTGATTTCGATGATGATAATGTGATTAATGAGGTGAATGCTTTGTTAGATTCAACCCCTTTGTTAGACATTAGTAACGGATGGAAACCTAAGTTCGAACCACTACCAGTTTCTAAGTCTACCCTCGTTCCTTCGTTAGAAGAGCCTCCTAAGTTGGACCTAAAACCATTGCCAGATACCCTGAAGTATGTGTTTTTAGGCCCGTATGAGACTTTACCTGTGATTGTTGCTTCCGACTTGGATAGTGATCAGGAAAGTAGGCTAGTAACCGTCCTTCAAAACAACAAGGAAGCTTTAGGGTGGACCATAGCAGACATTAAGGGTATAAGTCCTACTGTTTGTATGCATCAGATCTATTTAGAGGAAGATACCAAACCTTCTAGGGAGATGCAACGAAGACTAAACCCTAATATGAAAGAAGTAGTTCGAACCAAGGTTCTTAAGCTGTTAGATGCAGGCATTATCTACCCCATTTCAGACAGTAAGTGGGTCAGCCCCGTTCAGGTTGTTCCCAAGAAATCCGGTATTACTGTAGTCCATAATGATAACAATGAGTTAATCCCGACCCGAGTGACCACGGGTTGGCGTGTTTGTATTGACTATAGGAAATTGAACAAGGTCACTAGGAAGGACCACTTTCCCCTTCCCTTTATCGACCAAATGCTAGAGAGATTAGCTGGACATAGTCATTACTGTTTTCTAGATGACTACTCAGGCTACAATCAGATCGTTATTGCCCCAGAAGACCAAGAAAAAAATTACTTTTACTTGTCCCTTTGGTACCTTTGCGTATAGACGCATGCCTTTCGGGCTATGTAACGTCCCTACGACTTTTCAGCGTTGCATGATGAGCATATTTTCCGATATAGTAGAAAACTTTTTAGAGGTCTTTATGGATGATTTTTCAGTGTTTGGTTCGTCTTTCGATGAGTGCTTGCATCATTTTTTCATTAGTGTTGACTAGGTGTAAGGAAAAGAATCTAGTGCTTAATTGGGAGAAATGTCATTTCATGGTTCGATCAGGTATTGTCATAGGGCATATCGTATCTTCTAAGGATATATAGGTAGATAAAGCTAAAGTTGACCTTATCAAGACTTTACAGGTCCCAAAAACCGTAAGAGATATTAGGTCATTCTTAGGGCATGCAGGTTTTTATCGTCGATTAATTAGGGATTTTAGCTTGATTTCTAGACCTCTTTGCAACTTGCTTGCAAAAGATGTTAAGTTTGTCTTTGATGATGCTTGTTTAGAGGATTTTGAGAAGATTAAGACTTTACTCACTACCGCCCCCATAGTCCAGGCACTCAACTGGAACTTACCCTTTGAGATCATGTGTGATGCTTCAAATTATGCTATTGGTGTTGTGCTAGGTCAGTGAGAAAACAAATTACTTCATGTGATTTACTATGCTAGCAAAACTCTGAATGATGCCCAGTTGAACTATACCACTACCGAGAAGGAACTGTTAACCATTGTGTTTGCCTTAGACAAGTTTAGACCTTATCTCTTAGGTTCTAAGATCGTCATATATACTGATCATGCTGCTTTGAAATATTTTTTGTCTAAGAGGGATACGAAACCTAGATTGGTTAGGTGGACCCTTTTGTTGCAAGAGTTCTCTCCAGACATTAGAGACAAAGGGTGCCGAAAATGTAGTAGCAGACCACTTGTCTAGGCTAGTTGTTGATTCCCCTGATGATTCCCCTCCTATAAGGGATAGTTTTCCTGATGAACAACTTTTCTTTGTTACCCAAGCACCTTGGTATGCGAATATAGTGAATTATCTTGTTACTGGCTGAATGCCCCAACATTGGGGTAAACAAGATCGTTCTAGGTTTTTAGCCGAGGTTAAGCACTTCTTTTGGGATGATCCTTATTTGTTTAAGTATTGTCCAGACCAGATTATTAGGATATGTATACCTGAGAGTGACCAGTCCAGTATTATTTCCTTTTGTCATGATCATGCTTGTGGGGGTCACTTTAGTGCTAAGAAGACTGCTGCTAAGATATTGCCGTGTGGATTCTATTGGCCTTCGTTGTTTAAAGACTCCCATAGTTACTGTGTTACTTGTGAGCGTTGCCAGAAATTAAGAACCATTTCCCGTAGGAACATGATGCCCTTGAACCCTATTTTAGTTGTTGAGGTCTTTGATGTGTGGGGTATTGACTTTATGGGTTCGTTTCCTAATTCTTTTGGTAACCTATACATCCTTGTCGCCGTAAACTATGTCTCTAAGTGGATTGAGGCGGTTGCGTGTAAAACCAATGACCATAGGGTTGTGATTGAGTTCTTGAAAAATAATATACTTACACGTTTTGGTACACCGCGATCTATAATTAGTGATGGAGGGTCGCACTTTTGTAATGGACCTTTTAGGCTTCTGATGAACAAATATGGTATTACACATAAGGTAGCTACCCCGTATCATCCGCAGACTAGTGGTCAGGTAGAGGTTTCCAATAGGGAGATAAAACGTATATTAGAGAAAACAGTTAATCCTAATCGGAAAGACTGGTCGTCTAGGCTTACTGATGCCTTATGGGCTTACCGCACTGCGTTTAAGACCCCCATTGGAATGTCGCCTTATCGGCTTGTGTATGGCAAGGCATGTCATTTACCTGTTGAGTTAGAACATAGAGCTTATTGGGATGTTAAGCAACTAAATTTTTCACTTGACAAGGCAGGAGCCCATAGGAAACTCCAGCTCAATGAGTTGGACGAGATTCGTATAGATGCTTACGATAGTGCGAAGGGGTATAAGAACAAAATAAAACTTGTGCATGATATAAATATTTTACGGAAGTCATTTCTCCAGGTCAAAAAGTTCTTCTGTATGATACCCGTTTACATCTATTCCTTGGGAAGTTACGTTCTCGGTGGACGGGTCTTTTTATTGTTCCCACTGTCTTTCCTCATGGATCTGTTGAAATTGAGACACCGGATGGTAGTAGTTCTTCGAAGGTTAACGGTCAGAAATTGAAACCCTTTTTAGAGCCCTTTACTACAGGTGATGTTGAGGAGGTCCCTCTGGAGGACCCTGTTTACCCTTGATTGACCATCGAGGAAGTTGTATGTTGTATATTAGTTTTTGATTTTCTTCACCCAGGTATTATCTTTCCAACTTCTCCTCGTGTTATTTTACTTTTGGTATTGCTCTTTCATTAGAAACATTGAGGACAATGTTAGATTTAAGTTTGGGGGTGGGGAAGAACTTTTTAGTTGCACTTTTGAAACTTCTAGCGTCACATGGTATCCGGTTAGCTAAGTTTACATACTGTTTCTCACCGAAAAGATAAAAATTGGAATGCTAGGGATAACAACCTTTTGAGACATTAGAGAAAAAGATATTGAGATCCTTGAAAGTAAGGAGAGAACTTGTTCCTTTTAGAGGGTAACCGTGATGGACCTAACCATCCATGATGGAAAGGCAAGTAGGTCAGGAAATTCCAGAAAGACAAAGCAACCTCACAATGTAGTCTTAGTTATTGGATTACGACTCTCTCTCAGTAGAAACTTATCATCATCAACAAGCAGAGCGACATCAAAATTTATGAAGAAAGTTGAAGACGTTTAAGGTTTAGAAGCAACAATAGAAAAGAATAATTCAAAAAAAATAAAAAAAATGGTCAAAGTCGAAGACTTAGTTACAAAAAGTTATAAGAACAAATGATATAAGTTGTTGAAGTTCATGATACCAAGACATTACAAGTTGCAAAGATCCAAGTTCTAAAGTCCTTCTATCATGGCCATTTAAATTTTTGTCTTGTTATTTTTGTGTTGAAAAAAAAAATGAAAAAAAATGAAAAATGAAAAAAATCATCTTTACTTTTTGTTCAATAAGACCAAAGGGAAGTAGAAATTTATAAGTCAAGCAATAAATCGAAGAGAAGAGTTAATTGTCAAGGTTCTATGAGGTTCGATAGTTCATCATCAACAATTGAAGACCGAAGAAGACGTTGTTTCTACTGATCACTATGAGAGAGTCGAAGAAAGATACATTTGGTTGCTTTGTTAGTCCGCTTTCAATATGGCACAAGATCTTTCTAGCACTGGTTTAACTCATCTTACGTAATTAGTCCAGTTGTGTAGCAGATGTCCCTCTCATCTTTATCTCTCTCCTAATCTTATCCAGCTGTAAATCAGCGGACGCATCTTACAATGTTTATCTAGCTGTGTAGCGGATATCTCTTTATCTAGCAGTGTTGCGGATGTGTCTCCCCTTTTCTTTAGTCAGCTTTAGAGCTGACACCTTTAATTTCTCTAGCATTCTAGTTACTTGGAGATAGGTTGAGAATATGTATGCCCTCATAGCTCTTTGGATACTTG
This sequence comes from Papaver somniferum, assembly GCF_003573695.1. Taxonomy (NCBI): domain Eukaryota; kingdom Viridiplantae; phylum Streptophyta; class Magnoliopsida; order Ranunculales; family Papaveraceae; genus Papaver; species Papaver somniferum. The sequence goes on from NC_039364.1 coordinate 86,630,406, forward strand.
TGACCAAGTAGAAGTCATGGTTTTGTGGGTACACCTCTGGTAAACCCTCCCGAGATTAACTCGGTTTTATTTTTATTAGTTTTGCTCGAGGACTACCAAATAATAAGTTTGGGGGTATTTGATAGACGCATTTATGTGTCTAATTTGTCCTCAATGTTTTGTATTGTTAGTACTCGTTTTCGTCCTTATTATGGTGTTTTATGTGTTTGTAGGTATTTTTTGGAAATAAATATTTTTGGAAATTTCGGCTCGAAAAGTTGCCCGGGGCACCCTTGGAGGACACCTGTTATTCAGACTCTCACCGTTGGTTAAGGGGCACCTCAATTACTAAGGGGCACCTTCTTTGCTATTCGCACCCCAGCTGTTGGATAAGGGACAACCCTTTCTTCTTCGTTTAAATTTGTTTTGGCGCGAAATTTTCATTCTCAAACTGTGGATTTTTCGATCGGAATTTGGAGGGGTTAGAGGTTAACTCAATCGCTGAAACTTCATGGGTAGACGTCATATGACAATAGAAAGCTGGCATGGGTGTTCGTTTGAATCAGAATTGGCTCAATCGTGTCATGGAGTGAAGCAGAGCAACACGTATCCGAGAGAAGTATTTCACGGATTTTCCCAAGCTTTGTTGTTCTTTGCGTGTGCTTAGAAGGATCCAACCACCAGTTAGGTCGTGTCAGAGATAAACAAGGAGATTTTTGCAGCTGTATACGCGTGAAGAATTAAATCAGGGAAGAAAATCCCGAATCTTGCATGGATATATTCTTGATTAACTGCCGGATATATTGGATTTATGAGGAGTAATCCGGGGTCCTGTCGAGAATATATAGAGTCCTGGGGAACCACAGAGAGGTTACGGAGAGTTTGGGAGAGAAATAGAGCACCACAGAGTCGAAACACCAAGTTGCAGAGAGACCTGCTGCTGCTGCCATTGAAGAACACGAAGAACGGACCATTCAAGACCGTCATTTTCCAACAGTAACAACGACTCACAGCCGTGGGTCGTACATCAGAGGCAGACTTATTTGCTACAGCGTTTGCGACACAGAGCCGTGGGTCTTAGAGCAACAGTAACAGTGACAATCCTCTGTAACTTTTTTTTTTGTTTGTAACAAATATAATTGTTACAAAACCCGGTTTTGAATTATTTCTCCATTTTCATCATTTGTAAACACCCTTTGAGAAATAATAATGATTTTTGAGCGTGTTTCCAACATGATGAGCGGCTAATTCTCCCACAACCAAGGCAATGAGGAAGCTATTTACGCATGAATAATTGGTAATTATTTTATTTTCTCTAATATTTAATTATAATTCACTCAATCACTGCTTTTGCAGAGTTTTAAATTGTTTGCGTAATTTTCCTAATCAGTTGTGATTCAATTAGATAGGTTATGCTTTGTTTAGATAATCTATGCTTAAGGGATACAATTGATGTTTGAGAATTTGCTTGATTATTAGTGAGTTAAGATATAAAGGACTTAAAAGATAATTAGAGTTTTGGATTATTTACCATCATTAATTCATGTGTAATAGTAAAAACAGTGTCTTGGTTATTTTCTCATATCTTGAAGTCAATTTTGTAATAAGTTTTCTTTACTTTTAAGTTTTATAAGTCTAAAAATCCATTGCTTTCACAAGCCTCAACGAACCTTATCACTACAACATTATTGAGTCACATCAGATTACACTTTTGAAAACATGAAATTTCACCAATATCCACATACTCCTTAACCGATTTATATTCTATTATGGAACCCCTAGGAAGAAAAATTTCATATGTTTTGGAGCATTCTTCATCAACAAAAGTAATCCTACAAGATGATTGATTACTTGATTCTCCTTTTTTCCTTGAGGATAATTGCCTTTTGTGAAGAAACCTTAGCCATTTTCTTAGGATTCTTAGGACCTCCTTTAATTATACCCATATTTTACTAAAAATACTAAATAATGAAGGACCAAATATCAGTTAACATGTATGAAAAATCAAGATCAGAACCAAAGATCAATCATTTATTATTTGCAGATGACTGTTTACTCTTCTGCAAGGCTAATCTTGTTCAAACAAATAAGTTACTTCAGGTGATAGAAGAATTCAGTGCATGCTCCGACCAATTAATTAACTTCCATAAGTCAGCTGTATACTTCAGTAAAAACATTAGCCCCTTAAGTTGTCAAGTCATAAGTGGTATTCTTTAGTTCAGAAAATTGGATATCTCTAAAGAAAAATATCTAGGATTACCATTTTTTGTGGGAAGGAACGAAAAAAAGTCATGTTTTCCACTCTCATTCAGAAGATAAAATCTAGACTCTCAAGATGGGATTATATTAATATATATGAAGCTGAGAGATCAATGATGATAAGAAATGTCACCAATGCCATTCCTGTGCATCATATGACAAGCTTCAAACTACCAGATAGTACTATAACAAAGATGAATACAACCTAGCAAAAGTTTTGGAGAAACAAGAAGTCCAACAGAGGACAACAGTTCATTGCTTGGAGAAATGTGAATAAACCTAAGGAAGAAGAGGGTCTAGGATTCAGGGATCTCGACGTTTTTAATAGAGCTCTACTGGCAAAATCCGCATGGAAGTTATGTTCTGATGATACTTCAATATGTGCTCAATCACTTAAAGCTAAATACTTTCCAGATAGTCAGGTTTTTAATATACAAGAAAATGCTAACTTCACTTGGTCTTGGATAAGCATAAGTTCAGAGCTACACTTCATACAAAGGTTTAGTTGTTGGTGAGTTTGAGATGGACAGCAAATCATGTTTTGGAAGTATAGATGGATAGAAGAACTACATGCACCACCAAATCCAAGAGCTGGAGCAACTAATTATTAAGATCACTCATTTGTTCACCAACTATTTGATGCAGATACTGGAGGTTGGAATATTAGTCTTATTTTCTATTTTTTTGAAGCATCAACTGCCATAGTATTCAAAAATTCTCTATTCATCACAACTATAAGGATAGATTAGTCTGGATGATGGAGAAGAATGATTGTTTTACTGTAAAATCAACTTACATGAAAATGATTGAGGAGAAGAATGCAAATGAATCTGTTGGTCAAAGAATGCAATAAATTTTTAAGAGGCTCTGGATACTCCATCTGCTGCCTAGAATAAATCAGTTTGTTTGGAAATATGTCAAAGATATTCTTCCAACTAAAGACAAGTTACAACATATTATTCAAAATGAAGACCTAACTTGTCCTATTTGTGCTCAAGTGATAGAAACATCTGCTCACTGCATTCTAGAATGTTCTTCGTTTAAACTAGTGTGGTTTGCCACATTGGGTTTATGTACAGATAGTATTGATGTTTGACTGACTGGTTTGACAAGCTCATTGCACATCAGTTACATGAAAAGGAAGTCCGTAAGATTGCAATTGTTTCTTGGTCGGTTGTCAGCCGACGCAAAAATAATTTAAGTTCTTTCACTTCACAATTATAAATAATAGTATAGTTATAAGAACATATTCGTTCCACAGGGAGATATGGGTTGTTATTCGTATTTGAAAAATTAAGTAACCTGGGGGGATTTTTTGATTTAATAATAATAATAGCAAAGAATGAATAATGAGAATGAATAAGTTCAGAATATTGGTTAAGGGTTCATCATCAATCATAATACATGCACTTTGACTAATAACTGGTATTGTCACTCAATCATTCATTATCAAGAGTCCTAAGGTACCCCATCGAGAGCATACTCCGGTAAATTCCTTATGTCATCACATACCATAACGATGAATATGTGAATACTACTCAGTGAACAACCTAATGCAATGTGCTATTAGGTTTAATCCTCCAAGAGCCTTAAGTTCTATGAATTAGACTAATCCATGCAATAGAAATACTACAATTAAACTATTTAACATAAGTCAAGCTTCTACTTGCAATCACACAAAGGTTTTGAATACAATTGATAATCACAATATGCTACTTATGACAAGGTTCACCAACAATTATGTATCTCAAAACCCTAGTCTATCTAGCTATGCATCCATGCTCATTTAGTAGCGCTCCTAAACAAACAATCATACAATCATATGCGATAATAAATCGTAGAACAAGACAATAATAATTTGATTGAGATAACAAAACCAATATATTAATTTAGTAGCATGTTTATGATATCCGACTACATCCTTAACCAATATGAAGTGTTTATTTACTAATGGATTTCTTAAAACCCATGAAAAATAATATGAAGAAAAAGAAAGCAAACCCTAGGTTCAATCGTGATGATCAAATCCAAAATCGCCAAGCCCTAGCTTTTATTCTTCTCTTCCCAAAAGTTTTTATTCTTCTCTTCCCAAAAGTATATGAGATAAGATATCCGAGACATTGTCAAACTCTCCCTTAAATAGGGTTCCCAAAAGTAGACGTGCATGTACATGAATCCTGGTCGAATTAGATTGTGACCACTTGCCAAAAACTAGCCAAACTCCCAAAACTAGTGACGTCCAAATATGGAAAGCCTGTCAGTCTCGGGGAACTGACAGTGTAAACTGGTCTGCTTGTGAGTACATGTCTTCAGTTTTCCCACGGATACCAGACTGTCCGTGAACTTCTATATTTTCTGAATTTGGAGACTCCGGCAGAACTGAACTCACGTATACCAAGCCCTCTGTGGGAAATAAAAGTTAGGGTGAAAAACAGATATAGGGTTGTTTTTTTAGGGTTATAATCATAGGCCCGTTTTTTTGAACTTTCCAAATCTATGCTGGTTTTGACCGTTTTATTGAAAAAACGGCTAACGGTGGTTATCCACCTTTTTGGCACCGTAGTATAGGGTAAACATACTTTTAAGCCCTCAAATTATTGAGTTTCATCAATAACTCAGTCTCAATCTCTGAGTTTCATCGTTAACTCAGTCCAGCCATACTTCCCTGTTCACTTCTTTGAGTTCATAGCCCTTATCTTTCTCAGCTTATCACCCATAGCTAACTGACTGCAAAAGACCAAGGCATACATGAAAAATACCAGTCTCAAAAATACGCTCATAGCCAACATAAAAACCCATGACACCTTCTACTCAGCATTAGCAGCAACGACATCACCACCATTCTTGAGCCATTTGTGTTGCTTCTTCTCAAGATTTCCATCCAATACCATCACCAATTGCACCCCTGAATTCATAACCAACCCGCAATATCCATAAGTTCTTCTACATCTTCAAGATCGTCCATTACAAATTCCTCTTTAACTCAAATCTCTGAGACTCAATAACCACAGACTTCAACTCTTCTTTTGTACCACTATATCAACATCATTCACCATCTGTTTTATCATTTCTTGGAAAGAACAAATTCTCTATTTCCTTGTAAGTCAATTCATACACTCATCACCACCAGTAGCAGTTTCATCTTTATTTGTTTAAACCACAACAAATTCCTCAACCATATGTTACAACAAACTCAACAACAACCAAAACCACAACCACAACCACTCCAATTGAATTTCTAGCCAACAAAACCTATTAGAGTCTTCCTCTATCATAAACCCATCCGAGTCCAACCAAATTTGCTTCTTAAAGCAATGGTAACACAAATTAGAGTGACAAAACTCTAAACAAAAATTCATATCAGAGTATCAACTGTTATATTTCAACACAGTTTCTAAAGCACCCAATAAAATCCCCAAACTTATGAACCCCTAAATTTTCAATTTAGCTAAAATTCAAGAAAAACTGAAGCTAAGTAGGAAATAGAAGAATGATTCATACCTAATTCAGTAATAATCACTATTTTCTCCAGATACTCATTAATTTTGATCGAAACTTATAAAAAATTGATCAAAATTTTTGGTATTTATCATTATTAGATGTAACAGGGGATGAAGAAGATGGAAACGGTGGTGATGGTCGTTGTACTGGTAGTGGAATGAGTGAGGGTGGTGCTGAACTGAAGGGACGTGGTAGACATTCTCTGAATCTGCAGAAAATGGAGTTGGAAGAAGATGGTGTTGCCGGTGTTTATGTGAAGAAGATGGTGTTGCTGGTGCTTATGAAGAAGAGGGGGAAATGTGAGTACATCTATCAGAGCATGCATCTAAATAAGATGATGTCGCCGGTGATTACATTGGATCTCATAGAGATGTGCTCTTATAAGATGTGTGGACAAAATAAATACACGTACCACTATTAGTTTTCTCTAATCTAAGCCGTTGACTTTCATTGACATTGACACAGATGAGATCCATACTTAACCTTGCAACACGTGGCGACTTTCAATTTCATTTAATCTAAGCCGTTGATTATTTCTGATATTTACACTAGTTTCAGATCAAACGTCCTCCTCCATACACATGTATAAGGGTATAAGGGTAAAGTGTGCATCATTAACTCATCTCATCTGAGGAGAAATTGACCGAATTGACCGAGAAATTGACAAAAGTAACGGATTTGGATGGAAACATGGATGGAGGCCTAGATTTGCAAAGTTGAAAAAAACGAGCTATGTGATTGTCTTTCGGGTTGAAAAGTAGGCCTATATCTGTTTATAATCCTAAAAGTTACGGGATTTTAATCTCGGCCAAAATACTCCGCGGATATTCTTCCTCCGTGAAAAATATTTTTCCCTGAGTTTCACTTTTTCCGTTCATTCACTTGCAGTCACTATACTTATTAGACACTGTAAGTGTGTTTAGTTTGTGTCTCTAGTCAAAACTGTCAACAGTTGACTTGACTATTATAATGTGTCTGTGTGTTTCACACAAGAGTAGTCCTATTATTACATATTCAATGATTTGCCTTAAATAGGCTTGTAAGAATACATTGTAAACAACGCTGAAATATTTTTCAATAACATTATCTTCATCTCTTCTCATGGTATCATTCGGTTTGATCCAGGGATTCTGATTTTTCTTTTCAATAATCTTTTCCGCTTCAATAATCTTTCATAATAATCTTTTACATCAGTTCATTGAATTCGATTCAACAAACTTTTTCAATACCTTTTTCGATTCATCTTATCAATATCTTCAAGAACACGATTTAGGGTTCTTTGTCTTTGTTCAGAAAATTTTCATAATTCATGATTGTTTACACAAGAAGAAAGAATATGGCTCATACTTCTGCTGTTAATGAGGGAAATTTTACAATTCCATTTACGAATATTGGGAATTTTGTTTCAGAAAAATTGGATTCAACAAATTATCTTGTTTGGCGTAATCAGTTCGAATCTATTCTATCCTCCGCATCCTTGTTTGGGTATGTCAATGGTGAAGAAGTAGAACCAGACAAGGAAATTCCAGTTAATGGGGGTCTCTCTTTGAACCCTAAGTGGGTATATTGGAAGAAGGCGGATTCTTATGTTATGAGTTGCTTAAAGGCAACTTTCACTCCTTCTGTATCTGGTGATGCATTGGGTTTATCATCAGCTCATCAGATTTGGTCTTATCTAGAAGTTAGTTTCAAGAACCAATTCATAGCGCTCAAGAGTATGTTAAGAAGTCAATTACATGGTTGCAAGAAAGGTAATTCTACTATTCTTGCTTATCTTCAAATTATTAAAAGAATTATTGATTCTTTAGCTGCCATAGGTGAGAAGGTTTGTGAATCCGATTTAGTTATGTATGTGTTGAATGGATTAGGCAGAGAATATGATAATTTTGTGATTTCTGCACAAAATAGAGAAGTGTCTTTTACTTTTGCTGAGATGAAGCCAAGATTACTAAATCATGAACAGTGGCTTATTGACCAACATCAAAATACTAGTTCTTTGTTTGATACTCAGAATTCTTCTGCATTCTATTCTAGAAATGGTACTAATGGTAGTGGTAACGGATATGGGAGAGGCAAGAGTAAAACTTCAGGGGGTGGTAATTCAAATTCAGGATATGGTAATTCTTATAATTCAGGAGGTGGTAATTCTTATAATGGCAAGAATACTTCAAATTCAAATTGGAATTTTAGTGGAAATAATGAGGCTACTACTTCTGGTACTTCAAATGGTGGGAGAGATTTTTCTCAGGTTGAATGTCAGATATGCCACAAGAAGGGCCATTATGCAAGTAGATGTCATTTCAGATATTATCCACCACCATCATCCTCTTCAATTAGTAATTCTACAAATATGGCACCACAACAACATGTTTTTCACTACTATGGGTGAAGATCAAAGTTTTTGAGTATCTTCAACATCTCATACTCCGCAATGGCTTGCAGATTCTGGTGCAACAGCACATATGACTGGTAATGAAGGACTTCTACAACATACTTCTTCTTACAATGGCAAGGAAATAGTTCAAGTTGGCAATGGTAAGTCTCTAAAAATACTTTCTACTGGAACATCTGTTATTCAAGCACCTAAAACTAGTTTTAGGCTCAACACAATTCTCTTAGTTCTAGACCTGAAGCATAACTTACTTTCAGTTGCTAAGTTTACAAGGGATAATTCGTGTTATTTTAAGCTTTTTCCTTATGGTTATGAAATTAGGGACTTGTCATCTGATGTATTGCTTGCTAGAGGTGTTGTTGTTAATAATTTGTACCCTCTTACTGGTTCTTTAATATCATCCAAATTTCCTATTTCTTTGTCTGTTTCTTTAAATGCTCCTTCTCAAGTTTGGCATGATAGGTTAGGTCACCCATCAAGTGCTATTATTCAAAAATTACATTCTCATAAACAGATTTTTTTAACCTCCCCTTTATCTTCATCTTTGTGCCATCCCTGTCAGTTAGCTAAAAGTAAAAAGCTTCTTTTTCACTTGTCTTCTTCTCATGAACAAAAACCTTTATCTTTAATTCATTGTGATGTTTGGGGTCTAACTATTCCTTCTTTAAATGGATATAAATATTACATTTTTTTTATTGATGATTTTAGTAGATTTCATTGGATTTATCCAATGGAACTCAAAACAGATGCTGCTCAATGTTTTACTCATTTCAAAAACCATACTGAAAATCAGTTTTCAACAAAGATAATATCCTTTCAAGTTGATGGTGTTGCAGAGCTTGTTAAAGGCATTTTTAAAACTATTCTAAACAAGAGTGGTATTCATATAAGAATTTCTTGTCCAAAAACCCCAGAGTAGAATGGTCTTGCTGAGAGGAAGCATGGACACATTACTGAAATGGGGAACACTCTTTTGTTTAATGCTTCTTGTCCTAAAGAAATGTGGTATGATGCTTATCTTACTGCTAGTTATCTTATTAACAGAACACCAACTAAAATTCTAGATTTTAAGTCTCCTTTTGAAGTTCTTTTTGGTGTTGCTCCAGATTATTCCTTTCTAAAAGTTTTTGGAACTATTTGTTATCCTCATTTGGCTCACTCAAGAGCTGATAAACTTTCTCCAAAATCTGTAAAGTGCATTTTTCTAGGATACAGTCCATCTCATAAAGGGTTAAAATGCTATAATCCTATTTCTAAAAAGACTTACATTTCTAGGAATGTGATTTTTGATGAGTCTCAGTTTTATTTTTCTTGTCCTGTGCCTTCAATTTCAGATGTTTCTTCTAATCTTCCATCTACTTCTCAGTCTTTTTCAATTCCAGTTACTACTGATTCTGAATCTCCAACTTCTACTTCCACTGTGGTAACTAGAGATCAAAAAGGAATTTCAAAACCAAAGCTTTTTCCAGATCATGTAACTAATGTGTCTGTTAAATATCCTATTTCTTCTTCTTTTGTAGCTTTGTTAACTACTATTTCTGAACCAACAACTTTTAAGCAAGCAATTACAAATCCTAAATGGCAAGTTTCTATGAAAGAGGAGTACACTGCTTTAAGAGATAATGACACTTGGGATTATGTAGATCCTGAGCCACATGTGAACATCTTAGGTTCAAAATGGGTCTATAAGATTAAGCAAAAATCAGATGGTACAATTGACTGGTTCAAATCTAGACTAGTTGGAAAAGGATACAATCAGTTAGATGGTGTGGATTATTATGAGACATTTAGTCCAGTTGTTAAAAGTACTACTGTGAGAGTTTTTCCGTGTCAAGCAATCTTTCATAACTGGAAAATTAGACAATTAGACGCAAGCAATGCGTTTCTACATGGATATTTAGATGAAGCTGTTTATATGTCTCAACCACAGGGGTTTACTGATCCAGATTATCATTCTAATTATGTTTGTCGTCTCAAGAAGAGTTTATATGGATTGAAACAAGCTCCCAGAGCTTGGTTTCACAGATTCGGTACTTTTCTATTTTCAAATAGTTTTAAAAAGTCAATCTCTGACAATTCCATATTTGTGTTCACTTACAACCAAGACATGCTTATCTTGCTGCTTTATGTCGATGATATTTTGTTAACTGGTACTTCCTCTGTTATGATTGATGCTCTTATTATTTCTCTCAAGAAACAATTTGCTATGAAATAGTTAGGTGATTTGGGATATTTTTTTTGGGTATTTAAGCTGTCAGAAATTCAGCTTCTATCTATTGACACAAAAGAAGTATACTTTAGAAATGCTTACAAAAGCTAATATGCTAGACAGTAAACCTTGTGATACACCTGTTGTGAAGGGTAGCAGGGTGTCAATACATGATGGTAATAAATTGGAAGATGCTAGTGAGTACATAACTATTGTTGGTAGCTTACAGTATTTAACAACTACTAGGCCAGATATTTGTTTTCAGGTGAACTATGTTTCCCAATTTATGCACTCTCCAACTGATGTTCATATGCAGTTAGTTAAAAGAATTCTCAGATATTTGAAAGGGACACTTGGCTTAGCGATTACTTTAAGGAGAGATAGTTTAACAGAATTGAGAGCTTATACTGATTCAGACTGGGCATGCTGTCCAGATACAAGACGGTCAACCTCAGGATATGCTGTTTTTCTTGGTACAAATCTTATTTCATGGTCATCTAAGAAGCAACCTACAGTTTCTAAATCCTCAGCAGAGGCTGAATACAAATGCTTGTCAGTAGCTTCAGCAGAGTTAAAATGGCTTTCAAATTTACTTTCTGAGTTGCAAGTTTTAATTTCAAAGCCAACAGTTCTTTTGTGTGACAATACCAGTGCTTTATCCTTAGCATCTAATCCTGTTTTTCATGCTAGGACAAAGCACATGGAGATTAAGTACCATACTATTCGGGAGCTGGTGGAACAAGGTTTTGTACAACTTCAACATGTGCCTAGTGAACAACAGGTTGCTGATATTTTTACAAAAGGTCTCTATGCTCCTACTTTCTCCAGATTATTGAAGAGTTTAATGGATACTACCTGTCAGTAATTTTGTGCTGATTTTTTTAGTTCTTATAAAGTGTTCTGTTCTTATTAGACACTGTAAGTGTGTTTAGTTTGTGTCTCTAGTCAACACTGTTCTTTTCAAACTTTTTTTGTGCCCATAACAGTTTGAGGGGGTGTATTAGACACTGTAAGTGTGTTTAGTTTGTGTCTCTAGTCAACACTGTCAACAGTTGACTTGACTATTATAATGTGTCTGTGTGTTTCACACAAGAGTAGTCCTGTTATTACATATTCAATGGTTTGCCTTAAATAGGCTTGTAAGAATACATTGTAAACAACGCTGAAATATTTTTCAATAACATCATATTCATCTCTTCTCAATACTCTCCGTGAAAACTCAAACTCTGAGTTTCTCTAACTTCTCCAACTGAGTTACTCGATCTCACTGCCATCACCATGATCCAGCAGTATCACCATCGTGATCAACATCTCTTTCAATTTGCACTCTAATCCAACCAGACTCTGTCCATCTTTCAGTCGTTGTCAACAATCAACATCTCCACTCCAACTCTGATCCCAGTTTGCCATCACAGCAGCAAACAATTAGTCTTTCTCCTCCATATTCAATCACCGAGTAACCATCACCTAGGGGTGTAAATTTTTCCCGGCATCTCAAGGCCCAGTACTGTCCGCCCTGTCCCATGACAGAGCATGGGTGCCCGTGACCCATTACGGGCTGGCCCGACCTAGACCATTTAAATAAGAGGGCGGGCACATGCCACAATTTAAATTTTCTTACCCGGCCCAATACCCTCCCTATTAGCCCGTCAGTGTTACCCGCCCTATTAGCACGTCAATGTTATCCATTTACCTAGCCTAAATAACTATTTTCATATTTTTTTTATCCTAGAATATACTTGGTACAGATATTTAATACAGTCAACCCTCATAGTTTTCGTATGTATTTCTTAACTTTTACTTCACGGGAATCTAACTTTGCTAACTTTTTAGAGAAAATATTGAGCAAAATCTAAGGTAGGAAAAATTACAGGAAGCTTGGTTTATCTTGTTCCCAACTCAATATCGTATTTGATTATTAATTTAAAGTAAAATTTGTGTATTATCACAATTACTTTATTTTTATATTTAATAATATATATGTATGTAATATATTCAAGGCCTTCCCGGCCCTACCCGCCCGAGCCCAAATTACATAACAGGCTTGGGAAGGCCATGGGTACTAACTGTAGATAAATAACCTTGCCCGCCCGACCCTTTTAATTTCATGGGTAAGAGATGTTCTGGCCCGCCCTGTACCGTCTCATTTAATAATTATGCCAGGCTGCCCGGCCCGACCCAATTTACACCCCTACCATCACCACTGCCACCTTCCATTGTCACTGCTCGTGCAACCAAGAAGCATCATTCTGAGTTTGCAACTGATAATAATCACAGCAACATCTTCCCTGTCCATCAAGCCGTGAACAACACCATCTCCGAGCAATAGTTTGGGCTAAGTGGCAAAATGCCCCAAAATCGACCCCAAGGTTGTGAAAATGCCCCGGATGTTAAGGAAAAGATTAAAATGCCCCAAAATCTTATCAAAATGCCCCAACCGTTACTTTTGTCGTTAGACATGGTTAAGTGGTCAAATTAGCACGCATGTGGTTCCGCACGTGTGAAAAGATGACATTTATTCCCTTATGACAAATAAGCTGACATGAGGGGGACTGTTTTGGACGGTTGTCACTACCAAACGAACAACCACCAACCACCACCGCTTTCACCACCACCGCAACCACTACCACCACCACCACTACCACCACCACCCCACCATCGCCACCACCACTACCACTAGAACAACTACCACCAACACCACCGCCACCGCTAACGCCTCCTCCTCCACCACCACCGCCACCGCCACCACCACCACCACCTCTACCAGCGCCACTGACACCAACACCGCTACCACCACTATCACCATCGCTGCCACCACCAACACCACCACCGCCTCCACCACTACCACCACTGCTGCCACCACCACCACCAACTCCACCACCTGAACTCTAAATCCTGAACCCCGAACCCTGAGCCCTGAACCCTAAACCCTGAAATTATGGATTCTGTCAAAGGGCAAAAGAGACCATTCATAACACAGTTGACTAGTCAAAATCTGTCAAAATGCCCCATTTTGGCTATTATAGGTAAAAGTAACGGAATGGGGCATTTTGATAAGATTTTGGGGCATTTTAATATTTTACCCAACGTCTGGGGCATTTTCACAACCTTGGGGTCGATTTTGGGGCATTTTGCCACTTAACCCCAATAGTTTCTCGAGCAGTCTTTCCCATCGTCATCACTAGTTCAACTCCCAGCGTTATTACAATCAACAACAAACGATCAATCGCCATCATCTTCATTTCCAACAGACCTTATCACTTTCCCATACTCCATCGAGCACAGGTGCATCACTTCCATGAAACTCATCAGCTTCTGCTTTCAGTTTTCATCTCGAGATTCAATCATCGTCTCCACAGCAACAACATCATTATCTCTGTCAACTGCCAATGCCAGCAGCAACTCCTTCCATCTGCCAGCAACTTCCAGCATCACATCATATTCCGATCACCAGCATCCATCATCACTACCAGTAAACCACGATCTTAGCTCGTGTTCAAAGTCTTCCTTCTCTATCTTCAAACAGCATCAACGACAGTTAAGCTCCATAATCACCACGGTAAACTCTATCATTAATCCCATTTCCTCCTTCTTCGATGTCATTCATCTCGTCCCAGCAACTACAACACCTTACCTTCATCTCCGGTGATAACAACAACACCCACAAGTCAGTGACAGTGACTCCAATTCCCAGTTCATCATCGACCAACCTTCATTAGCGTTACCAGCAAACTCAACTCCATTAATGATGGCTCAGCCAGACTCGCTCTTTCATCTCTGCAGCAACACGTATCCATGAAAGAAACCACAGCTTATCTCGAGCTCAACTGCCATCTTCATTCATATCAGCAAAATTATGATCGCTCCATCTTTCATTCGCTGGCAGCAACCACAGTTCTCTTTCCATGTTCAACTTCTCAAACTCGAGCAACAATCTCTTTCTCTGCTATGATCAGTAAACTACTTCCTAAAAACCAGCAGAGACCAACTCTCAATTGAAGCTTCAGTTCAACACCCATTCTGAACCACAACGGCTACCACAGCTCCATCCGTTGACACCAGATAAATCTCCAAGCCACCATCGAATGATCATCAGCATAATTGGAGAAGAAAATGAGGTGCCCCGAACATAATTGTTGGTGTCCTTAACAAAATCCGTTCAACTGTCAGTTTTAGAAAACTGGCAGTTGAGTTCATACTCTGTGGCTGCCCTGAGGAATTCAGGCGGCTGCCCTTATCAATTTTGTGCATTCTTCAACTTTGGGTTGCTTCAATTGCTCGTAACTACTTCGTACGAGGTCGGAATGACCTCATTCTTTCGCCGTTCTCTTCGTCTTTTCATTCTCTTCAAGATGGTGTTAAGAAATCCCTTATTTGAACAAATTGCACTTCCTTTTGGTCAAGATAGCATCAAACACCTAAGAATCTCAAAACAAACAAAATCAAAGCATAATGATACAAAAACTACCAATAAAGCAAAGCATTTGAGTACCAAACTAGTGCATATAATGCACCTATCATTGCTTGGTGCATTTGGACTTCCAGATGTGACAAGGCGTTTACTAACAGTAATAATTTTCCAAATTTGATTATTCAAAGGTGTAAAAAGAAGATTGCACAATATGAAGCAAAGCCATCTCCTTTGATTAGCTTATCACCTCCTCAGTCAAGAGAAATTCTCCATTGGACTCCTTCCTCGAGAGGAATATTTAAAATTAATGTTGATGGATCTTTTATTAACTATAATATGTCAAGTGGAATCTAATTGTATGTGATTTTGTAGGTGCACGCTGGGGATCAAAATGCATCTATCTAACTCGCCTGTCGAGTCTGGAACAAGCCGAATACAGAGCATTATGGGAAGCAATACAATGGGAAAAAGAGAAGAATATGGAGAAAGTAGAGTTTGAGATGGACTCGAAGATTGTGGTGGATGCAGTGAATAAGGATAGCTTCAACATTGATTGGAGACTTCGCAATTCAATTTTAGAAAAAAAATCTCTATTTAGATTGTTCAACTCATGGCATTGTAACTATGTTCCTAAATAGAAGAATAAGGCAACAAATATTTTATCCAAACTTGCTAGAATAGGTCGATTGAGCAGTGTATGTTTGTTAGAACCTCCTAATGATATAACTGCCAAAGTGCAGTAAAGAGGCAAACTATGTAATCTCTCAATCTTAATCAATTCAATCTTTATGTTTTAAAAAAAAAACAGTGAAGGAGATCAGGAAAGAACTTACTTGGAAGAATCCTTTTAGAGAGCAATCACCTCAATTGACACAATCCATGTTGAATAAATTTGATTCCAAGAAAAATAGTATCAAGATTGTAGAAGATGGTCTCCAAGATTATGAAAACCATAAAAGGTTTTGTAACCCTATGTTACCTTCTCCTCACGGTACGTGAACTATTGAGGAAGGAGATGAATAAGGGAGATTGTTAGTCTGCAAACCTTATATAGGGATTATTGGTCTTAAACGGTTAGGGATCGGGTGGCTATTTTGAGGGGAACACATATATCATCTAATAATGTTCAAAAAGGACCCTCTCTAGGGGATCTTTTCTATATGAATATCGATATGAAAATTTAGATGCAATCACTAAGACTCACGGACAAGACTTAAATGATGAGTAAAAACTCAACAAGCTTGTGATATAAAACTGGTTAATTGATACATAATCCGACAATTCACACATAATCCGACAATAGTGTATATTTCACCAAGATGATCTGTGTTACCTAAGATATTTCTGATATTCCACAGGAATACTTAAGGTGGTTGGTTTTCTTTGAAACACATACCTATGTTTTAAGTATCAACGTGATGATTATCTAAGGGCATGACTAATCTTGGCTTGTTAATAAAAATTCTCATGGATCATGTTCTCATCTCTTGCTTGGAAGTCAGATAGGCAGTGAGAATATTTTTCTAATAGCATAAGACTTGTTGATACACATATCGAGTCATTATGTTTTGGACTTATTTTTAGTGATGTGGTAGCACTCAAGTCGCATTGACTTTCTTGTACAGATATAGGTGTGTATGAGACAAACATGACACCACATAGGGATTTACATTGTAAAATCACATCTTTATGGAACAAGGCTCAACACGACAATAAGGATCTTTTAATGTCTTCACTACGAAATAAGTCACATTATTATCCAGCATAGAGTATCAAAAAATATTCAAATCCCACAAGAGACACCTCATAAGACATAAAAACGGAATGATCATAATAAACCAATAATAAGCACAAATATAAATAAGAACTACTTATATGTTACCTGCCCCATCTCAAGCTATATAAATGATGGGTTGCTATCAAGCTCTTATTACCAAGAATTTTGGTGAGCAAGTAGGTGCTCACGAACCATCTCAGAATGATAATCTTTGTCTCTCGTGCTTGGAGCATGATCAATTGGGTGATATTTCATGATCAGGTTTTATATCTTCCGGTCGATTCCCTTGATGTTGAAGATGTGATCAATTGATAGAGTACCATAACCAATTAGAGTAGTCAACGTCCTTTCAATTTTCCTTTTACGGACCATCTAGTATGGAGATCGTTTCCATACTTTGGTTATGGATCCCCTCTCATATGGGACACATCATCACCTAAACATAAATTAACTATAAAAAAAGTTATAAATAATTTATTTATTTTAATTGGTCCACTTTAAAAAGGTTTCTATCATGGGAGGATAAAAAGGTGACGAGGTATTCTCATATATCAGGGGAATCAACTCAAAGTATGGAATGGGGTTTCATATCAAAAATAAATAAATATTCCTTTTAGGGATTGTGCAAGACTTCCCAACATGTCCAATTTTCCCATAATGATAACAGAATTTATCAGAGTCGGAACTTTGCAAGGATATGACCTTGACTCCGAGAGTATCTTTAATGACTTTGAAGAGATCTTCGTCTATAGGCCGTCATTTATCACATTCCTTAAGAAGATTGTGAGACAACCTTTTAAGATAATGAAGCATAATACTATGAACTGATAGATTCTTGAATTTTGCCCTTTCTAACGAAACTTTTCTTTTTTCCTTTAGATTCTTTTCCATCAATCATTAGACCAGGAATCTTAGTTGAGTTGAGAGCCTCTAGAGGGACTAAACAATCAGTTGATCCCCTAGATAAGAGACTCTGAAGAATCTTTAAGGCACAGGTGTACGTTACAGGCGAACGAAAAAAGCCACCTAAAACAGTTACCCATCAGGGTAGAACTTTTAGGAACAATACAAACAAAGATTTATTAGGTCTACAATGTTTTCTAACTCTGATACCAATTGAAAATGAGAGGGTACCAATTACACCACCAACTTTTTCGTTTGAAAACCTATATGGACAAAATCTAATACAAAAAGTAGGTCAAAGAAAAGTCCCATGAATAAGATTGTATATACAGTTTTTCTATTTCTCTTCCACAATTAAGATATATAGACTAAATTTTTTTGAACCTAATTGTGTATAAGAGTTCTTGGACGATGTCATTAATCAATATATATGATCAATTTAGTCGTATCTGAATTAAGAGGATGAAATTTGCAATATATTTTTCAAGATGCGTATTCAACAAGAACAAAAATCTTGTTTTTTATCTCAATTAATAAGGACTTAAACTATCTAGATTGATTACGTATGACTTGTGATATTCCTATTATAAAAGATAAAATAATACAACACAAAAAGGAAAAACACCAGACACCAAAATTTTTGTTAACGAGGAAAAATGCACCTGCAGAAAAACTCGGGACCTCGTCCAGCTTTGAACACCATACTATATTAAACCACTATAAACACTAGCCTACTATCAAACTTCGGACTAGAATTTAGATGAGACCAAATTAACCCTCCAAGCAATTCAACTGCATTCGTGTTCCTTATGTCTCTTGAACCTCGTAAGATTTTAGGCGTTTGATTCCTTAGCTGACATACTTTACAACCTCAGAGTTACTTCAACTTCAGTGAAGACTTTTGGTATCAATCTGCCTCTAACAAATAAGCATATTTCATTTTTCAATCTAGGTTAGCACATTTGTTTACAACTATAAATAACTCGTGTCGTAATGGCACATCATGAAACGATATAATTTTTGGTCATAATGATTTAAATAAATACTATAAACTATGATAAGACTTATTTTGACCCATGAGAACTTGTAGTTATGAAAATATTAGATATTTGTTATCCAAATAATTATAAATTCGGTACTGGCTTGATCTGATATGTGATAAATGTATAAGTGTTTGTTACTGTTAGCGCATAGCTCGGTTGAACTCACCAAGCGTTGGTATGTCAAGTTTGGTTGTCATATTTTAGTGTGCCAAAACTCATCTAAAGTCGCTTGATTATATACTAAAGTCAACTTCGTTTAGGTTAGACTCGAAAGTATAGAAATGTTGAGACATACAAGTATTACTCTGAATACCTAAAGAATGTGAATAAGTAGCGAACAACAACGACGACATCATCCTTTCACTTGAGGTTAGTAATATTGACTTGAACTGTTTCATTCCTAACGTATCTTTCAAGTCGTGTTATATTGAAAAACATAACTGCGAAGCTGTAAATACTGTACATATTGTATAATACTCTAGTGATGTGACATGGTCATAATTGTATGATCATAGTATACGAAAATTAGAATACGAAGTATAACGCTTATGTTTTGAACTTCCTAGATATGACGTCGACATAATCTTGTATATATTGTTATGATTATGTGAATGGGTTATGGTGAAGATTTCATCCTAGGAAACAATTTTTTTACATTCATTTAAAGGAAGTACATTCATGAACTTGTTTTATGAATCGAAAGGGAAATCATTAGGCTTATTGGTTCG
This sequence comes from Papaver somniferum, assembly GCF_003573695.1. Taxonomy (NCBI): domain Eukaryota; kingdom Viridiplantae; phylum Streptophyta; class Magnoliopsida; order Ranunculales; family Papaveraceae; genus Papaver; species Papaver somniferum. The sequence goes on from NC_039364.1 coordinate 86,649,608, forward strand.
GCTATTCATTGCAAATCTTTGGATGACCAATATGTGTAAGATGGTAGAACCGATCATAACTATGTTATGTATCTTGGTATAACTAATAACAATGCCTGAATTATGATTTGGTATGACTAATTTTTATTAATTGGTGTAACCGATCCTAAGTAATCATCATGAGATGGTATGATCGATATTTGTAACTGGTGTAACCGATCCTAGTAATTGGTGTGACCGATCACAGAGAATTGTGTAATCGATCCTTGTAATTGGTAACTGGTCCTGGTAATTGGTGTAACCGATCCTAGTAATTGGTGTAACCGATCCTGGTAACTGGTGTGACCGATCACAAGCAATACCATGGGAATATGGAACTGATCCTGGTAACTGATATAACCGGTCCTGGTAACTTGTGTGACCGACCACAAGTATTTCCATATTGAGGTATAACCGATCCTAGTGATTGGTAGAACCGATTGAACCCATGTATATGATTTGATATTTGATCAATCACATAGTTATCTTGGAATACAGGTCAACCAATTCTAAACTTGTTTGGAAGTGTGGTATAACTGATTCCAAGAATGTAAATCCATGTAAATATGAATAGGGATTTACAGTGAAGAGATGTCGACATACTTTGAATACGTACAATAACTCTTATCAATTATTGTTCAAAGATATTCCTTAGTACTCAAGGAGATCCTATGCCGAAATAAATTGAGAATCTTTTAATTAAGATTTTTGATTTTATATGCTTTAATTACCAGCAATTAAATGCATATCTCTAGAGAATAAAAATTAGTAATGTGCATTTACTAATTGGAGATTTTCTATTGAGATATTTCATAAATATTGGACAAGCATTTATTGGAATTAGGAAAACCGAATTTTGCCATTCATTGCATATCTTGAGAATATTTTTGGTTTTGGAAATTCCTTGATGTCTAAAAATCCTTGGTCTATAAATACCTAAGTTTGCATTTATAGCAAATTATCCTAAGAGCCAGGAAAACTTCATTCTTGTTATTTCTGGTGGAGCCGTCTATTCAGAGAGGAAACTATCCTAATTAGGTGAAATCTCTTACGACCGCTCGTTTAAAGACATGTGGGATCAAGAAGCTATACGAGTACCATTGGTGGGAAACTAGATAATTGTAGTGTTATTAGTTTTCGATTGATTTGATTGACTAACGGTTGTTGAAACTTTGGTTGCACCTAGTTTGTTTATTCTTGAGAATCTTCTCTTCTGATATAATATTCACTCAAACTAGATCGAAGTATCGACGAGATCTTTAGAACTGTTGTTCGATCTAAAGATATCTTCTGATAATCTATTATTAACAGACTCCGTTTTGTGCATGATTGATCACAAGATATTCAAGTGGTGTTGTGCAGATTATTATTGAAGATTAAAGAAGATTTGAAGACGAAGAAGATTTCTTATTAGTTCTCATATATTTATGTGTGCACAAACCTTGATTGGATGGGATCCAACTAGAATCAGATTTATTCGATTGATTAGTTGCGTGAGATCCGCATCACTTATAGTTTCTCGTTGATATCTATACCGATTGATTGCGAATCTAAACTTAAATGCTTTGGTAGTTATTGTATAGATTGATCTAACCAGGAAAAGAAGTTTATTAGATTAAACGGAAGAGACTTTGCGTATCTTTATCTTGAAAGAATCAATAGAATTGTTACCAAACAGATTGTTGTTCCTTTACTATTTGGAATACGATCCAAAGGAATTGTACCAGTGCATGACCTTCGAAGTCGGAAGCGCAGGGATACTGAGGAAACTAAGTGAACTAAGAGTAGTTGTTTGGTCTCAACTATACGAAGTTAGTGTAGATTTTTTATATCGGCTTAATTCTGAGAGTATTCAATTCTGGACTAGGTCCCGGGGTTTTTCTGCACTTCCAGTTTTCCTTGTTAACAAAATCTTGTTGTGTGATTTACTTTTGTTTTCCGCAATTATATTTGTTCGTATAATTTAAAGTAAATTGCACTTTTGATATCAACTCTAATATCTGTATAAACAATGATGTATCATATACAGATACTGATTCTAGAGAAAAACATATGGGAAACAATAATGAATTATCCAAAATTCTCATTGGATATACAACATACTCCAAGCCCATGAGTATTTTCGGATATGAGCTAACCAGTCCATTTGAAGAATGGGTTTCGGATCCATGGCCTAACTCTAGAACCGACTCATGTGAAACCGAATCGGAACCGACACACAGTTCGGTGATAATAACAAACAGAGAAAACTCATCTCTTATTATCTCTTCTTCGAACAGTCCGAAAGAAAGAGAAAAAGTTGGTTCAAAATCAAAAATCAATAAGAGTTTTGATTCTCTCTTAAATTCAAAACAAAAATTTGTTTCAATCCCACTCAACCTTCAGAAGGTACTTGCGGTTTTTATCAACATCACTTCGAAAGGAGTAGTTCGAACATCAACAGACAATTCCGAATGTAAGTTTCTTCTACTTTTGTTCGAATTTATAAGTTCTTACAAAAAACCTAGTAACATGCATAATTGGAATTTCACTAGAGGAGAAGGTTCAAATCAAACCCATAGAAGAGGTACTCCAAATTTCACCTTCTCTGATGGAACTATTGATTCCCTTCGAATAATAATTTTCGATATCAACTCCGAACTTTACTTTGTTAATCAAGATTGTCTTGATAAATATGTATCAATTCATGATAAGAAGATTATTGTTGAGAAGAAATTTATGTATGTTGATCTTCCGGAATATGTTAGTCTGTATTGCAGCCGTGACGACTGGGGTGATATTCACACCGGTAACTCTACTGGGTCTCCTAGCCTTGTTGGAGAATTTTATGGTAATATGTATGTTATGGATGCTAAAAGATGTAAATTCTTCACCATGGTTCGGGGACGATGCTTCGAAGTAAATAGAAGTGTGGTTGGTTATCTTCTGGGTTGCAGTCTTGGAAATACATTTTGTGACGCCCCAACCTAATCACCTGCTTAGCCAATAGGATTACAACCTAATTGAAGCATCAAATCTAGATTACCGATTTTAAGAATCATAATTACATAAGTTGCTAATAACAAAACCCAAAACTCTTTTTTATTATATATAAATGAAAGTCTCTCGAGTGATATGAATATATCAGTGTGTTGTTTTACAGATTAACAAATCTATACATATACAACGGATCTACAACATCTCTACCTCCATAAAAGCTTTAAGCTACGAATACAGAAGCTTTAATCTACGAATACAGATATCTTCACGTGCACCATTTCTTCAGAAAATGGAAACTAAAATGGGAACGAGTGAGCACATCATCTCAAGGGGTGCCCAATGGAAACATATAACTCTCAAGCAATCACTAACATACTTTACAATTCTAAAATAATAACAGTTATTTAAATAATTGTAACGAATTAAAGCATTCAACAATTTATGCATCAAGAAGCAAGTTCTATCCTAACCTCGCCAAACTCATTGGAGAAGACGACGCGAGAACAACCCTAACCAATAATGATAACATCGTCCACATGAAGTGTTGAACCAAATCCCGATTCAGAATATTACCATCAAGATCATAAAGTTAGTCAATCAAGTATAATATGCACACGACTGATTCCCCCCAAATAAAATAGTATATATAATATTAAAGCTGAAGGGCATCCGCCATACTAAATAATATTCAAAGTGGAAGAGCATCCACCCTCCTATCTTAAGAGAATAAAATTAAAAGAGATAATATTCAAACGGAAGAGCATCCTCCCTACTAAATTAAGACAATAAAATTAAAAAGGATAATATTCAAACGGAAGAGCATCCACCCTACCAAGATAATATTGTCGACGCAAGATCATCCGCCTTACTTAACTTATCAAGGAGTCGTGGGGAAACGCAATCACTCCTCGCAGGAAAATCTCACAATACATACCACACACAAACACATCATAGCAAACATCGTACATATAGATACAACATAAACATCATACTCAAAGATACAGGAATAGTACATCAAAGTACACGCAATCATGCACACAGATAGTAAGGTCTTATCTGATGACAAGAAGATAAAGGAAAGCTTAATAATTACAAGAAGGTTACAGAGTTCCCACCTATTCTGATGACAAGCCTCGCCTACCTCGATATCCGTAATCCACTGCCTCACCCTTTGGATTCGATCTTTATTAATAAAAACTAATTGTTAATCACACAATCACTCTAAGAGTTTACCCAATAGGCTCATACAAGGTTCATAGCATAATATCATACAAATCTCCGGTTAATGGCTAGGTAAACTGTCCAATGGTTCTAAACCCATTCATGGTGTTACACCTTTTCATTCCCTACCATTAGCATATCTAAGGTTTACTAATTTAATTGGGTTGATTATATAGTCCATTTGATAGGTGCTATGACTACCTACAACTTTGTAGAAGGTAGAGGTGAGCATTTGGCCCGCAATCCGCATATTTAACCGGGACCAACCGCATTTTTGGGATGGATGCCCGAACCGTTCGCTAATGGGTTGGATGCGGATGGAATTTTTGGATCCAACGGACTACGGATTAGGTCCAGATGCAACCTTGAAATTCCGTTGGACATCTGTAACTGTTAGAATAGGGATATTTATATAGTTTTTAGAAAACATATAGATAGTTTAGGAATTTTTAAGGTGTTTTCTTGGAGTGTTATTCATGACACTTTTATATTTACATACATATATAAAATTTGTAGGTTCTATAAGAAATAATCTATGTTAGTTTTATTTTTTCATTATAAATTTTTATTAGAGCATTGCTCGGTCGCAAGCGTTGTTATCTCAAGCTTGTTTGTCAAATTTAGTTGTCAAAACTATATGTCTTGATTTCTAGTCTACTTATAGCTAAGTCTCGGACTAGGATAGTTAAGTGTAGTTGAGCTCCAGACTCCACGGTGATCATCTTACGAAGACGAAGAACTACTCAAGGAACCAGTGGAACTTCATCCGACTAAAAGGTATGTGGATACTTGAACTTATCTATCACTCAAAAGTCTATCTACTCTATCTCCTACTCTTGAGACAAAAGTCGTATAAGTATGATAGTTTTCATACATACACATTTGTTATTTTGAGCCGAGTTTATATCGCCTATCTATTTCTCGAAATATGTGTTGGTAAGCTTTCGCTTTAACCATTTTTCATCTTTATCCGTGACGAAACTCATGATGACGTTTCAATCTCTTGAAAATTGCTTTGATGACGATAGTTGTGAATAACGACTATTATAACATTATAGAAGAATGTTTTAATGATTGGAATGTAGAGTTGAGATTATGTAACCATCTATGGATACAAGCATATATAGTGTGTTCGCACATTAGTGTATAAATCCATGTACCGGAAACCAAGTGTGTGCATATGTGTGCATACGAAATTGGTAAAGGAGACAGGTTGGGTACGCGTACTGGCGGAACTTTTCCTCCTGGAAAATTCTGTTGAGTTTGTAGTTTACAAACTCGTAAACCAGTCACCTTAGGTATGCGTACCCGTATGCGTACTGGCGGAAATTTTCTACCCGAAATTTTTTGCTGAGTTTGGAAACCAAAACCAACTCAATCTGGTTTCTAAGGTACGCATACCCGTACGCGTACCCTAGCTGGTTATTTTCTCAAATCGGTAGTTCATGAACTTAAACAATAAATTATAAGGAATGCAATCTTTGCAAACCGTGGATATATTGTTCATGAATTGATTCAAATGAACCAAACCAACTTTGTTTCAATTGTGTCTATGTATAAAGACCTAAGCAGTTGAACAACTCTTCAACTGGTTCTTTTGAAGTCATTTGAACTAGTTATGAAGAAGATGAATACGGTTAATATGAAAGTGCTCATATGGCTAACCATCGGTTAACTATTTGTGAACCAACTAAGTGTACACGTTTAGGTACATTTACTCAAACCTAATGAAATACATTTCATTTGTGTATGACAAGCTAAGGTTCGATCTAACGGTTGAAAGATATTAGCTTGTATCTAATCAGGTTTTCATCTAACGGTGAATATTGAATGCTTTGTTACTAAGCTAACATTGATTGCAAACCCTGATTTGAAAACTATATAAAGGAGAACTCTAGCAACTGTAAAAACTAATCCTCACACCTCCAATGTGATACTAGTTGGTTTAGCTAGAGTCGATTCTCCTTTAACCTTAGGTTTCTTCTCGAGACCCTGTAGGTTAACGACTTAAAGACTTCATTGGGATTGTGAAGCCATACGAAACTACTTCTCTTGTAGTTGAGCGATCTGATCTTACCATTTTATATCGTACGAGTTCAATTGAAAGATTGACTTGAGATTATATCTCCGATAGGCCAAGATAAAAAGAAATCACAAACATCTTCGTCTCATCATTTGTGATTCCGCAATATCTTGTTTCGCTACCATACGATTAAGATTATTGTGAGGTGATTGATAATTCTAGGTTGTTCTTCGGGAATATAAGTCTGGGTTATCGATTAGTTCCTGTTCACCTTGACTTTATCAAAAGACGGAACAAAACTCGTAGGTTTATCTGTGGGAGACAGATTTATCTATTACCGTAGACTTTTCTGTGTGATACAGATTTGTTTATTCAAGTCTTCGACTTTGGGTCGTAGAAACTCTTGGTTGTGGGTGAGATCAGCTAAGGGAATCAAGTGCGTAGCATCCTGCTGGGATCAGAGACGTAAGGAGCGTAAATGTACCTTGAATTAGTGTGAGATTGATTGGGGTTCAACTACAGTCCAGACCAAAGTTAGTTTGTAGTAGGCTAGTGTCTGTAGAGGCTTAATACAGTGTGGTGTTCAATCTGGACTAGGTCCCGGGGTTTTTCTGCATTTGCGGTTTCCTCGTTAACAAAACTTATGGCGTCTGTGTTATTTTTATTCCGCATTATATTTTGTTATATAATTGAAATATCACAGGTTGTGCGTTGTATCGATCAATAGTGAAATCCAACCTTTGGTTGTTGATTGGAAATTGATTGATCCTTGGATATTGGTCTTTCGTACCATCCAAGTTTATATCTCTTTATTTAATAAGGACTCACAGATTTCTATTTTCTTGAGTATGGATTAAATCAAGAGATAAAGATATTAACTCCTTGATATACTTTTTATTAAGATTGAGTCTGACTGTCTAGTTGATTCTCTTAAAATTATATTAGAGTTAGTCCATACATATTGCTAATCGAAATATTGGGTGAGATTGTTAGACCCCCGCATTTTCAATTGGTATCAGAGTAGGAAAACACGTTCAAGACCTCAAAAGTTTGTGTTTATAGCGATCTGACTCTATGGACAGAGGTGCTATCTCAATTAATGTACCACCAGTCTTCGATGGCTCAAACTACTTATGGTGGAAAATTGTTATGCGATCTTTTCTTCAATAGCGTGATTTTCAATCATCGGTATATGTAGTTAATGGCTATGATGCTCCTGTTGTGGCAATAGGTAACGCTACTGTTCCAAAGAATATTGGCGAATACGATGTTGCAGAGATACTTGGTGCAAAGCAAAACTCCGACGATGTGAATGCCATCATACATGCCATTACCCCTAATCTTCAACACCATGTGTCTAATTGCACTCAGTCTAAAGATGCTTGGGATATCTTAGAAACCGTATTTGAAGGGAATACCAGTGAAAAGGAAGCTAGGCTTCAAAAACTAAATTCCGATTGGTAAAACCTTCGTATGGCAGATGAACATTTTTTTGATGAGTTTAATCACAAAGTGTCTGAAATTGTTAGTGCATCTTTTGCATTGGGTAAGACTATTCCTGAAAAGGACATTGTGATGAAAATTCTCAGATCGCTGCCATCTAGATACGATTCTAAGAAGCATGCCATTGTTGAGGGAAATACCTTGATACCCTCTCTAGAAATACTTTGGTTGGGAAGCTAAAGATCTTTGATCATGAGCATACATCCAAATCTAGCAAGGATGTTGCGTTCAAAGCACAAAAAGACACAAAATTACTTGATAAAAGTAAAAAAATGTGTATATCTCTGAAAATGGTCACTCTGAGACTGATTCATCAGATGAAGATCTTGACAAATCAGTCTCGACGATCACAAGACAGTTTAGAAATCTTCTTTTGAAGAGAAGTAAACGGTTCTCCAGAGATAAGCCAAAAGCATCAGTAAAACCCCATAATAATATTCCTCCTAAAAACAGGGAAACAGATAAAACTAATGACAAGGATATGTCTCAGTGCTTTAAGTGTAAGGGTTTTGGCCATTTTGCAAACGAGTGTCCAAATCGCAGAAAATACACTGGGAACAAAGGTCTTGCTGCAACGCTTGATGAGATGTCTGACAATTATGATTCTGATGAAGAGAAAAAATCAAGTGCTGCTCTTATATGTGAAAATATTGATTTTGATAATTGTAGCAATACATACATCAATCTTGATAATCTTTTAGAAGAGAACCCAATCAAGATGGAAGAATCAATTGACCCCTCTATTGGAAACTCTTTGTCTAATGTTTCAGGATCTACCATGTGCCTTGCAGCTTGCATATCACAAGCACCTGAATCAGCTTATGCGTTGACATGCTCTTATTGTTCACTCAAGGTTCATGAACTTTCAAAGTGTTTCAAGTACAAACACAAGATGAGATATGTCAACAAGCTTTAACGAAGAGCGGATCGTCTAGCGAACAAGCTTAAACTCGCGCAAAAAACCGCTGAGGTATGTAAGATTTTATCTTCTTCAAAGAAGCTAGTTTCCAAAGAGAAGTCTAGACCACTAAAGGAAAGGGTATGGTCTAAACCAGTTGATAGACAGGGAACCATGAATTCCTCTCAAAAAGGTTATGGTGGACAAATCGTTGTTCACCACAGAATAACTTGATTGTGTTGTCCTCGTGCATCTTGTCTCATGTGCCTGATTAAAAGAGACAAGATTATGCACACCTCAGGCTTTAAGAAAAAATTGTGTTTTTTTTTTGTTTTTCTTAGTTTTTGTTTTTGAGTATGGAATTCTTTCATGTTGAAAGGGATTTTCCTGTTTAATCAAAAAGAAAGGCTTATTATCAACAATTCCACTCTTTATAGGGCTGCGAGATGTGCGTACACAAACCTTTTAAAGGTTTAGAAACCTTACATTCCTTTTTCCTTCTCTGACACTCTTTATATCTTAAGACTGCTTGTTGAGTTTTGATTGTGATTTCCTCTCACAAAACCGTGTGTATATTGATACTCCAAGCATCATGTCTTCTGATGGAAAAGATGTCAATATGATTGTTAAGCCATCAATCACTAAGGAAAAAAAGAGATCTCCATTGTCTCCAACTTTGAAAAGAAAAAGAAGGAATGTGAGGAAGCCAAGAGTTGTTCCTTCAAACTCTCAGAAGTTTTATGATGTTCTTTAAGAGTTGAAGCAGACAAGGAAAGAGATTCATCAAATAAAGGCTTGTGTTTTAAGATCATTGGAAATTCAGAAGGCCCTGGGTCGACAACTTCAGCCAAGAAGGTTCATTGGTATTGACTCCTTCCTCCATGAACCATATGTCTCAATGGCTGTTGACCACAAGGAGTTCGGGGATGACAAGGAATTTTTCAAAGATCTTAATGTCTAGGAAACTTCTTAAGAGAATTTTTATTCTTATTTTTTGTTTAAGAAGGATAACAAGGGTTTGGAATAGCCATTATTGTGAGTACACATAACTATGTCCAACGTTTTTGTAGGATCAGAATCTCGCAACGACAATATTTCAGCGAAATTATCAACAACAAAATACAACAGCGTCGCAGAATAATTTCAGGAAGAATATAATAAATGACGTCAGCTAAGATCACGAGAAAGATGTGATAGTCCTGCGAAAATTAGAGAGCTTGCGAAATTAATATTTGTAAGGTTGCGAGAATGTCGCAGATCATACCCGAAAATAAAGGACAGATTAGCTGTCATCCATTATGTATTTCCCTATAAATAGTCGTTCAAGTTGTAAAGAAAGAGGAGAGATATATTTTGAGTAAGAAACAAGTAAATAGGAGAGAGAAAGTCTAGAGCAGAGGTCATTCTTGATTTTTTTATCTTTTCTTGTAAGAACATTCAAAGATTGATCAATAAAATTAAGAGTGTAAACCTAAAAATGAGTTGATTAATAATGAAATTATATGAGGGGTGTAGTGTAGGATTTCCTGCAACTACATAATGGCGCTAGAAACAGGGAATATTCAAATCAAGATTGAAAGTTGAAGATTGTTGTTGAGAATATTCAAATCAAGAAAGTGATTAAATAAATCAGTAAACCAGTTAAAAGAAAGATGAATAGAATTAATGAAGATGACAAAAGATTGGAGTGTAATATGATAACAAAAACGATGGTTAATGAATTCCATAAAAACATCAAAGGAAGAATACATAAACGAAATTTTAAAGGAAGGAATGTTATGGCGGTAGAAAAGACATCACCCTTGAAAGATTGGGAAAAGCAAAAAATTACATTCATGGCGGCAGAAATACCAAAAGAAAATTTGAACCACACATCTCCATTGGTTATCACAGTGCCTATTACGCGAAAAGAGAAGGAGACAACGACAAAATCCACAGAAGAATGGATATTGAACAGAACTTTAATCGATACAGGAAGTTCAGTGGATATAATATTTTATCACGCATTCCGGGGAATGGGATTTAAAGATGAAGAAATGTCCAGTTCAACATATTTTGTTCACGGCTTTGGAAAATCCACAACAAAACCTAAAGGAGAGATAGTGGTACGAATTCCACTTGGAGAAATCGAAACACATGTAACGCTGTGCGTGGTAGATATGGAATCTCCATATAATATGTTATTAGGAAGACCATGGATACATGCGATAAAAGTTGTGGTATCAACGTTGCATCAATGTATTAAATTCCCCACACCAAATGGAATAGGTGAAATCAAAGGAGATGTTGACAATGCGAAATTATGTCATCAAATTGAAGTAAAGCATTATGAAGGACAAGCAAAAAAGAAACAATTTTGCAGAAAGTTGGCAAAGGAAGCAAAGAAAGAAGAAGAATTTAGAGTATATATGATAAGGGCAAAAGAAGGCAAAGGAATACCCAGCGAAATTTCGGAAGAAGGAGAAGGACCTATGAAAACAATAAAAGAACCAACACCAATAGGAGAACATAAACCCAGTTACACTGCCGCAGAACTAACAAAAGAAATAAACGTTGGGACTATAAAGGAACCTCTAATATTGAGAATTGGAACCAAAATGGATGTGGAAGAAGAAGAAAGAACTGTTAACTTGTTGCGAGAATATAAAGATGTTTTCTCAGGAAGCATGGATGAGATACCGGGAATAGATCCATCAATTGCATGCCACAAGTTGGAGATTAACAAAAATGTGAAACCATTTAAACAGAGAATAAGAAAAATTGCAACAACTTACCATTCCCAAATAGAAGAAGAACTACAGAAAATGCTTGATGCGGGAATCATAAGAGAATCTAAATACCCAGAATGGATAGCGAATATGGTCATTGTCCCAAAGAAAAACAAAGGAATCAGGATTTGCATAGATTTCACTGATTTAAACAAAGCTTGCCCCAAAGATAGTTTTCCGTTACCAGATATTCCTCAAATGGTGGAATCCGCAGCGTGAAATGATAGAGTATCGTCTTTAGATGGGTACAAAGGGTATAACCAAATCCCTCTCGCTGAAGAAGATCAAGAACATACTGCTTTCTTTACCCCTAGAGGTTTATATTGTTTCACGAAAATGCCATTTGGTTTGCGAAATGCGGGAGCAACATACCAAAGAATGGTAGAGAAGGTGTTCGCAAAATGGATACACAAAACATTAGAAGTATACGTGGATGACATGTTAGTAAAGAGTAAAGAATCTAAAGACCATGTACAAGACCTGAGGGAGATTTTTGAACAAATGTGGCAGTATAACATTAAATTGAATCCTGAGAAGTGTACTATTGGAGTTGCATCGGGAAATTTTTTAGGCTACATTGTATCAAAGGAAGGAATACAGGTTGATCCAGAAAAAGTGCAAGCAGTTCGTGACATGCCAACACCAGCAACAATAAAAGATGTACAAAAGTTGAATGGGCTTCTAGCTTCGCTGGGAAGATTCATTTCGCGATCATCAGACAAATGCAAATATTTTTTCGATATACTCAAGAAGGGTGCATAATTTAAATGGACTGATGAATGTGAAAAAGCTTTTCAAGGGATCAAAGAACATCTTATGAATACAACTATTTTACAAAAAGCAGAATCCGGAGAAGAATTATTGATCTATCTTGCGACGACGTCGCATGCATTAAGTGATGTGTTATTGCGAGTAGACGCAGGAGTGTAGAAACCCATTTATTACATTAGCAAAACTTTTAATACTGCCGAGAAGAATTACTCAAAGATTGAGAAGTTAATCTTAGCATTAGTTTATGCATCATTTAAGCTCCGCATATACTTTCAAGCGCACAAGATAAAGGTATTAACAAAAGTACCAATTGAATCAGTGATGAAGAATTCTAAAAGATCAGGAAGAGCGGAGAGATGGAATGCACAAGTAGGCCACTTTGATATTAAATATGAAATTTTGTCTTCACCAAAATCACAAGTTGTTGCAGATTTCTTGGCAGAATTTCCTCTAGAAGAAGATGAAGCAGTAGAAGAAATGATGGATGTAGAAGAAGAACACGGAGATCTAAAATATTTATTAACATAACCAAATAGATGGGATATATTGGTAGATGGATCATCAAATGGAGAAGGAAATGGAGTTGGAGTTGTTTTAATTTCTCCAGAAGGAATAAATATGGCTTTTTCATTCAGATTGGAATTTGCATCCACTAATAATGAAATATAATATGAAGCTGTGATACATGCCTTAAAATTCGCAAGAAATGAAACTAGAAAATGCCAGGATCACTAGTGATTCGCAGCTAGTTATTCGCCAAATAAAGGGAGAGTATACTACATATTAACCATACATGAAGAAATACAAGAAGCTGGTTGAAGAATTGTCAGCGAAAATCCCAAAAATAAAATGGAGGCACATTTCAAGAAAGGATAACAGACTCGCAGACGCTTTTGCTTTCATCTCAAGCATGATGACAGATCCAACTGCGAGATGCATAAAAATACAAACACTTCTGTCACCATCAATCAATAAAGAAGAAGAAGACGTGGATGTGATGATAATAGACAATGGAGAAGAAGAACAAACGAACAATATCACAGACTGGAGAATGGAACTTCATGCATATTTGGCGAAAGGAGAAACACCAAGAAATAGATTGGAAACACACAAGTTAAAAAGCCGTGCAACGAATTATGAATTAAGAGATGGGTTTCTATACCGAAAATCCTTTAATGGACCATCACTCAGATGTTTGACACGAGAGGAAGGAGAAAAACTGCTAAAAATGTTACATAGTGGGGATGCTGGCAATCATAGCGGAGGAAGATCTTTGGCACATAGAGCAAAAATGCAAGGTTATTACTGGTCATACATGCATGAAGATGCAAAACGAATATCAAGACGTTGCGAAGATTGTCAGCGGCATGGAAAGAAAATACATGCACCTGGAGCACCACTATCATCTTCAACCAGTGTGTGGCATTTTGGAAAGTGGGGCTTAGATATTGGAAAGTGGGGCTTAGATATTGTGGGACCATTTTTAGCAAATATTCCTCAATTCGACGAATTATTTATTGGTGACCTGACCCAATAAAATATTAATTAAAATATTGGTAGACTACTGAATATTATATGATCAATCCGCGTGTTGTTTACTGGATCAACATAAATTTATTTAGTGTTTGAACTTGCTCCATATGATGATTTGTTGAGCGTTTGTTCGAAACCCTAATTTTTGATCAATTGTTCGTTAGTTGATGAATTGTTGAAAATAGGAGAGGGACTGACCGCATGGAATGATGGACGACCATGTAGTTCCCTATTGCTTGAGTGAGCATACACCAGGGTCCTGAGTTGACCGGTTGGTGAAAGAATGATGATTAAATGTCGGTTTCATCATTTATTGAAATAGTGCTCGTTTGAGCATTAGGTATTAAAACCTATATTATGGAGAAGTGAGGGACCGGCCAAGAAGGCATAAAACCATCCTTGAGGGTGTGGGACCAGATGATGGTCGACTGAGCAAATCCCAAGTTGTTTGGAAAGAGTTTGGACCCAATATGAGCAATTGTGCAAATTAGGTCAAAATTGTGAAAACGTGCGGGACCAGCTCGTTGTAAGCCTTAGAACCTCCCTTGGTCGGTCAAGGGAGCATGCCCGTGTCACCATAATGCACGTGTCTCAGTCCTGAGAATTTTGGTATTTTCTGATGGGCGTTTGAACAATATTTTGGATTTTCAGAAGAATTCGATCTTTGACTGAAATTCTCGATTTTGCTCGAATGAGCAAGTAGAACTTTGCTCGTTTGATCAAAATTTAGAAAAATATTAAAATAATGATATTTTAATATTTGGCGTGAGTAGCCTAGTCAGTCATGTGACCATTTGACTTTTGGCATTTTCATGGTTTGAGCAATATTTGAGAAAATATGAAGAACCCATGATTTTTGTTGAAACAGGGAAGTTTCATGAGATGAGAGAAATAACAATTTATGAAAGATTAGAGATTGTAAGGTGTGGGACCGACCACGCCTAGGGCATGGCCGGCCGGCTAAGTTGCCTGGTCCCGCGATACTATTGGGAATATATGTTTTAAAAACATTATTAATTTTCAAAATTAGTGCCTCATTTAAATGGTATAAATGTGATAATTATTCTCTCTCTTAAAGAATAAATATTTTGTGTTAATGTCAAAACCGTTTTTTGTTGAACGAATTAATGATGCTAATTAACATCTTAATAATGTCTTTCATTTAATCCATATTTATTTATTCTTTGCTTTAAAAATAAAAAATCAGAATTTTAGAATGGGATTTTTTTTAGAAGAGTTGTTGAAACATTTTTTATAGAGAGAGTTTCTCTTTTATGTCTCTTGGGTTTTCAAAGAAAAATAATTATTTTGTGAGAAAGAAAAACAAGTGTGTGATCATCCTTGATTTTTCTAAAAGTGTTTCTGAGCAAGAATGAAGTGTAGAAGTTTCACATCCTCTCATCGTGCAAGAGTGATTGTGTAAGAGATTGAACTCGGCTGTTTATCCTGGGGACGACGCGCCATTGAAGAACTGCTTGCACAATCTTGGGCAGAGTCGCGAAACGTCTTAAAGAAAGCGACCTAATCCGCGACTCAGCCATAACAATGTTTTTATTTTGTTTTTTTTTATGATTTTTTTGCAGGCATAATTCAGCAATTGTTCCAACAGATACCTTTCCCTATTTTATATTATTATTCCTCATGAAACCATGAAAATATGGAGAAACCATGAGTTTTGCTCAAACAAGGAAAGTTGCTAGAATGAAGGAGTTTTCATGAGTTCATGAAAATAACAAAAATAAGGAAAAATAATAGAAGAGGCATGGGACCGGCCACGGCTAGGGCATGGCCGGCCAGCCGGTGGGCCCGACCCATGGGCGCCTCTTTATTATTTTAATGTTATTATTTTCTCTCTCCTGTTTCGTGTAGAATTCCTAATTTGTCCATATTTTCGGATGCTCGTTCGTGCATTTGGGTGTTCGTTCGTGCATTATTGTTGGGTACACTTGCACCATTTTATGGGGCTTACTCAGTAATAGTACAGATGCCCGATTGTTGAGTATTTATTACTAATTTATGAAATTCAGTGGAGAATGATTCATGAAACTGAGTAGTAAAAGTGAGTAGTTATTTATTATTAATCCATAGGATCAGCTGTGGATTCGACCATGAATTCAGAATAATAAAATGTGGATTCGACCATAAAATCAAAGTAGTGAAAGTAGTTATTACCATTCCATGAGATCAGCCGTGGATTCGATCGTGAAATTGGAGTAATGAGATTATCCATTACCATTCCATGAGATCAGCCGTGGATTCGATCATGAAATCGGAGTAATGAGATAAAAATAGATTATCTTCTAGGAATCCAGTAGTGAATGTCACGGTAGAGTTAATCTATTGCAGAATGGAGAACTGCGAGTGTTGCCGAAGTCCTGAAGGCGTTATTGCTCTCAATCTTACGGAGAACCGCCTGGATATATACACGGTCTCTCTAAATAGTCAGGGAACAGTGAGTGTCACTGACGTCCTGAAGGCGTTAAGTCCTCAATCATACGGAGAACCGCCCAATAATGTTATTCTACATAGAGGTCATGATGAAATGCGAGGTATCGAACACTGAGCTAGTGGAGGCCTTTCGAGAAACATATTCATCATGGCTAGTAAAATATGGATCGTCACATGCCTGAAGCCGTGTAAAAACATGCAGTATCATGATTTTACGATTTTGACCTTTGTTGAAAATCCACCATCTACAGTGAAATCATCGAAACAAAGTTGATATGTTCTCTTTTAGTATGATCCCGCTAGTTTTCGTACCTTTGCCAATTTATATTGACAAAAAGGGGGAGAATTATTTTGTAGTTCATGCTACATGTACATATGGTTTACGGATCATTATGTAAGGGGGAGTGGTTTTCATTGTGAGATGAAGTATTGACTAAGGGGGAGTGATACATATCATCGTAGTATTATTGTCAAAGTTGTGTTACAATTTAACTTTGATGTTGTGTGATAATACTATGTGTTAGAGCATTGCTCGGTCGAACTCGCATGCGTTGCTATCTCAAGCATGTTTGTCAATATTAGTGATAAAAACTATATGTCTTGATTTCTAGTTTACTTATGACTAAGTCTCGGTCTAGGATAGTTAGGAATAGTTGAGCTCCAGACTCCATGGCAATTATCTTGCAAAGACGAAGAACTACTCAAGGAACCAGTGGAACTTCATCCAACCAAAAGGTATGTGGACACTTGAACTCATCTTGTCACTCAAAAGTATATCTACTCTATCTCCTACTCTTGAGACAAAAATCGTATAAGTATGACAGTTTTCATACATACACATTTGTTATTTCGAGCCGAGTTTACTCGCCTATTTTTCTCGAAATACGTATTGCTAAGCTTTTGCTTTAACCATCTTCATCTTTACCCGTGACGAAAGTCATGGTGACGTTTCAATCTTGAAAATAGCTTTGATGACGATAGTCGATTCTTTATGTCTAACGACTGTTATAACATTATTGAAGAATGTTTTAACGATTAAAATGTAGAGTTGAGAATATGTAACCACCTATGGATGTAAGCATATAGTGTGTTCGCACATTAGTGTATAAATCCATGTGCCGGAAAACCAAGTGCGTGCATATGTGTGCATGCGGTATTGGTGAAGGAGACAGGTTGGGTACGCATACCCGTACACGTACTGGCAGAAACTCACGTCCGTGAAATTCTGCTGAGTTTGAAGTTTACGAACTCAAAAACCAGTCACCTTAGGTACGCGTACTGGCGGAACTTTTTCACCCGAAAAAGTCTGCTGAGTTCGGGAACTAAAACCAACTCAAAATCCGGTAACTAAGGTACGCATACCCGTACGCGTACCCAAGCTAGTTATTTCTCAAATCGGTAGTTCATGGACTTAAAACAATAAATTATAAGGAATGCAATCTTTGCAAACCGTGGGTATATTGTTCATGAATTAATTCAAATGAATCAAACCGATTTTGTTTCAATTGTGTCTATGTATAAAGACCTAAGCAATTGAACAACTCTTGAACTAGTTCTTATGAGTCATTTGAACTAGTTATGAGAAAAATGAATACGGTTAATATGAAAGCACTCATATGTCTAACCATTAGTCAACCATTTGTGAACCAACCAATGTACACGTTTAGGTACGGTTACTCAAACCTAAATGAATACATTTCATTTGTGTGTGACAAGCTAAGTTTCGATCTAACGGTTGAAAGATATTAGCTTGGATAAATCAGGTTTTTCATTTAACGACGATTATTAAATGCTTTGTTACCAAGGTAACTTAGATTGCAAACCCTGTTTTGAAAACTATATAAGGAGACGTCTAGCAACTGTGCAAAACTAATCCCCACACCTCCTGTGTGATACTAGTTGGTTTGCTAGAGTCGATTCTCCTTTAATCGTAGGTTTCTTCTCGAGACCCTGTCGATTAACGACTGGAAGACTTCATTGGGATTGTGAAGCCAGACGAAACTACTTCTCTTGTAGTTGAGCGATCTGATCTTTCCATTTTCTATCGTACGATTTCAATTGAATAATTGACTTGAGATTATATCTCCGATAGGGCAAGACAAAAAGAAATCACAAACATCTTCGTCTCATCGTTTGTGATTCCACAATATCTAGTTTCTCTACCATACGATTTAGATTATTGTAAGGTGATTGATAATACTAGGTTGTTCTTCGGGAATATAAGTCCGGTTTATCAATTAGTTCTTGTTCACCTTGATTTTTATCAAAAGACAGAACAAAACTTTTAGGTTTATCTGTGGGAGACAGATTTATCTATCCTTGTAGACTTTTTTTGTGTGATACAGATTTGTTTATTAAAGTCTTCGACTATGGGTCATAGCAACTCTTGGTTGTGCGTGAGATCAGCTAAGGGAATCAAGTGCGTAGTATCCTGCTGGGATCAGAGATGTAAGGAGCGCAATTGTACCTTGAATCAGTGTGAGATTGATTAGGGTTCAACTATAGTCCAGACCGAAGTTAGTTTGTAGTAGGCTAGTGTCTGTAGCGGCTTAATACAGTGTGGTGTTCAATCTGGACTAGGTCTCGGGGTTTTTCTGCATTTGCGGTTTCCTCGTTAACAAAATTTCTGGTGTCTGTGTTACTTCTATTCCGCATTATATTTTGTTATATAATTGAAATATCAGAGGTTGTGCGTTGTATCGATCAATAGTGAAATCCAACCTTTGGTTGTTGATTGGATATTGATTGATCCTTGGATATTGGTCTTTGGTACCATCCAAGTTTATCTCTCTTGTATTTAATCGTGACTCGCAGATTGCGTGAGTAAGATTTAAATCAAAAGATAGAGATATTAACTCCTTGATATACTTTTTATTAAGATTGAGTCTGTCTGTCTAGTTGATTCTCTTAAAAGTATATTAGAGTTAGTCCATACAGATTGCTAATCGAAATACTGGGTGAGGTTGTTAGACCCCCGCATTTTCAATTGGTATCAGAGCAGGCAAACACCTTTAAGACCTCAAAATTATGTGTTTGTAGCGATCTGACTCTATGGAAAATAGTGATATCTGTGACTGCACAAAACCATATCAGAATCCTCTCGATACTGTCCAGAGTTCTGAGACTTCTAAGAATTCTTTC
The DNA here is from genome assembly GCF_003573695.1 of Papaver somniferum. Classification (NCBI taxonomy): domain Eukaryota; kingdom Viridiplantae; phylum Streptophyta; class Magnoliopsida; order Ranunculales; family Papaveraceae; genus Papaver; species Papaver somniferum. The sequence continues at coordinate 86,668,911 of NC_039364.1, forward strand.
ATATCTCTCCCTCTGTCAGAAACCCATGTAAATTGGGAAAACCGCCTAGATGATCAATTGGATGAACTTTTTGATGAAAGTGACTCAGACGAGGGACCGAGTATTGATGAAGAAGTCTCACAGCATATCATACTCTTTAACGATATCATAGAAAAAAAGGGATCTACTGCTATCTGGCAGAATATCTGTTTCCTCTCTATCGTGAAAATAGGAAACTCAAAAAACTCTTTAAAGGATATGACAGTGGTTATAAACTTCTACAATCCATCCTGAAAGATCGTGATGAAGAAGTCCATTCAAAGATTACTGAATGTGAAAACCTTCAGAAGAGTTTGTGTGTGTTGAAAGAAAGACTTGCTGAATCTGAGGCAAAGTATGACTCTCAATAGAAATATTATAACGACATAGAATGCATTTTTCTTTCCAAGGAAAAACAACCGAAGAATGATCTCTCTACAGCTGTTAACAAGGAAAAATCACTAGAAGAGAATCTGCGAAGATTCAACACTAGCTCTACAAAATTATCTTCCATGATAGGAGCATGTAAAGAGCATCGTGATACACGTGGTCTGGGCTATAAAAGAATATACACTCCTAACACTGGGAAGATCAATTTTGTTTGTGCCAATAACAACATTCCATGTGAAAATTCACCTATTACATGGAATGTTGTTGCCAATAACAACATTCCATGTAAACAAAGATTGTCATTCTTTAAAGACAAGGCGTAGGAGAGTCGTTAAAAACATTTCTTTCAACTGTTACTATTATGGAAACAAGGTGTTTATGGTTGAAAACTATTTCTGCTGGTTTTGGTAATTTGGGGTGTGTGGATGAGAAATGAATCTAAACCCTAAAAAAATGCACTGCACGGGAGTGCTTGTGATTCGAGAAATCAATATGTACAACTCCGGCCTAAACCAAGAAATGGTCGTTCTAGACTTGATTCGTTCACAAAGTGAAGGAGATGGGGTTGATCTTAGGGAGGGAAGCGAAGAAGGTGTTGAGATTGTGGAGGTGTTGGCTGTGTATGACTTGTATCAGAAAGCTGAACTGGCCTGCAAAATGTAAGCTATCAGTTCTGGTGTTTGAATACGATTGTATCAACACTTGGTTTTTGTTGTCTTGTTCTGTCTTGGAAATATGGAGGAGAACCTATTTATACAAGTCATTGAGCCTAACCCACGTCTCTCATGGGAAGTGGAGAAAGTCGAGTGATGGAGTAATGGAGTTGCGTGTGTTAGTGTCACACGATCAATCTTGCCCACTTCTCCCATCATCACTAACCGTCCATGTCTTCCTGACACGTTTTTGTGATGGCCGTTGTACGTTGTACGCTGTAAACCGCCAGACCAATACTCCAGTAAGTATCCCCCAGTTTGTGACATGTTTGATGTCTCGAATGTGTGGATCGTGGGACCCACAAAAAGTAGCATGTGATGCTAGATTAAATAACTAAGTTATTTAGGAAGTCGATACTTGTGAAGTATCGTGTGTATTTTATGCAGGTAATGCATCAAATATATTCAGCATGTGTGAAGCACCGCTGTTTTAAGGCTTAACGGAGTGAGTCGCGGATTAAGCATCTTAAAATAGCATCACGTCCATCCATCTTCGAGTGATCGTTTGGAGGTTGTACAGGTAAGTCCTGACTTGGCCGATCACTTTGTGTGGAAGAGTGGTGGACGGTGATCGTGGTGATGCCTCACTGGTCTCCTAACTCCTGTCTTAGACTGTCCGTCCAAGCTGGTGAAGTTGGACGGACGAGATGGCTTGCGAACCACATCTGCGACCGTCGGATTAGGGTTTAGGAGGTGCTCGAACACCAACCTTTAGCTTGGTCGAATCTAAGCATGGGACACGTTTTTGGCAGGGCCGATTGGGCATGCGTGTAGAAGGCATACCAGTGTAGGTGTCTGTACTTCACTGTCCCATGAAGATGCGATCTAAGCCACTCAATTTTTCTGGCAAAGAGGAGCGGCTGAGATTGATTTGCGACAGAAATCCCATGCCGCAAAGGAATTGAAGACCGCACGTCGTGCCTACTTCGGTCGCGCGTTTCGAGACGACAACCCACGGTCGGTCTTGGCCGATCAGTCAGGCGTGCAGTCGGCAGGCCAGAGTACACATCCGTACCTTACTGTACCGTGAAGATGTGATCTAAGCCACTCAATTTGTCTGGTAAAGTTGAGTGATCGAGATCGATTTGCAGTTGAAAACGCGTGTCCATTCCTAGTTTGGGCGTACGAATCGAGACGACTAACCATAGTTGGTCTTGACCGATTAGTCATGTATGTAGGCGGGCCCATGGTGATTGTGTTGACATGCTCTGGGCCCTTTGAATCTACATCTACACCCTCCATCTATGCCTGCGAAGATGGATGGTTGAGACTGATTTGCGACACATGTGATGTGCCGCAAACCCTAATTAGGGTTTCACGTCCATGCTGCTTTGGATGGATGAATTGGCAAGCCAAGCTTCTCTTTTGGGGAGGCCGACCATGTGAGGCCCACGTTAGGCCGGTGGTGAACGCGTCAATACCTGCCTGGTGACTATGGGTCCGATCTAAGCCATCCAATCATGCCGGTGAAATTGGATGGTCGTGATCAATTTGGGACCTTTAGTGGAATTTCCTGCGACCCTCAATTCTGCACGCTGACAAAACTTAGGACAAACGTATATCGCAATCTTGTCAGGTTAAGGAAGAGTCGGTCATGCAGGTAGGAAGAAGGTCCGCCGGTGTACACCACGACACTTGTTCGACCGGCTTTGGGCTGATCCACGCCATCCAACCACGCCGGTGAAGTTGGAAGGACGTGATGAACTTGAGACTGCCATAGATGGCCTTTGTTTGTATGATTCCTCCAAGCTGCTCCATACCAGTCTGGACATCCAACTTCAGGCTGGTGTTCGGTGGTAGTTTGGGAGGCATGGTAGGTATTCGACCGACCAGGGCATAAGTGAGCCTGATGGTGGTCATTAATGTAGTAGCCTGCTCCTACTGAGGATCGTCTAGGATGGTTAAATCGTGCGGCCGACTTGTGTGGCCGTGATTGTTTCTGAGACTGATATGGACAGTCCAGATTCAAATATGTTTAATCGAGCTAGTATAACACATCGAGAGATGTAGCCTGTACGAGTATTTCGTGCATAGCTCATTATCAACGTTGGGAGTTTCATGTTACTCTGCTGAGGGCAACACTTAGTCGTCATGACGCACTAATAATGAGAGTTCGGCGAAACAGGAAATACAAGGCTAGTCATGTATTAATTGATAACGATATAAATTCATAGGGTATAAGAGATTGTTGCTACATGCTCCAACCTGGATGAATTAGTAAAGTGGAGAAGTATTCATCACTTATCAGTGGCTCTATCCTTTGCAGGATGTCAGCGCATAATTTTTTTGCTTTTTATAATTTTAGCCTTAAATGAAAATCCACCATCAACATCAAGTCCCCTGCCTAGCACATAATGGTTACACTATTATGGGGTAGGCACGAGATGGTGACAAATTTGTATACTAAAATGACCAAGCTAGAGTAAATACATATTTACCGCATAAACATCGCCAGGTGGAGCTGGTCAAACTAGGGTTTGGGAGAAAAGCACGACTTGGTCGGCGTTGAGACCTCAAGATAAGCTCTGTTGTAGCTGATTAGGTCTTTCTTAGGGTTTTCTTCAATATGTGCGCGGGGTTTAAAACCACCATTCATTGATAGGCTTTTCTTGCAGAAACTCTATCTCTTCAACATGTCGAACAACAACAGATCATTTTCTTCGTATCACCCTGGATCTTCTGTTAAATGCGCACGCCCATCTGAGGTTCAAGATGAACATTTTTGCGATGACTCTCCTGTTCGTGCTCGCCGTAAGGCCGTACCAGTTCGTTTTCCCCCCTTTTTGCAAAGACGCCCATGTGTGACAGTGGTCGATGATGATGGTTTGACCAATCCTCTTCCTTCAAATTCAAACACAACCACACCTACTGACCTCGATGATGCAGATTTAGGTATCTCGTCTTACGAATATCTCAACGCATGTCTTCCATTCGATATTCACATGAAATGTCTGTCTTCCAACTATCGAACCATCAACGGATTCTTGGTGCGGAAGGAGTTTGTGCCTTTATACACAAAAGTATGGAAGAGGTATGGCCATATAGCAACCAGGAATGTAGTTCAACACTGTGCATATACTTTGGTTACTACGGTGAACTGCCTTCTTCCCCTGATTGCCGAGATGGAAGGTATCTCCATCCGTAACGTTGCCGAATCAAATTTGAAGAGTGGGAGAACATGGTGTGTACCTGTGAATCGATGGGATTCAATGTGGGTTGGCTACGACAACGTCTTGACATCATCAAGGTTGATCGAGCCGGCATCCTTGCAAACGTAGTTCCTGCTGCGAAGGCTATCTTGGAAGAAGAAAAGGCTTGGGCCGCTGAATCGGAGAAGGTGGAGCAGGCAGTACAGAAATTGAAGAATAGGACAGAGAGATATCAAGCTAGGTTGAAGATGATGCTCTCAAGGAACTATAACCTGCTGGATGACCTCTTCTAAGACGCATTCAGCTGTATTCTCTTATTGTTAATGATGTTCATGTCAAGAAGATTTCTGAACATCTTTGTGGAATAAAAATTGCATTGGTTTTTGATTGGTGAAAATGGGTTTTTTCATTAATGCAAAATTGATAATTCGAACGTGTAATGAAAATAAATGCCTGTATTGTTGTGTCATGAGACAGAAGCGGACAATAATCAAGCATGATATGCCTTGAGCCATTTTCTGTTGATGACTGCTTCTAACTTGCCCCCGTCCACCTTGATGATCTTGTAGTAGCCGGTACTGTAAGCCTTACTGATTGTATAAGGACCTTCCCATTTCGGTGAGAATTTTGGTGCAGACATGTCTTGCTGGATGTGCTTGGCCGTCTTCAAGACCAAATCACCCACTTTGAAAACACGTGGTTTCACAGTTTTGTTACACGCCCTGGAAATTCTATTCCCGTACACTTGAATGCGTACCTCTGCTTTGCTTCTTCTGAAATCCAAAGTGTCTAACTCAGCTACTCTGGAGTTAGATGCTTCAGCCTCGTTCCAGTGGACCCCGGTTGCTGCTGCAATCCTGGCTGATGGGATTTTGATCTCTGCTGGGAGAATTGCGTCCGCACCGTAAACAAGTGAGTATGGAGAAACTCCAATGGAGCTTCTGGGTGACGTCTGGTATGCCCATAACGCCATTGGTAACTGGTTGTGCCATTCTCTAGGATTTTCATGTACTGTTCGACTGATAATCCGGATCAACGTCTTGTTGGTACTCTCAGCTTGTCTGTTTCCTTGAGGGTAGTAGACAGTGGAAAATACCTGCTTAATTCCATATTCTTCAAGTAACTCTCGTATCTGTTTGTTGACGAAGGGAGTGCCATTATCAGTGATAATATGCTTACGTACACCAAAACGACAAATGATATACTCTTTAATGAAAGCCGCAATTGTCGCTCCTGTAGTTCCTCGCAGAGGAATGGCCTCCACACATTTAGTGAAGTATTCTGTTGCGGTTATGATATATTCGTGTTGTTTCGATGATGGCGGATTGATTTTTCCGATAACGTCCAGTCCCAAACTGTAAAACGGCCATGGACTGCTTATAGAGTGTAAAGGGTGGAAGGCGCGTGAACAAGGTTCCCATGAATTTGACATTTGTGGCAGCTTTGAACAAAAGCAGCTGCATCGTCCTCCATGGTCGGCCAATAGTATTTCTCGTGTATCTGGAGAAACAATTTCCTTTTCCCTTGATGTTCCCCTTCGTGTGTTTCCTTCAGCATAACCGGGATTTCTGTCCCAGACAGGCACCTCAATAGATCACCTCCGAAGCTCTTGCGGTATAAGATCCCTTCTTGAAATATGAACCGCTTGGCCTTTTGCTTTATCTTGACAGCATCCTTTTGACTAGCAGGAGTTTCCCCGTCGTGGAGATAGCTAATGTACGGCTCTCTCCAGTCCCCAGTGTGGTCCACACTAAAAACCTCCAATTGGTGTGGCGGTGCTTGACAATTTGACCAGGACTTCTGAAGCAGTCGGGATTGAGCCTCCATCTTTGGCCAGTAATAGCCCAGTCGTTGAAGTCGTCGGTAAAGCGTTATCACCAGTGATTGTCCACAAATTTCATTATGAACACGGTTAAGCTGTAGTTGTGCTTCATCATCCCCAAGACATCTCGATAGGGAACCATCCGGGTTTCGATGATATAACATACCATGAAGCATGAAGAAGTTCTGCAGGGTTTTGAGATTGACCTTTCCTTGGGAAAGTGAGCTGCTGAGCTCCTGAATGATTGGAGTTCGCCAATCGCAAATCTTGGTGTCTTTGTATTGTGACAGCCATGTTGATTCTATGGTTCTCCTCTTTACTGTCAGGGTTTCTTCCAAACCTTCGAACTTCAATTTGGACGCCAGCGTGGCTAGACAATCGACGTGCTTGTTGTTGCTGCGACCAACATGGATTATGGTTGCATCGACAAAGTAGTTTAGTAACCTTTGTGCTTCTGAACGGTATGGAGCTAGCGTTACTTCCTTCAATGCGTATACTCCATTCATATGGTTCACCAGTAACTTGGAGTCACCTCTTATCTCCAGACGTGTGACTCCTGCTTGCTTGGCTATTGACAACGCTATGAGGAAGGCTTCATACTCCGCTGAGTTGTTGGTGCATTGGAAGTCCAGCTTGAAGGAGTGTGAGAATACTTCCCAAGTTGGGGATACTAAGACCACGCCCGCTCCTCCGGTGTTATTGTTAGGAGTGGCGGAGACGTCAAAATACAATAGCCACGCTTCTTCCTCGACAACGGAGATGTCTGGAAATTCTCCAGGAAGATCCTCGTGTAGTCCCGTAGTGCCTTCCCCAGGGAATGCTACTAGTAAGTCTGCGACCGCTTGCCCCTTGATAGATCTCGGTGATATACACGTTATGTCTAACTCTGACATTTGGATAAGCTACTTGGCCTTCCTTCCCATCAGGACTGGTTTTGAAAGTAAGAACTTCGCAGGGTCATATTTAGATATGAGTACCACCTTGTTGGACAACATGTAATATCTGAACTTCTGAATGGAATGGATTAGAGCTAAACATTCTTTCTCCTCCTTGGGATATCTGAGTTCAGCATCTCTTAAAATCGACTGAAGTGGTATATGGGACGTTCGATTCCCTCATCGTCTTCTTGAGCGAGCAAGGCCCCGATGGCGGTGTCACTGAAGGCGGTGTAGAGACAAAGCGGCTTCCCTTGGACGGGAGACTTCATGATGGCTGGAGATAACAGTATTCGTTGAATCTTTCGGAAAGCTTCATGTTGAGTTGCGGTCCAAACGAAGCTTGCTCCCTTCTTCAGCAAGGGGGTGAATGAGGCAACAAGCTGGGCCATGCCAGGTATAAAACGTCGAATGTAGTTCACCTTGCCCATGAAGCTTTGGAGTTCCTTCACAGTTGGTGGTGGAGGCATCGTGAGGATGGCTTGAGTCTTGTACGGGTCCACCTTGATCCCTTCTGCAGTTACTTGGAATCCCAGAAATTTTCCTGAAGAGACACCGAAAGCGCATTTCAAAGGGTTGATCTTCAATTTGTATTCTCGACACCTCCTCTTGTGGCCCGTCGTTCTTGAAGCATTCATCTGGGCGGAGAGACTGGGTACCAGTCTCCCATGCTAATTGCTAACAGCGACGTCGGTATATTGTTTTCCCCTTCTGATCACGGGTTGCCTCGAAAGATCGTTCCCTCTTGGTGTGGACGTGGGTTGCGGTTTCCCGGATAAAGAAGAGTGTTTGGTCAGCAAAGGTGCTTCGTGGTGGATAGCCCTGAATGATGCAAGTCGGTCCTCCTCCTGGATTGACACCCATGTGGGGAGTGGGGTGCACAGGACTTTGGCTGATCCTTCCCACGGAGTTTACCTTGGCTCGAATAGTTTCACTCCGTATATTGGTGCATAAGGAGATAGTGATGCAGGAATATGGATAACTTCCTTATTCAGCATGGTCTTCAGGCACTGGTGATACGTTGAAGGGACGACCCTATTGTCATGAAGCCACGGTCTCCCTAGTATCATATCATAGTCCGGCTCCTTCTCTATGACTTCAAATTTCACTTTTGACTGAACGGGCCTTACTGATAAATTCAGATTGACATACCCGTATGTGCTGGTCTGGTTTCCTTCAAAGACTGTCATTGTGGTAGGATGTCGTACGATCTTGCATGGGCGAACCTTGTCTGCCCTGAGAGTCTTGAGAGTAATCACATTTGAAGATGCTCCTGTGTCGATGAGGGCCCTCCTGAACTCTGAACCCTTGATGCGTGCGGTAACATGCAGGGCCCGGTTGTGACCTTCCTCCGCCATCATGTTATCCTCTATAAATGTGACATTATTTACAGATGTTTCCGATGCGTTTAGGACTTCTGGACGTGAAGGAGCCAAGTGTGCGTTCAGGGCTATCTGGTTAATTGCAGCAAACGTCTCCGTCTGCTAATTCTTCGAGAGGTGTAAAAGTTCACACAAACTTTACACTAGAGATACCGCTTCCTGATCCACTGGTCTCCGGTTCGTAGTAAAGATGTTGATTTGAGAGGGACCAGTACCCGGTGTAGAAGTCTCTGGAACGCTCATCTCTGATGTGATATTGACGAGGAGATCAAGTATGTCATTTATCGCTTTCTTGATTAGCTCCATGTTCTTCGTATGAATCTCTTGTACCCGCGCTAGTTTACTCAATGTTAGAAGTCTCCTGATTATACCATCAGGTACGCCGTTGGGAGGAGGGGTATCTCCGTTGGAGGAATCACCAGAATTTGAGGCCGTTGAGGCGGTCCTAAGATCAACCATCTTGAAACCGATCGAATGGTATTGAAGAAATTGACTTTACAACCGAGAGATTAACCTCCCAATGTGGTTTCCAATTGTTTATGGGTGAAAACTATTTCTGCTGGTGTTGGTAATTTGGGGTGTGTGGATGAGAAATGAATCTAAACCCTAAACAAATGCACTGCACGGGAGTGCTTGTGATTCGAGAAATAAATATGTACAACTACGGCCTAAACCAAGAAATGGTCGTTCCAGACTTGCTTCGGTCACAAAGTGAAGGAGATGGGGTTGATCTTAGGGAGGGAAGCGAAGAAGGTGTTGAGATTGGGGAGGTGTTGGTTGTGTATGACTTGTATCAGAAAGCTGAACTGGCCTGCAGAATGTAAGCTATCAGTTCTGGTTTTTGAATACGATTGTATCAACACTTGGTTTCTGTTGTCTTGTTCTGTCTTGGAAATAGGGAGGAGAACCTATTTATACAAGTCATTGAGCCTAACCCACGTCTCTCATGGGAAGTGGAGAAAGTGGACTGCTGGAGTAATGGAGTTGCGTGTGTTAGTGTCACACGATCAATCTTGCCCACTTCTCCCATCATCACTAACCGTCCATGTCAACCTGACACGTTCTTGTGATGGCGCGTTGTGCGCTGCACGCTGTAAATCGCCAGACCAATACCCCAGTAAGTAACCCCCCAGTTTGTGACATGTTTGATGTCTCGAATGTGTGGATCGTGGGACCCACAAAAAGTATCATGTGATGCTAGATTAAATAACTAAGTTATTTAGGAAGTCGATACTTGTGAAGTATCGTGTGTATTTTATGCAGGTAATGCATCGAATATATTCAGCATATGTGAAGCATCGCTGTTTTAAGGCTTAACGGAGTAAGTCGCGGATTAAGCATCTTAAAATAACATCACATCCAGCCATATTCGAGTGATCGTTTGTAGGTTGTACAGGTAAGTCCTGACTTGGCCGATCACTTTGTGTGGAAGAGTGGTGGACGGTGATCGTGGTGATGCCTCACTGGTCGCCTAACTCTTGTCTTAGGCTGTCCGTCCAAGCTGGTGAAGTTGGACGGACGAGATGGCTTGCGAACCACATCTGCGACCGTCGGATTAGGGTTTAGGAGGTGCTCGAACACCAACCTTTAGCTTGGTCGAATCTAAGCATGGGACACGTTTTTGGCAGGGCCGATTGGGCATGCGTGTAGAAGGCATACCAGTGTAGGTGTCTGTACCTCACTGTCCCATGAAGATGCGATCTAAGCCACTCAATTTTTCTGGCAAAGAGGAGCGGCTGAGATTGATTTGCGACAGAAATCCCATGCCGCAAAGGAATTGAAGACCGCACGTCGTGCCTACTTCGGTCGCGCGTTTCGAGACGACAACCCACGGTCGGTCTTGGCCGATCAATCAGGCGTGCAGTCGGCAGGCCAGAGTACACATCCGTACCTTACTGTACCGTGAAGATGTGATCTAAGCCACTCAATTTGTCCGGTAAAGTTGAGTGATCGAGATCGATTTGCAGTTGAAAACGCGTGTCCATTCCTAGTTTGGGCGCACGAATCGAGACGACTAACCATAGTTGGTCTTGACCGATTAGTCATGTATGTAGGCGGGCCCATGGTGATTGTGTTGACATGCTCTGGGCCCTTTGAATCTACATCTACACCCTCCATCTATGCCTGCGAAGATGGATGGTTGAGACTGATTTGCGACACATGTGATGTGCCGCAAACCCTAATTAGGGTTTCACGTCCACGCTGCTTTGGCTGGACGAATTGGAAAGCCAAGCTTCTCTTTTGGGGAGGCCGACCATGTGGGGCCCACGTTGGGCCGGTGGTGAACGCGCCAATACCTGCCTGGTGGCTATGGATCCGATCTAAGCTATCCAATCATGCCGGTGAAATTCGATGGTCGTGATCAATTTGGGACCTTTAGTGGAATTTTCTGCGACCCTAAATTCTTCACGTTGACACAACTTCGGACAAACGTATATTGCAATCTGGTCATGTTAAGGAAGAGTCGGTCATGAAGGTAGGAAGAAGGTCCGCCGGTGTACACCACGGCGCTTGTTCGACCGGCTTTGGGATGATCCACGCCGTCCAACCACGCCGGTGAAGTTTGAAGGACGTGATGAACTTGATACTGCCATAGGCGGCCTTTGTTTGTACGATTCCTCCAAGCTGCTCCATACCAGTCTGAACATCCAACTTCAGGCTGGTGTTCGGTGGTAGTTTGGGAGGCATGGTAGGTATTCAACCGACCAGGGCATAAGTGGGCCTGCTGGTGGTCATTAATGTAGTAGCCTGCTCCTGCTGAGGATCGTCTAGGTTGGTTAAATCGTGCGGCCGACTTGTGTGGCCGTGATTGTTTCTGAGACTGATATGGACAGTCCAGATTCAAATATGTTTAATCGGGCTAGTATAACACACCGAGAGATGTAGCCTGTACGAGTATTTCGTGCATACCGCATTATCAACGTTTGGAGATTCATGTTACTCTGCTGAGATCAACACTCAGTCGTCATGCCGCACTAATAATGAGAGTTCAGCGGAACAGGAAATACAAGGCTAGTCATGTATTAATTGATAACACTATAAATTCACAGGGTATAAGAGATTGTTGCTACATGCTCCAACCTGGATGAATTAGTAAAGTGGAGAAGTATTCATCATTTATCAGTGGCTATGTCCTTTGCAGGATGTCAGCGCATAATTTTTTGGCTTTTTACAATTTTAGCCTTAAATGAAAATCCACCATCAACACAAGGGTCACGTTGAACGTAAATGTCGTTTTAGGATAAGGAGTAAAAAACTTCATAACATTCTTATATGGATGTCCAAGGAAGTAATCAAGCCGGTCTCTCTCCGTGCTGAAAACATCATAGTCTCGAATCCAGAAGAGTACTATGATAATTCCTCTCTTAGTTATATGTATGACACTGACTCTTTTGACATTCATAGAGGAAAGAATGTCATATGGAAATATAAGAAGTTTGATGTCCCAGTAAATAGAAAAAGACGTCAAAGGAAGAAAAGAATGTCATCTGGTGGCAAGGATCACACTGAATCAAAAATATCGGGTTTCGATCACATTCACATCAACAATCATGATTCCGATTTAAGAACCAGTATAAATAATCTCAAGCGGAAAATCAAAAAATTAAGGAAGAAAGCATCTTCAGGTATGTGTTATTCTCCTTGTAATAATTCTCTTGAAATTAATCCTCTTGTTGACTCAGAGAAGGAAAACGATGATGAGCTACGTGCTCCATCTACAACTTGACCAGTCTTTCTGTGCATCCTCGCTTCATCCTCATGAGGATGCACATAAAGTTCAAGATGCACTCGTCTTGACAAAAATGGTTGTTGTAATTATTCGTTTGGTTCTTTAAATTAATGCCTTCTAAGTAGAATCCTACTCTAGCTTTCATTTCATATTGAAGCATAGTTGATCCATAAAAGCTCTTGAGAAAATAATGCTTTGTTGAAACACTGAACCTTTCAGTGCTCTCTCTCTTGTTGCACCTTGACAAAGCCTCCATAAGGCTCCTCCACTGTGACGGTTTAGAACTTAGTTCATAACTGTGAGCATTTGCGTACCTGGACCATTACCGACTTCTAAGAGGGTAACCTTAGGGTTTTCCTATATGTATCTGGTACATATACATACATACATATATATATATATATCATGAAGATTTTCTTGGTACATATAAGATAGGGAACGGAATAGTCTCTCAAGAGATAATGATGCAAACTAAGAAAGGGTGCAAAGAGGATGATGAGATCGAAAGAAACAACATTGCTGAGTTTTTTGAGAACCCTGTTCTTATAAACTGCTATCATGCAATTGATCATGTAGACAAGAAACCAGTTCAATTATCACAACAACTGGTTGGAAATATTCTTCAATATTTTGAAGTTCTACGTAAACAAGTCGTGATCGCTAAAAAGAATCTTAAGTTCGTGAGGATCAAGCTGAAGGAAGCTAAGGAAGAACTAACAAGTGTTCGAAATATGATAGCTAGTCTTGAATAAATCTCTCTATAATGTCTAGAAAGTCTTCTTATGAGAATTTATTTCTTATATTTTAGGAAGAATAACTAGAGTTTGGAATAGCCATTATTGTGAGTACACATAGCTATGTCCATCGTTTTTTCATCTTTATTTTTTAGGTTTATTTATTTAAATTCTAAAAATTGTTTGGAAGATGATTTTTGCAGTATTAATCTTTATGGTTTTATATATTGCAATATGTTATGGGATATGTGTGTTTGCGTCCGTGAACTATTATTGTCCCATATGATGTCAAAAGTTATCTCTTTTATATGTCGATATGCGAGTATTGATACAAGATCGATGAACTTTTGACAAACAAAATTTAAGCCTATTATGTCAATTATTGATGGAAGATAGGTTAAAATCTTTTGTTTACAAGGATTATGTCTATTTTATGTCATTGTGCAAATAGTGATGGAAAATAGAATGAATCCTTGTATATACCGCAGTATTGATCATTCCCTGATCCATATTTTATGTGTATATTGCAATGCTCCATAAGTTTTTCTTGTGTTGAGCATAAGACGATTGAGTTAATCATTCTTTTATGGTGAGCTTAGTCATAGCTCCGTAAGCTCTCTTATGTCGAGCATTTCCAACTAAATTAATCATAGATTCGTTTGTGGTTATTTTGGTTGTGTATTCCGATTAAATTTATCATAGGTTCTCTTGTTGTTAGTTTAATTGAGAATTTTGGATATAGAAAATCATTTCTTTATTGTTTTTGGTGTCCAATAAAATCCTTCTTTTCTTGTAAAAGTAAGGTCGCTCTTGTTGTTCTCTTGGGAATGACATCAAATGGGGAAGAGTTCTTTTGAACTTGCGCTTAATTTCCATATCTTTGTGGGGAGTGTGGCTGTGGAATTATTTAGGGGTTATCTTGTATCTTTATAAACTCCTTGATGAATGCATTTAGCCTCGGCTTTATGATTGCATCTAAACAAGTTGATATGTACTTTTCTTTGGTCTTGAAGCGTCTTCGTGGAAATTTCATTCGGATCCCGTTTTCGTACCTTTGCCAATTTTATTGACAAAAAGGGGGAGAATTAATGTGTAGTTCACACTACAAATACATATGATTTACGTGCTTTACGGGTCATTATGTAAGGGGGAGTGTTTTTCATGTTGAGACGAAAGTATTGACTAAGGGGGAGTGATACATATCACCATAGTATTGTTGTCGAAGTTGTGATATGAGAACTTTGATGTTGTGTAATAATACTATGGCACTTTATAACAATGATCGAGAGCTTTTGTTTTCTCATTGTTATGGCTACGGAACTTCAACAACTACGATGCTGAATTGAACATCTATGGAATCATGGGAGTACTTGGAAAAGACGAAGTTTTCAAGTAGCGTTGAAGCACCAAGGAGATCAAGCATGTGGACGAGAAGCTACAAAGTTTTATTTATTTTGTAATCCTTATGTATTGATAGTTTTGTCACTAAAATGGACAAAGAGGGAGATTGTTAAAGCATTGCTCGGTCGAACTCGCATGCGTTGCTATCTCAAGCATGTTTATCAATATTAGTGATCAAAACTATATGTCTTGATTTGTAGTATACTTATGACTAAGTCTCGATCTAGGATAGTTAGGAATAGTTGAGCTCCAGACTCCATGGCGATTATCTTGCAAAGACGAAGAACTACTCAAGGAACCAGTGGAACTTCATCCGACCAAAAGGTATGTGGAGACTTGAACTCATCTTGTCACTCAAAAGTATATCTACTCTATCTCCTACTCTTGAGACAAAATTCGTATAAGTATGACAGTTTTCATACATACACATTTGCTATTTCGAGCCGAGTTTACTCGCCCGTCTTTTTCTCGAAATACGTGTTGGTAAGATTTTTCTTTAGCCATCTTCATCTTTACCCGCGACGAAAGTCATGATGACGTTTCAATATTGAAAATAGATTTGATGACGATAGTCGATTCTGTATGTATAACGACTGTTATAACATTATAGAAGAATGTTTCAACGATTGAAATGTGGAGTTGAGAATATGTAACCACCTATGGATGTAAGCATATAGTGTGTTCGCACATTAGTGTATAAATCCATGTGCCGGAAAACCAAGTGCGTGCATATGTGTGCATGCGGTATTGGTGAACGAGACAGGTTGGGTACGCGTACCCGTACTGGCGGAAATTCACGTCCGTGAAATTCTGCTGAGTTTGAAGTTTACGAACTCAAAAGCCAGTCACCTTAGGTACGCGTACTGGCGGAAATTTTTCACCCGAAAAAGTCTGTTGAGTTTGGAAATTAAAACAAACTCAAAATCCGGTAGCTAAGGTACGCATACCCGTACGCGTACCCAAGCTAGTTATTTCTCAAATCGGTAGTTCATGGACTTAAAACAATAAATTATAAGGAATGCAATCTTTGCAAACCGTGGGTATATTGTTCATGAATACATTTGTGGCTAACCATTGGTTAATATGAAAGCACTCATATGGCTAACCATTGGTCAACCATTTGTGAACCAACCAATGTACACGTTTAGGTACGGTTACTCAAACCTAAATGAATACATTTCATTTGTGTGTGACAAGCTAAGTTCGATCTAATGGTTGAAAGATATTAGCTTGGATAAATCATGTTTTTCATCTAACAGTGATTATTGAATGCTTTATTACCAAGGTAACTTACCCTGATTTGAAAACTATATAAGGAGACGTCTATCACTGTGCAAAACTAATCCCCACACCACCTGTGTGATACTAGTTGGTTTGCTAGAGTCGATTCTCCTTTAATCGTAGGTTTCTTCTCGAGACCCCGATTAACGATTGAAAGACTTCATTGGGATTGTGAAGCCAGACGAAACTACTTTTCTTGTAGTTGAGCGATCTGATCTTGCCATTTTCTATCGTACGAGTTCAATTGAATAATTGACTTGAGATTATAACTCTGATAGGGCAAGATAAAAAGCAATCACAAACATCTTCGTCTCATCGTTTGTGATTCCACAATATCTAGTTTCGCTACCATACGATTTAGATTATTGTGAGGTGATTGATAATACTAGTCTGTTCTTCAAGAATATAAGTCCGGTTTATCATTTGGTTCTTGTTCACCTTGATTTTTATCAAAAGACAGAACAAAACTTTTAGATTTATTTATGGGAGACAGATTTATCTATCCTTGTAGACTTTTCTGTGTGATACAAATATGTTTATTAAAGTCTTCGACTTTCGGTCGTAGCAACTCTTGGTTGTGGGTGAGATCAACTAAGGGAATCAAGTGCGTAGTATCCTACTGAGATCAGAGACGTAAGGAGAGCAACTGTACCTTGAATCAGTGTGAGATTGATTAGGGTTCAACTACAGTCCAGCCGAAGTTAGTTTGTAGCAGGCTAGTGTCTGTAGTGGCTTAATACAGTGTGGTGTTCAATCTGGACTAGGTCCCGGGGTTTTTCTGCATTTGTGGTTTCCTCGTTAACAAAAATTCTGGTGTCTGTGTTATTTCTATTCCGCATTATATTTTGTTATATAATTGAAATATCATAGGTTGTGCGTTGTATCGATCAATAGTGAAACCCAACCTTTGGTTGTTGATTGGATATTGATTGATCCTTGGATATTGGTCTTTGGTACTATCCAAGTTTATCTCTCTTGTATTTAATCGAGACTCGCAGATTGCTTGAGTAAGATTTAATTCAAGAGATAGAGATATTAAGTCCTTGATATACTTTTTATTAAGATTGAGTCTGGCTGTCTAGTTGATTCTCTTAAAAGTATATTAGAGTTAGTCCATACAGATTGCTAATCAAAATATTGGGTGAGGTTGTTAGACCGTCGCATTTTCACTATGACATTGTATAACAATAATTGAGAACAATTGTTTTCTTATTGTTATGGCTACGGATCTTCAACAACTATGATGCTGAGTTGAACACGTTCAGAATCACTGGAGTACTTCGAGTGACGAAGAATTCAAGGAATGTTGAAGAACCAAGGAAATCAATCATTTGGAAGCGAATCTACAAAGTTTATTTATTTGGTAATCCATATGTATTGATAGTTTTGTCACTAAAATTGATAAAGGGGGAGATTGTTAGAGCACTGCTCGGTCGAACTCGCAAGTATTGCTATCTCAAGCTTGTTTGTCAAGTTTAGTTGTCAAAACTATAAGTCTTGATTTCTATTCTACTTATAGCTATGTCTCGGATTATGATAGAATGTGTAGTTGAGCTTTAGACTTCACGGCGTTTATCAATTGAAGACGAAGAACTACTAAGGGGAGCTTGTGGAACTTAATCAACAAAAGGTATGTGGAGACTTGAACTCATCTATCACTCAGAAGTATATTCTATTCTATCTCCTATTGAGACAAAGACTTTACATTATACACATTTGATATTTTGAGATGAGTTTAACTCGCTTATATCATTCTCGAAATATGTGTTGAAAAGATTTTTGCTTTAACCACGTTCATCATTATTCTTGACGAAAGTCAAAAGATGATCATGTGAAAATCACCTGGTAACATCTTACATGATTTGTGTGAGACAGTCATTTGATGTAGGCTCGGAATATTTCGTATTGATCATTCGATCACTTGAAAATTGCTTATAAGCTAATAGTTTGTGTGAGACAGATATTGTCATCTTCTAAGAATGTTTCAATGATTGAAATGTAAGTTAAGAGTCTGGATACATTACAGTTTGTGTACTTTGTGTACGAACTGTTTGACGGAATTTAGGACCGGAAGTTTGCATACCCGTTCACAAACTGATTTAATTGTTAAAGTCCGGGAACCAAGTTCGCATACCCGTTCACAAACGGTTTCAACTGAATTTAGTCCGGAGCTAAACTTTGCGTACCCGTTTGCAAACTGTCGGCTTGTGAACAATGTCCGGAACTTAAGTTCGCGTACCCGTTTGCAAACTTAAGTGGTTCAAGTTCTTAAATCAGTTAAGGAATGCAATCTTTCCAAACCGTGGTTAAAATGTTCTTGAACTGATTCTTTGAATCAATCCAATTTTGATTCAATTGTGTCTTGTATACTTCTATGAGAATATAAACAATTGAATAACTCTATGAGTAACACAATTAGATTCATTTGATTATAAATTGATCTAGAAGTGTTAAGATGAGCAAGGTTAAGAGAAAAGTGTTCATATGGCTAACTTCGGTTAACTCTTATTGAGCCAACTAAATATACACGTTTAGGTACGGTTACCCATATCTAAATGAAGGTATATTTCATCTGTGTGTAACAAGCTAAAGAACATCTAACGGTGGAAAGATATTAGCTTGAATCTTAAATCAGGTTTCATCTAATGGTGAATATTGAATGCTTTGTTACCAAGGTAACATTGATTGAAAACCCTGATTTGAAGACTATATAAGGGAGAACTCTAACAACTGGGAAACCTAATCCCCACACCTCCTGTGTGATACTAGTTGCGACTAGATTCGATTCTCCTTTAACCTAGGTTTTTCCTAAAACCATTATAGGTTAACCACTTAAAGGATTCATTGGGATTCTGAAGCCAAACCCAACTATTTTCTTTGTAGTTGTGTGTTCTGATCTTACTTTGTTATATTGTATTGAGTATTATCTTCTCTAAGATTTGCTCGAGATTTATCTCTGATAGGTAAGATATAAAAAGCAATCATAGAGCTCTTCGTCTCATTCTTTGTGATTCCACAATAACTTGTTCTACTGCTATATAGTTAAGTTATTGTGAGGTGATTGATATTACTAGGCTGTTCTTCGGGAATATAAGACCGGTGTATCAATTGGTTCCTGTTCACCTTGATTTATCAAAAGACGGAACAAAAATTTCGTAGGTACTTATGTGGGAGATAGAATTATCTATTCAATAGACTTTTCAGTGTGAGACATATTTATTTATCAAGTCTTCGACTTTGGTTCGTAACAACTCTTAGTTGTGGGTGAGATCATCTAAGGGAATCAAGTGCGTAGAGTCCTGCTGGGATTCAGAGGCGTAAGGAACACGACTGTACCTTAATCAGCGTGAGATTGGTTAGGGCTCAACTACATTCCAATCTGAAGTTAACTTGTAGTAGGTTAGAGTCTGTAACGGCTTAATACAATGTGGTGTTCAATAATTGCAGTGTTATTAGTTTTCGATTGATTTGATTGACTAACGGTTGTTGAAACTTCGATTGCACATGGTTTGTTTATTCTTGAGAATCTTCTCTTCTGATATAAGATTCACTCAAACCATAGTAAAGCTTGGGACAACTCTAATCTTATTATTTTAAAGAGATATTATATAATCGATAATTTAATAATTTATTATTTTAAAGATATATTAATAATATATTAATTTAAAGAATAATTCTTATTTTATTGACATAAAGTACCTAGGAAGTGCAATCATTGACTACTTTGATATAGATAATGAACTATTGGATATTGTAGAAACATTAATATTATATTACATATACAAGAAAGAAATACAACATGATTTGAACTTTAAAGAAAAACAATTCATTATTCAATAATATTTTGAGAAATTTGATATGTAATAGAACTGTTTTTTTATTTTCCTAACGAAATTATTATTTTAAATAATATTTGGGACCTATTAATGTTTAAGGATTTTTTTTGCAATGTATTATAT
Source organism: Papaver somniferum (assembly GCF_003573695.1). NCBI lineage: Eukaryota > Viridiplantae > Streptophyta > Magnoliopsida > Ranunculales > Papaveraceae > Papaver > Papaver somniferum. Next base: position 86,688,425 of record NC_039364.1, read on the forward strand.
TATAATATTATCGAATTTATTATTTTAGTACAAAGGGCCTGGATCGGAGCCGAATTTTTTTATTATTTTAGTGAGGATATTATATTATCGAGTATTATATTAAAAAAGTTTTACTTTAGATCGAACTGTCGACGGGTTCTTTAGAACTGTTGTTAGATCTAAAAACATCTTGTGATAATCCATTGTTAACAGACTCCATTTTGTGCGTGATTGATCACAAGAGATTCAAGTGGTGTTCTGCAGGTTATTATTGAAGATTAAAGAAGATTTGAGGACGAAGAAGATTTCTTATTAGTTCTCATATCTTTGTATGTGCACAAACCTTGATCGGCTGGGATCCAACTAGAATTGGATTTATTCGATTGATTAGTTGTGTGAGATTGACATCACTTTATAGTTTCTCGTTGACATCTATACTGATTGATTGCGAATCTAAACATAACTGCTTTGGTAGTTATTGTATAAATTGATCTAAACGGGAAAAGGAGTTTATTAGATTAAAAAGGAAAAGCCTTTGCGTATGACTTGAGATATCTTTATCTTGAAAGAATCAATAGAGTTGTTACCAAACATATTTGTTGTTCCTTTACTGTTTGGAATACGATCCAAAGGAATTGTACCAGTGCATGACCTTCGAAGTCGGAAGCGCACGGATACTGAGGAAACTAAGTGAACTAGGGGTAGTTGCTTGGTCTCAACTATACGAAGTTGGTGTAGATTTTGTATAGCGGCTTAATTCTGAGAGTATTCAATTCTGGACTAGGTCCCGGGGGTTTTCTGCACTTGCAGTTTTTCTCGTTAACAAAATATTGATGTGTGATTCACTTTTGTTTCCGCAAATATATTTGTTTATATAATTTAAAGTAAATTTCATTTTACGTTAATTCTGATATACTTGATAGTGATCCTATAGAGTTTGGTTAAGGTCGAACCTATTATCAAGTATCGCACTTTGGTAGTCATATTGTCTCGATCTCGTATCCATAGACAATCACACAAAGTGCGAATACCGAAGTTGTTGTATTGTCTCGACTTTGTCCATAGATGATCACACTCGGTAAGAGGACTTATAGGTTGAAATTAAAATATTGTGGTGTATTTGGGTACCCTCGTCTTTTCAGTTACATTACCCAAGTCTCCTAAATTATTGGTGGTGCACTTTCAGGAAAAAAACTACCATATGTATCCTCCTCGGTTTAAAGACCCTAATTGTAGCTTTGATAAGTACATAATTTGTGTTTTATTTACTACATATAATTTAAATAAATTTTTACTCTCATTGATTGTGATTTTATAAAATAGATAAAAATCTGGAACTTGGCAAGGTTTAAAATTTTAGTACTGACAAAACCCTTTGGGTTTAATGTGAACCCATTTACTATAGAATGCTTGCACGGTAATTATGACATCCAAAACTTCCTCAAAATTTTCCACTAAACATTTAATACATGTGTTTGTCAAATAAAAATCGACACTGGAACAGAAAAAGGTACTCAACTGCAATCTTTGTGCACCTTTATTTTAGAAGTACGGTTAGTTTACACACTTGGTCAACATTAAACTCTATTAGAATTAACATGCATACACATTATTGTTCGAATTTTCTCTTGATGGTACCTTATCATATTTAACTAGTTTGTTCCCAAATGAAAAATAATTTCTTTATTCTTATGTTGATAAAGATTATAATGTTGTTCTTTCTTTATAGTTTGATGAAGGATAACTAATTTATTACTGACAGTAACATTAACTATACATGCTTTTAACTCCAAGAGATATAAATGACGGTTTTTTTTGTCACATTTAATGTTTTTTTATGATCATAATGATGAAGAAATCTAATCAATGTATATTTATAATTGAAAGAGGTTACAAATCTTACATCCGGCGGATGTCTTTGGCTGGGATGAGACTGAGATGGTCGGATGCAACGTTTGTCTCTCAAAATGTTATCCGACCGTCCAAGCTCCAAAACCCCTTCTGTTTTGTATTATAGATAGGCAAAGTCCATCAAACCTCACGAATCCGGAAAGCTTACACTCAGTTAGCTAAGAAGCCTGGACTACTAACCACATATCAAGAACAATCCAAACAAATTAAAGAAGAGTTTAGATATCTATCTTAAGGAATCAAAAAGTCCATGACGAATATAACTTTTGTGATTTCTATCTATCTTGTTCTTGATTTGAGATTACTAAAACCTCAAAGATCAAGAACAAGATCCGAATATATGAACTATTAGGTAAAAGATAGTCTGACCGGGCTTCACAAATCCCTAAGTGAAGTCTTCAAAGTCGTAACATAATTGTGTTTCACAGAGGAAATCTAGGTTATATAGGATGACTCTAGCAAGCAACTAGGACGCAAGAGTGTAAGGGATTGAAAAATCATGTTGCACGAGTCTCTCTATTTATAGATTTTCAAGGCTCTAGATAGCTCTGAATTCAAGCAAACACTTTCTCAGTTTAGATGATATTCTTACTATAATCTGCATAACATGGTAGGCACCCTTAAATATGATTGCATAACTTGTTATGCGCCCTTTCATTTTGGTTGCATAACAAGTTATTCAGTTAGTTTTTCTGCAGAACCTTTTATTTGTAACATTTTAGCATAACGGAGTCTTTCGTTCTCTTCTTCGCAACGTCGTTCATTATCATGATTCCCATCCTCGTTAGTTGTTGGTCACCATCATTTTCTTCTTTTTCTTTTTCTAAGTGATCCTTAGCAGGTACAAATAATGTTAAAATTAAAAAGGGATTGAAAAACAAATCAAAATAGATACATCTAGGAAGAAATCTCACCAATTTTTTTTTATGTTTCTTAGATTTGCTCATCTATGCCGATTTACCATCTTCGTCTTCTAGGTCCATTAGTAGGTACTACAAACTTAAAATCGAAAAAAAAAAAAAAACAGATGCATCTATGAAGAAATCTCACTAGATGCTTTATGTTTCTTAGACTTGCTCTTGACTGCCGATTTCCGATCATCGTCTTCTAGGTCATTATCTGCAGGTACAACAAAAGCTAAAATCGAAAAAAAATAATTGGAAAAACAAAATAAAAAACAGGTGCATTTGAGAAAAATCTTACCAGAAAGTTTATGTTTCTTAGTGTTGCTTTTTGCTTCGAATTTCCCATCTTCGTCTTCTAGGTCGTCATCAGCAGTACAAAAAAATTTAAATCAAAAAAACCAATATCAAATCTACTAGAAAAAATGTCTGCATGAAAGAATAAAAGCAATTGGACTAGGTTTTCTTACCTGATTGTCTTGCTTTAGTAACTCTAGTCTTATGATTCCGTGATGTTATTGTCGTTTCCTCAATTGTTGAAACTAATTGAAACAATGAAGGACTATAATTAGTTTCTAGGATTTTGTAACTACTTGGACCTTTGATTTTGAAGAGATTTAATCAACTTGAATGGTCGATTTCAAAGAAAATAGATCAAGGGTTTTAAGGAATTTCTGCAATCTCAGTTACTAAAGCAATATGGAAAAGAACGAGATATGAATAAGTAAATGTTGTGACCGTTTGGGAGTTAATGAAACTGCCAAAATAACTGCGAGCTAATTTGGTATTTCAATAGTTTTATTATTTTAAAAGATATTTTAGACCTGACAATAAAAAAATAAGAAAAAAAGTTGAGTCTTAGCATAATTTCTCCTTAAATTTATGAGGTATCGTTTTCTAACCCAACCAACTCGTTTAAGTATGACTTATTACATCAGACTCAAAATTACAAATTATGTTATTTTTTTTTTAAAATCCAGTCAGATATGTGTGTTCAGTGTGTCAAATAGAAAGTTATGCCCGTCAAATATTTCCAATCCTGGTGTTTTTACTATTTTCTCTCTGCATAACCGTTTTTACAAATAATTATCCAAAACTTCTTCTTTTTTAGTTTTTTTTCTTCATCTCCAATCTAGATTTGCTCGGATTTAATCTGAGATATCAGATTTTCTGAATAGATTTAGGTTTGTGTAATTGGTATTTAATGCTTTCAATAAAAAAATCACAATTATTGTGATTCTAGGTTTTAGGTTTTAATCTTTCTGATCGGCCTGATGGATTAATTAGCTATGCTATCAAGACATGTTATATAATAGCCTTAATGACATCCTCTGGTGGTGGTGCTATCAAGTACATTTTAAAAGAAGATGATCAAATTCGGAAAATAAAACCGATATTGATTGATTTGATATGTATATTTTTTTGATGGGTTGGCACAGAGGTTAGTTATGGTCCCTACATACTACTAGCAATTACAAGACCCAGGGTATATATCCTGGCATTTTTACGGGGACTGCAAAAGAATTAGGGACGACTTTTTTTATTCCCAACCCATAGATAACATTATGGGATGTCCAAATTTGCGGAGATTACCATCGTATCCTCATAAAAACGGTAGCTACGGTAGTAGTATAACCTACCGATTATTAGTATTCTCAATGATGTTGTCGCTAGCAATCGGTAGATAGGTGAAGGTCATAAATAACTTCATAACCTACGGATTATTCTAGTTCCCAAATTCGAAAAAATTGAAATTTCGACGAAAACAAAATTTGTGGCATCTGAATAATCAGAGGTTATTTAACATCCGATTATAGTAGTTTCTAAATTCCAAAAATCGGTGATTTCGGCGTAGAAGAAATTTTGGGAAACTTTATAATCGGACGTCATATTAACTTACTTACCTACCGATTTTTTAAGTATAGAAATAAGAAATCTTTAGAATTTTGCCATGTAATCGGACGTTAAAAAAATGTCTAAACTCACGATTATTATTTTCGAGAAATTCAGTTTTTTTAGAATTTTGAATAACTATAATTTGGGGTTACTTATAATCGGTAGCTAATGAGATGTTATTAGCTACCAATTAATAACTGTTTGACCTACAAAACCAATGTCAACCTAAATTCATTTCATTTATTTTCAACTTCAATTCCTCTTCTCCTCTTCCCATCCGATTGCAGAGAGGAAAACTTCCCTCTCGTTGAATTCCGCTTCAATACATCGTTATCATTAATCGTCGAATCGAATCGTCGTCGATTATTCTCTATGAAGATGAAAGATAAGGAACGTAAGAAAGCTCGAACCAAAAACGTAGTGCGCGGTGTGGATCCAAAAACTGGACTGCATGCCCGTAATAAAGAGATTGTAACTGAAGAACGCGAAGAACACGAAGAAAATGAAGATGATGATGTCCCTGATGTAGGTGATACTGATAGCCAAACTCTCAGGAAACTTGAAATGGTGCCGATTAGGTAAGATTCTACCATTAATTTGGCTTATATTGCTTCAATTCGACGAATCGATGATTTTTTTTTAGGGTTTTCGGTTATTACCCAGCTTCGGTAGGTTAGTTATTGTTTCAAACTTCCGATTGTGGTCGAATTCTTCATTTCACAAGAACATTTGTCATATTCGGGTGGTAAATATTTAGCTTGCCTACCGATTGTAGAACGTTTTTCATTACTGAGGCCTAAATCGATCATAATCGGAAGTTAATTGTGTTTTTGCGTTATGAATATACTAGGGAAGAACAAGTATGAGAGACGCAATAATCGAGTGATATGTTTTGTAATTTGATTCTAATTGTTTAGGCTCAACCACTTTAGTAATTTCTGGACACAAAGTGATGCATATTCGGTAGAAATTATTTTTGTGAGGCTTTCGATTGTGATGCATTCGAAAGGGTATACTTTTTGTAACTTTCGATTATTCGTATTCGGAAGATTATGTTGAAATTTAGCATCTGATTATTGTGTGTAGATAAACATATTCGAACACCAAATTTATTTATTTTTGTTTTCGATCATCCGTATTCGGTAGATTTTGGTGAACTGAAACTTTCGATTGTGCATAACCGGAGGCTAATGGTTAACTCAACCAACCAAATATGTATATTCGGGAACGTTGGTTTTAGATTAACTTCCGATTATATAGTTTACTAACCTGTTGTACTTTCTTTTGTTGTTTAGGGATAAGCGAGATAAAAAAGTCGAAGATGCAATTGTCTCAGCTAGTGAAAGTAAGGAAAGGCGTCAGAACCTGACAGCTAGTGCAAGGAGAGCTAGGACTGCTAAAGCCGCTTCAAGTGCTCAAGATGGAACTCAAAAATCAAGTCAAGAAGGTGTTAAACCAAGTGCCCCTCAATCATAACCGGTTCAAGAAGGTGTTCAATCAAGTGCCTCTCAATCACAACCAGTTCAAGAAGGTGTTCAACCAAGTGCTCCACAATCACAAGAAGAAATTCAACTAGAAACACCCGAAGATAGAGTAACAGAAGTAGGACAACCTAATGGTGCGCAAGAAGAAGGAGAAGCCGAAAAGAAAAATCCTCCTCGAAAGAAAGCGCAACACCTTGTCCCACAAAGACTGAAGGTGCAGGATATTCCAGAAGGTGTAATCCTTGGGCTGCCGGAGGATGGAGGACAATTGTTATTTGGATACAAAGACTCCTGGGCCAAAGAAATATATGAAACCGAGGTAATAATCGTATCCATTTTATTTACCTATTATCTTTTTCTTCGTAATAGTTTTAAGGGTTATAGTTTTAGGTTATTCTAATTTTTTTAGCCTTGTCTTGTGTTTAATAGTATCATTCCGACGCGGTTCGTATACTCAAACCGACCGCCGCACCAACTAAAATGCTGGATTGGCCTTTGAAGGATGAATGTGAAAGGTTCAAGACAATTATTGCAAATTCGGGGTTGGCTGATGCTGCCGAGAACTCTATGTTGGAACATGACCGGGTGGCTATATCGGCGTTTGTGGAGAGACTTTATCCTGAGATCGACACCTTCCATATGCCGTTTGGGGAGATGCCGATTACCCCAGATGATGTTGTGCAGATTGTTGGACTCCTTGTCCATGGCAAAGGTGTTAGTGCTGAGTTCACAAAGCAGTTGGAATGGTCCAAACTTTATTCTCTAACTAAGAAGTGTTTGGGTTGGGATGAAGAAACATCAACAACTGAGTTCAAAAGATGCATGAAGTATAGAACTAGACAGTTCAACATGGGTACTCTGATGGATATGTTCAAGGGAACCAAGGAAAAAGAAGAGAAAGGAACTTTAACCGATGAGCAAGTCAACCACGCGGCCACCGCATATCTATCTCCTATGTGTATTGGGATGTGTCATTTTCCCCAATACCAGTGGCAATCGGGTCGACGCCATCCTTTTACAACTTTTGGATCCTCTCAATAAAGTGCATGAGTACTCTTGGGGCACGACATGCCATGCGTGGTTGATGGAAGAGTTGAGAAAGGTGTCGAGGCTTGAAATTATCCAAGTGGCCGTGAACGTGAGTCTACTACAGGAATTGTTTATTAACTCTACATACTTGGTTATTTTTTAATTTTTCTACCATTGAAGAATCAATTTCCTAATACTTGCAAAAATGACAATATAGACATGGATCTACGACCACTTCCCTATCTTGGGATTGGCCATTGAAAACCCGGCGCGGGCGAAAGGTGACCCTAGAGAAACAAAGTACGTCTTCGATGACAACCATTCTAGGACAAAGGAGCAGCAGCTGATTCATTTGAGGGAGGTTTTGGATGAACTGAAATCCCAAGACGTATGCTTTGATCCATACAAGGAAGACCGATCTAATGGACATATCGCGGGTCGGTCAAATTTGGCCCTTTATTTTGGACCGTTGTGGCACCCCACAGGATATGTGATGTACAATGCCTCAAGGGTGATGCGACAACACAACTATGTACAAGGTATACCAAAGGAGGTAATCCATGGAAATTTCTCTTTGGAACTGGAACAATGCAAGTCTGATAAAGATTCTATCACGCTGTTTTACAAGGGTACACCATCCTGTAAATTTCATTGGGATAGAAGGACGATTTACTTGATCGACGGTGGAAGGCCAGTCAACCAAGGTTTTGAAACTGCTCCCAACTATATGGATTGGTACCGGAATGTTTCTCATCTTCGTGTAATCCGTAATCTTAAAGCAAATCCCGCACCATCGTATAAGAGTATCCTCAAAGAGAAACCTGCGGGTTTTGATAGATTGGTACGTATTGTTTTGTTAATTTAGTTTAATATTATGGGTCAAAATATAGTAATAACCGTTTGATGGTATGCTATGTTTTAAAACAGGTGAGCAGGTTCAAGAGTTTGTCCAAATATGACACTAATTGCATAAAGGCCGGAAATCCTGTGCCACTTGAGAAGATAAAAAAAGCACCAAGGGTTGATTGATAACGTTGACAATGAAGATTATGCATCTCAGTTTGGGGGAAAAAGCAAGCAACCTACAAAGAAGGTGACCAAAAGAACTCGGGCGTCATCGAGCACTCAAGTTGATGAAACCAATGATGATGTTGGTCCAAGTCGTAGAGGTAGTAAAGGTCGCAAAGTCAAGGAAAATAAGAACAACTAAACTCTCGGTGTTTTGTTAACTTTATGGATAATTTTGTTTATGTCGGATTATGTCGTTTTCAAAGTTTGTGTCGGATTATAAGTTGGTACGTTATGTTTATGGTTTGTAAATGGTTCGTTTTATGAATGGTTTTATTGCTATCTTTATGCATTTAACGATGACTCGCAAGCGAATCACATGCAGAGATATGAAAATGTTGAATTTTATACAAACAATCGGAAGATTAGTTTATATACATAGCTCCCGATTATGGGGATATTGCAATTTTATTGTCAGAATCGGGAGGTATTTATATTATGTACCTACCGAATCTGGGGATTTTGCAAAAAAACATCAGATTCGGAAGATTGTTAATTTCGTTGCCTACCGATTATGCTTTGTGAACAAATAATTTTTGTTCTGTATCCAAACCACACCATATTCGGGAACTAAGTTAACTTATTAAACTGTCGATTATTGTCATCGGTAGGGTGATTTTATATTATTCCTACGATTATTCTATGTGAAGAAAACTTTGTTTTCTGTATCCAAACAACACCATAATCGGGAACTAACATCATTCCTTAGCCTCCGATTGTTACACTCTAAAGTCCTTTGAGATCTGTAACCAAACAACACCATATTCGGTAACGAAGTAAACTTCTTAAACTTCCGATTATATTATTCGGTAGGTTATTTTATATGTTTCCTTCGATTATTCTATGTGAAGAAAACTTTGTTTTCTGTATCCAAACAACACCATAATCGGGAACATATATCACTCGTTGGCTTTCGATTATAACAATCGAAAGTCCTTTTGTTTTCTGTATCCAAACAACATAATATTCAGAAATTAAATTAACTCATAAAGTTTCCGATTATGGTAATCGGTTGGTTATTTAACCAAATAAACTACCGCTTTTAGTTAATCGGTAGGCTTTTATATTAATAATCTTCCGATTGCAGCCATTACATAAAGACCTTAACGTTACAATCACTTTAAAACCACCTAAATACTCTTACAATCACTTAAAAGTATTAAAAAAGATCATAACTTCCAGTGACCATAAAAATTGTCCCTCTTAATTTTGTAGCATCCTTCATGTTCAAATTGTTTCCTGTAGAGGTCCACATACCGGCGATCCGCAAGATTTCTCTGAAATTACGAATGAGTAACAAAGTTAGTACTAACTTATGTTAATGTGAGTCGGAGTTACAGAGATACTTACTCATTTTTCATACGTCCACCAAGGAAAAGCGTCCCTAACAAATCGTTCCTCATCTTCAAGTTTGTCAATCTCCTTATCGAGCGCCTTTAACCTCATCTTAATGTCATTGGATGATCTTCGTATTCGATTACCATCTAACGCCTCAAATACCATTAAAATACGGTTTCATAGCTGCTCTTGGGATTCCGATTTGTGGAGCTTGTGAACACGATCATGAGCAGTTACCACAACGTACGCTCTATAAATAGCACAATCTTCTTCTTCGGCAAAAGCAATATCCATGTTTTTGTTTTCAAAATTAGAACTGAAGAGAGGAAAGAGTTTGGTGCAATTGGGTTGATAGATATGAGTTTCTTTATATAGGTTTAGGCCTTTAGGGTCCAACGCCTCTTTTTCTTTTTCACAAAAACTCCAACGGCTATTTCATAAATTTGGTTTAAACTGCAACGACTAATTTGACGAAGGTTGAATTTGAGGAAACCAATAATCGGTAGGTATTTAAGTTAGAATATCTACCGATTATGGTAGCTTTCAAAATTTGAATCTGGGGCAACCTATAATCGGAGGTTTTGTAACCTATTGGACTTCCGATTATGGTTACATCCAAAACACAAACCAAATGGTTATGGTTGTCAAGGTGAATCTGGGGCCACTTATGATCGGTAGGGTTATAAGTTTGATAATCTACCGATTATGGCAGATTTCAAAATTTTGAAAAAAAAGGATTTAAGCAAAAACTCATTTTGGGGCAACCTATAATCGAGAGGTTTTGTAACCTATTTGACCTCCGATTATGGCTACATCCAAAACATTAAGCATATGGTTATGGTTGCCTTTGTACCCTCATAACCTATGCAATTTGGCAAAGGTTGAATCTGAGGTCACTTATAATCGGTATTTACAAGTTAGATTAATTAGCTACCGATTATGGCAGATTTCAAAGTTTATTAAATAAAGGATTTAAGCAAAATCTCATTTTGGGGCAACCCATAATCGAGAGGTTATGTAACCAATTGGACCTTCGATTATGGCTACATCCAAAACACAAACCACATAGTTATGGTAGGGCTATGTACCCTCCAAACCTATGGAATTTGGCCAAGTTTGAATCTGGGGTTACTTATAATCGGTAAGTTTATAAGTTACTTTAGCTACCGATTATAGAATGACATGTTAGTCGAAATATGCATACAATAATCAGAGACTAATTAGTATATATTTACTACCGATTATTGGTTAACTACCGATTGTTGCGTTTTGCTACCGATTATATAAGGACATATCGGTCATTTCGAAAAATCGAAGATAAGGGGTAGCTTAGATTTACGCTTGGGTGACCTTTTTTGTCTTTTTATATCGCCCCTAATTCTTTTGGGGTCGCCCCTAAAAATGCCAGGGTATATATATACATATATGATTACTTTGATATCAATTTGGGCATATATATACATATATGATGTAAATGATCAAGATTCAAAAGATCAAGAAACAAAATGGTTTGAAACCATTATCATGATGTCAATTTTTTCAATAGAATGTAAAATTTTAGTGCAATTTTCGTTTTTCCTTTCTTTAAATTTGTAAACTTAGCACTTATTATTATTTTATGTTTTCCGATATAGTTGATCATGATGTAATCAAAATTAATGAAATTACCAGACATCGCAGTTTTCTTTCCGAAGAGAAAGATAAATAAATATTTCCATGCCCACATCGACTCAAACTTCAAATCGGTCACTCGGTTAATCATTTATGGGTTGTTATACCCTCATGCTGCGCTGCGTAACCAAAAGATGAACATCACACGTGGTGGTCTTTGATATGTTGTAATGCTGTACTAGTTAGGGGTCACTATACCAACCCATGAGATCAAGGTTAAGAACAAACTACTACCGTGTCATGACTCATGAGCACGTATTAAGATAAGTAAAATACAATAATATAGGGTTATCTTGACTCATGGAGTTAACGTGAAAAATTGAATGATTAAACTACTTTCCACATCTCAGAAACATAAAGAAGAAACATACTAGGATACAAATTTAGTAATTAAGAATACGACAGACTAATGTGTTTGCATGGAAAAGAAAAATCTGCAAATTTCCAGAGACCAAATTTACATGTTCTGAATTCTTTCAAGTTTCAAGGGACTCAATCACACCTTGACAGAGATAGTATGTATAGATGTAAATAATAATCAGAATACCCTAGAATTTCCCATGTGATTCACCGCCACGTTAACAAATCTGATAATCAACAGCTTTGTTATTTTACTTTTATTTTTTCCATATATAATTTATTACCTTCTTATTGAGCCATCTCCGGCATAATCACATTCACAAAATTATACATATATATATATATATATATGTTAGGAATTCATTTCTGTTTTTCTAGGGTTTGTTTGTGTTTTAATTTGTGGATTTAGATGGGAAGTAATAAGAACACAGAGGAGTTTTTCCTGGAAGAAGAAGAAGAAGATATTGAAGAAAACAAAGTAAATAGTTGTAGCAGTAGTAGTAGGAGTTACAACAATGATGATGATGATGATGATGGTGAAGCGGACAATAATGAAGGTGAAGGAGGTGGTGGAATCGGGTCAACATTTAGTTCTCAACAATGGCCTAGGAGTTATAAGTAAGCTTGTCTTACTTGATCTTGTGTTTATATCTTCGTAAATTCTTTAATTATGAGGATAAAGTTTGATTAATCTCATCAAATTTGTAATTTAATTTTTACGGCAACATAAGTTTGAGAGTAATCAACCAGTTGGCCAGGTGCGACTAGGATTAGCTCTGGTGCTGAGGTCAGAAGTTCGAGTCTGAACATTTGGGAAGGATTTTTATTTCCGGTTCAGCTTATTATCTCTTTATGTGTGTTTTCCTTTAAAAGGATGGGTTATGCAAAGGAGGAGGTCAGAGAAATGAGTCATGAGTCATTTGGTAGTTTATTCTGCTAGACAGCACCACCAAGGTATGTTTTAGTATTTGTGCACATTGCTTTGATGTGTTTTTGGTAGAATGTACAGCTGCCAACTTACCATCATGGTGAATTCTTCTTATGAATATGTAGCCTTTGAATAGGATGGTGTTGCAGTGTTTCCTGAATTTGATACTGTAGACAAAAGAGCTTCATCTGAAAGCAATGCAGAATTACTTTTTTGCAGAATGTGTTTTGATTATTTTTCTTCTTCCAGTAAATCAGCATGGGTTTCTCTTGGTGTAACTACTGATTTTTAAGTTTGTTATGCGTTCATACGTTCTTGTCTGGCAGGGAAACGACAGATTCTTTCATCATTAACCCATCGCCTAGCATTGGGAGCTTTGGAATCAGTCATCGTGTGCCTAGTTATAGATATTCTGGTGTTGACATCTCCGCTAGGACTTCTAGAAGTGATGTTGATTTCGACGGAAAAGCTCCGCTGTTGTCTGACTACGGAACCATATTCCCAAAACAAGATTCCTCGGGTTTAGGTATTATAGATGAGCAATTTATTGGAGAAGGACATATTGGTCAAGGGTGCAACTTTACTCAGACCATATTTAATGGTAGGCTGCATATTTTCCACTAACTTCTGTCTGAATTTTTTTTCTCCTTTCTTCGAAACACTTAGCAAATGTACACAACTTTCGTTCTCTATATAATGAGTCCGTCAACCCTCTTACTGTAGGGATGATGTTGTTTTCGGGTTTCTTATACCCGTGAGTTAAGTTTCTAGAAGATATAATATATTATAACTACGGTGAGAATGTGGGTTGAACATGACAACTAACACAATTCTTCTAATCCTGACATTATTTGATTTAGGGGTAAATGTATTGGCTGGTGTCCGACTTCTATCAACACCGTTTACAATCAAAGAAGGTGGTTGGGCAAGTTTGGCAGTATTGGTTCTTTTTGCAGTTGTTTGTTGTTATACGGGTGTTCTCATGAAACATTGTTTTGAGAGCAAAGAAGGCATCATGAGTTACCCTGATATTGGAGAAGCTGCTTTTGGGAAATTTGGACGTCTTTTCGTATCCATGAGTCAGTACTGTGAAACATTCTACTAGCTGTGTATATATATATATATATATATATATATATATATATTTTGGCTTAGAATCACATGTTAGTTGATTCACTGATTAACTGGTAATTACTATGAGTTGGTAATAACTTGAATCCATGAAAGAAATTTACACATTCTCCATGGTTTTGAAGATTTGTATGTAAAGGGTCAGAATTTTCAATTAGATAAACATTTCACTTCCTTAAAGCTAGGAAAATTATCAGGGCAGAGTAGGAAACATTTTACAAGTTATGAGAACATATGAACAATAGAAAACTAAGCATTGGTTTCTGTTTCAAAAGATGCAACTAACATAGCCACATCAAAAAAACAGTAGGCTAATTAAGTATCCAGTTGAGTCTGTTTTCATGGAAAAAGGTCACTTGGGATACAAATAAGTTTAATTCTGCAACATCCTGAAGTTCATTAGTGTAACCATGAGAACTTGATTAAACACGTACTTATGATTAGTTATGAGTTGGTGCCCTGTTTCTAATGACTCAGATGTTTTCAAACATTAAGAATTATGGACATAGTATGACTTGGATGCATACCGTTTTGAGTTATACAAAAAGTTTAGGGTACAAGGATGTTTTCCCAGCTGGTTGGTGGTTTCTTTCCACAGGAAATTGTAGATATCTCTTATCTTTAACAATTTTCATTTCTCATTTAGTGCCAGTAGGTTTTCTTAATTTTTTCTGGAGTCCTACACTTTTTTTTTTGTAGCTCCTGTTTCTTTTTTGCTCAGTTATCCGTAAAAAAATATCAGAAAAAGGACTAGCCCATGTAATACCTTTACATTTCATATGGTGGGTTTATGCAGATTTCACAAAAACTGCAAAGAATACAATGATTGAGTGAGATTATACTCTGCGTGATTTCTGTCTCAGATTTTTCTCTGCCACTTGTTTTCCGTACAGAATTCTAATGTAGCTGCATTGTTTTAACTTTTTGCAGATTGTTCTATACACAGAGCTATATGTAAGTGCGATACATTTTCTAATTTACGACCACCTTGATTGTCTTGGTTATCAGTCTTTCAGTTAAGCTGTTAGTAGTACTTACGGGTAAATATTCCAATCTATGTGTTGTACAAAACATGCAGTCATATTGCGTGGAATTTATTATTTTGGAAGGGGATAATCTCACAAGGTTGTTTCCTGGAGTGTCTTTGGAATGGACGGGGGTTCATGTTGATTCTGTGCATATATTCGGCATTTTGACTGCTCTAGTTGTTCTACCAACTGTTCTGTTGAGGGATCTTCGTGTGATTTCTTACCTATCAGGTGTGGCAACTTTTCTTTAGTATCTCGAAACCGTTATCTCTAAATTACTCTATTTGGTCTTGAAAATTTTAAATTATATTTTAATCAACTTATCTTATTACTTGTCAGCTGGGGCTGTTCTTGCAACAGTTCTCATATTCCTTTCGGTATTTGTTGTTGGTATGGAGGATGGAATTGGTTTCCATCAGACTAGTCCAGTGGTGAACTGGAGTGGTTTACCATTTGCAATTGGTGTTTATGGATTTTGCTATTCCGGGCATTCGGTGTTTCCAAATATTTACCATTCGATGTCTAATAAGAAACAATTTAACAAGGCACTGGTAGTATGGTATGACACTTATACCATTCAATCACATGCTTTACTTGTGCCCTCTTTGTCTCTCTCACACACTTTCTGTGCTCCTTGCATGCAGCTTTGTTTTGTGTGTTGTATTATATGGGGGTGTTGCAGTAATGGGATTTCTCATGTTTGGTCAGAGTACTCAGTCTCAAATTACTCTTAATATGCGGAAGCATGCTATTGCATCAAAGGTTGCAATATGGACAACAGTGAGTTTCAAATTTTAATTTCACTGGTTAATGATTCCTCCTATTGCTTTACTTGTGCATATAATTCATTACTTGTATTTTGCTATTGCTTGCAGGTGGTCAATCCTTTTACCAAATATCCTTCTGTTCATAAGAACCAAAATTCTATTTAAACTGTAAAGTGTTATTTTATTTCGCTTTAGTTCTCATCATTTCAATTCTAGTTTTCATCCTTAACTTCAAGCACATATGCCTTGTTAATGAATCCATTAGCCAGAAGTTTGGAAGAATTACTGCCTCCGAGAGTGACTAATACTTTCTGGTGCTTTATTTTGCTAAGAGTAATTCTTGTCACTTCAACCGTATGTGTTGCATTTCTTCTACCATTTTTCGGTACGTATATCAGATATCAAAAGATTATTAATATTTCGAGTTTCAAAAATTGGGTTACTAGTTATGTTAAGGTAACTCGATCACCACGGTTTGTGTCGAGCTAGCTAAGATTAGGTTAGCCAGTTAGCCTCTCTATGTTGAATGCCTAACTCGATCACCACGGTTTGTCTGTGTCGAGCTAGCTAAGATTAGGTTAGCCAGTTAGCCCTCTATGTTGAATGCCTCCTGCTCCAAATTAGGGTTCGAAGATATAGAAGTCCTCTTCCAATGGGTCTTCTTAATGATTTAGTTTAAAAAGTTAACATTTTTACAGAAATGTAAAAATGCATTAATGCCTATGTTTTTGGCATATCGCTTCATTGTTGTCATAGTAGTAAACGAACTGCTTATTCCAATTTCCAGGTCTTGTGATGGCTTTAATCGGTTCTCTCCTCAGTATACTTGTGGTAGGCACAAACTTTACTTTGTTTTGAACAACCAATAAGTACTTCCTTACTTTTCTCTTCCGTTCTAGAGGTTTTTAGTTGTTCCTCACTTTTTGTCTGATGTTTGACGAGTATGATGTTTGTGTAGGCTATTGTGATGCCAGCTCTATGCTTCTTAAAATTGATGAGGAAGGAAGCTACCCAGAGCCAGGTAAATTAATTTCAGAAAGTTTCCCTTCGTTTTCTTGCAAAATGCTTTGGATATATCAAATTAAATGTTAAAAATTATATTCATTTTGGATGAGCAATGGCTAGTACGAAAACCATTTCAAAACTCATTCAGATTAGCTACGCCAGCTTCACCTACCCCTAAAATGGGTCAAAGCCTTAGTCTGACTGGCCAGATTTGAACTTATTTGTTGTGGCACCCAATTTTGTGTTTTCACTTCTCATGGATCCTACAATTCACTCGATCAATTCATGAATACCACAAACTTTCATCCAGGGTAAACGCGGACATTTATACAAGTCACTTAATTAGTTATTTTTGCTCCAGCCATTCTGATAACTCTTTCATACATATATATGCAGATAATTTTAAGCGTGCTTGTTCTCGTGTTGGGCATCTTCAGTGCAGCACTGGGGACATACACCTCATTGGCAAAGATTGTGAACCAATACTGACTTCACGGCAGTCGCTTAATTGTTGTCATTGCCACGATACATTATATTCTCTTTGATCTTATTCTTCGGTAGGGGTAATATGGCTTCAATATGGCTGGGGAAGCGTATTTTTACCTTTTTTATCTTCCATCACTAATGATGTAGTAATATTTGTATTCGTTTTTTGTACTTGCCTTGGTTGTTGTCAGTTCCACTTAATCAAGATTAAAATTCCATCAATTTAGTGGGGACTTAATTGAAAAGAAAAAAAAAAAAGACCAAAAGAGAACTTTTAGGCTGGTTCCTATGGGGATGGAAAAGCCCCATGTTTGCCACTTGTGCACACATCATTGGCATGGTAAAGTGGCAAATTTGCCACTTGGCTAGGCCAGGTCTAGTTTCTACCAAGTGGTTGAACGGTGTAGTTTAGACCGGCATACATATTTTATATGGTCAGTAACTGATGAACTGAACGAAGTTTTGATGGATGAAGCATGAAGTGCTTGCTGGAACAACAACATGCTTTGTGGATCATAAATGTTGAATTAGGCCATTGATGACTGTGACATATCGTTATGCTAGCTGAAGCAATAATGATAATTTAATGACTTGGATTGATGAGCATAAGTTAATGAGATTGCTAGATCGATCATAAATCATTATGTTGGTGCGTTGAGCACTTGATACGAAGTCGTAAAAATAATCATTGTTGAATGATCATAGGAGGTTCATCTCGATCCATGAGTCAGTCGAATGACAATGAGAGATTACGATACAATGGTTGACTGACGAACCAAATGTTGGTCGATGAACCAATAAAATACTGATAGTTGAATCAATATAGCCATAAGTGGCAGGGACGGTTCCGAACCTTGTTGGTCGAGACAACACATTGCTAGTTGAAGCAATTAGGGTATTAATAGTCAAAGCAAATATTGCTACTCAGAGCATATACTTCTTGATCCATGAACAATTGGGAATAAGATCAAATAAAATACTAAATACTAAACAATTGTCTACTCTGGAAGCCGTAGAAACTTCATATAATGTCGAAATTCGATGCTTGACCCTAACTTTTTGAAGAGAAGAGACTGAGTCATCATATGAAAAAAGAATCACTTCCTTTGGAGTTGTCCAAGTCAGTCAGCGAAGCGTGCACATTTGAAACTTTTAATTCCGTACAAACTTTCCAGATTCCATAGACTTGATTGTAGAGGCCATATCTTTCAGATCACTCTAGAATTAGTTTCATTTGAGTCATTTGAACAAGTTATGGTTAAGATGAACAAGGTTGATATGAAAGTGTTCATATGGATAACTTCGGTTAACTATTGTTGAGAAAACAAGGTGTACACGTTTAGGTACGGTTACTCATATCTAAATGAAGTCACTTTTCATTTGTGTGTAACAAACTAAGTTCGATCTAACGGTTGAAAGATATTAGCTTGAGTCTAATCAGGTTTTCATCTAACGGTGATTGCAAATCCTGATTTGAAGACTATATAAGGGAGAACTCTAGCAATTGGGAAACTTAATCCCCACACCTCCGGTGTGATACTAGTTGCGACTAGAGTCGATTCTCCTTTAACCTTAGGTTTTTTCCAAAACCCCGTAGGTTAACGACTTAAAGACTTCATTGGGATTGTGAAGCCAGACCCAACTATTTTCTCTGTAGTTGTGTGTTCTGATCTTGTTGTTTTCTATCGTATTGAGTACTATCTTATTTAAGATTTGCTAGAGATTTAATATCCGATAGGCAAGATAAAAAGCAGTCACAAACATCTTCGTCTCATCGTTTATGATTCCACAATATCTTGTTTCGCTACCATACGATTAAGATTATTGTGAGGTGTTTCGCTACCAAGTCTTCTAACTGGACTGTGCTAACCAAAAGGCACAATCCAGTCACTACTGATATCCAAACTTGGCCACAACACCACTTCCTGCTCCCTTTTCTCACCGTTCTAATTTCAATTCAGACCCGACGCATGTTCTTCCGGCCATCCATCTCAAACGACCCCAAAAATTTGAATTAATGACCACCAGACTTGTCTCTGTTAACATCTGCAAATTTCCAGCCAACCGTTCGTATTTTCTGGCTTTCTAACACCATTCTCTTCCGACTGCAACTAGCTTTGCCGCTGCCGCTTATTTCTGAAATAAAGTACCAAGAGTTTCACGTACAGCTTCGCCACTTACTCAGTTGCAGACCCGCATGTCAATCCTAACCATCTCAACAACGTCGATGAAATCCAATTTCGATTCACATCCAGAGACGCCTCTTTGCTGTATTTATTTCTTAATTGAGAACTTCCATCTGCATCACCAGTTACCAGCCAAAACCATCACAAACCTGAGTTGACTGAATCATCCATGCACAATCAGTATCATAACTTCATTTGAAATATGCAGTCGAAATCATCACTGCTGCCTGCAACTGTTCACCATCGACAACAACTAAATGTTGTCACTCTGTACATCCAGCCAAAGCACCAAACTGTTGCGAATGCAACCATCTCGGCCAAAGATGATCATGAAAGCTACCAATCAAACTTAATCCCATGCAACCAACAAGCCGAGACAGCTTGACCACAACCAAACCCCAAAATCATTAGAGACTCGGACCAACTTTATTCTCCATGTTGCTGTGTGTTTCTTAGTCAAGAGCCCCAATTTCAGATCACCTCAAATATCAGTAATTGACACCATTAATAGACGCCGAAACTGGGTATAAACCCATCATAGCCACCAGTATAATCCGCTCAACCAATCATCCATCTCGACTTCTTCGTAGCCTGCAAACTCGTAGCACAAACAACCTGATTCCATCTGTTGTTGTAATTGTAAAATCAATCAATCAATCCATGCAAATAAACCCTTAAAAATCCATTGGTGTTGTTGTAATTGTAAAATCAATCAATTTCAGCCCATGCAAAAAAACCCCTAAAAATCCATTGGTGTTGTTGTGAGAGCTCGAGCTCTATCGGCAGATAGATAAGGAATTGTTATAGTTAAGAACGACTTCACTCTCTCCATCTCGGTTCATCATCAACATATCTCTGTGAGTGCTCAACAAAATAGCCACCGGCTTTTTAGATAGGAAATGGAATTGAGATTTTCTTAAAGAAATGGAATATGCTGATGCTTAGACATTCCACCTGAAAATGTGGTGGTGAAAACATAAGCACGTGTCCACTATTTGTTTAACTCTTCAGGTGCTTGACTAAACAAAGAGAATTCTCTGTGTTATGTTGACTTCTGGACGTAACTAGGCACCTGGGAAGCACGGACACATCAGATTCGTTTCCGTGTCCGTGTCGGACGCATTATGGACACATGACGCGGCCACGACGCCCACACAATGCATGTCGGACGCATCAAAATCCGTGTCCTCACTTGACGTACATTGGACACACATCGGACACATTCGGACGCACGTCGGACGCATATGTTACACTATTTCTTAAATTCCAAAAAAAAAAATATTTTATCAAAACTCGTCTCTCTCTCTCGTCTATCTTCTACTCTTCTGTGAATACCCGTGGGAAGAGTCTCCCTCACCTTTACTCTTCTCTTCTCAGATCTAAGTTGATCATCCGAAAATCAACTTATTTAGTTTTTTACAATCATTTGCTAGTTGTTCTGGCTTTATCTCTTAGTTGTTTACATTGAATTTGAAGGTATGTTCTCTTTCTTTTACTCTCCCTTCTTCCTTCTGATTTGCATGATTTTGTTGAGTTATTGATTTTTTGTTCTATTTTCAATCTATTGTGAACTTGGGTTGTTGCTGTATTTGGTGAATTTGGGTTTTGTTTTGATTTTAGTGGTGGGGATCATGTGTATTGTCTACTGTGTAGGTTTTAGGGGTTTTTTTGGGGCCTTTGGGGGTATTTTTGGTTGTTCATTGAATTTGAGCTTTATATATAATACTTATAATTTATCTTTTAATTTTCTGCTTGTAATGATTTTATGCTTGTATTTTGATGGCTATCATCTCTTTAATTTTGATGCAGATAGCCAGATATGAGCGAAGAGGTTTTAAGCACTACTCCGCTATGGAGATATGTGACTAAGAAGGATAAAGTTAAAGGTGGTGGTAATTGGAATTTTGTATGTAACCACTGTCAAGTTCCATATTCGGGTTCATATTCAAGAGTGAAAGCACATTTGTTAAAGATTTCAGGCTCTGGAATTAGAATATGTCCAAAGGTCAGAGAACATAAACTTCAGGAAATGAAACAATTGAGTGATGAAGCTGAGGCCAGAGCAAAAGCATCTAAGTTTAAAAGTGTGCCTCTGCCAACATGTGGATCAGGTAGTGGTTCTTCTTTTGCGTCAAATTCTTCATCACTTGTTGAAGATCCTAGGAAGAAGAAAATAGGGGTTGAGAGCCCAATAGAGAAATTGTATAATGCTGCCAGACGTGAAGAAATGGATAACATAATTGCACGGTTGTTTTATGCAGCTGGCTTGCCATTCCATCTTGCTAGGTGTCCATATTATAAAGTTGCATTTAATTTGGCTACATCAGATAGTAAAAGCATTCAAGGTTATATTCCGCCGGGTTATAATAAACTAAGAACAACTCTTTTACGGAAGGAAAGAGAACATGTTGAGAAAGAGGTAGAACCAATTAAGAGCACTTGGAAAGAAAAAGGTGTGAGTATTGTGACCGATGGATGGACCGACGAACAACGAAGACCCCTCATGAACTTTATGGCTGTTTCAGAGGCTGGTGCAATGTTTATTAAAGCAGTCAACACTCAAGGGTCAGTGAAGGACAAAGAGTACATTTCTAAGTTGATCATTGAGACAATTACGGAAGTTGGGCATCAGAATATCGTGCAAGTAATCACGGACAATGCACCAGTTTGTAAGAGTGCAGGGCTACTTGTAGAAGGTCAGTTTAAACACATTTTTTGGACTCCATGTGTAGTCCACACACTAAACCTTGCTATAAAGAATATATGTCATCCGAGAGATATTCGAACTAATGTTTTAGTATATGAAGGGTGTGCTTGGATTAGTGAAATTATTGCTGAGGTGGTACTGATCAGAAACTTCATCACTAAACATTTCATGAGATTAGCCATGTTTAATGAACATGTGGAGTTAAAATTATTCACACTTGCAGAGACAGGTTTTGCCTCTAGTATTATAATGCTTCAAAGATTTAAAGATGTGAAGCAAGGACTCCGTAACTTGGTAATTTGCAATCAATGGTCATCATATAAAGATGATGATCCTAATCAAGCATTGTTTATAAAAGAGAAGTTGTTGGATGATGATTGGTGAAACACTTTGCAGTATGTTATTGATTTTACAAAACCTATCATAGAAATGCTTAGATTATGCGACACAGACGAGCCTTGTCTTCACTTGGTTTATGAAAGGTGGGATCGAATGATAGATGAGGTAAAGAGCATTATACATCCCCACGAGGGCTTACAAGAATATGATATTTCACCATTTCATATGGTGGTGGACGGGATTTTAACAGATCGTTGGAGTAAAAGTAGCACACCACTTCACTCTTTGGCACATTCATTGAACCCAAGGTATGTATGACAGTATAGAATATGCAATCGCTTATTTATATTTTCTGGTCAGTTGAGTTAAGTGTTAAAAAAATTATACTAAAATCATAATTGAAACAACATAGGTATTATAGTCGTCAGTGGCTTGATGAACGTCCAGGGTGTGTTCCACCACATAGATATCTTTTGATTGCAGGTCAAAGATTGAAGTGTTTCGAGAGGTATTATGATGCGGATGAGTTAAGAGAAGTTAACATTGAGTATGCTAAGTTTTTATCTTGCCGTGAAGAATTTGCAAATGCAAATACCATAAATGATAGATGGAGTATGAATCCTTATGTGTGGTGGGTTACTTATGGGGTGTATGCTCCTTTACTTCAGCAAAAAGCACTCATGTTGCTTGGCCAACCTTGTTCATCTTCTTGTAGTGAGAGAAACTGGAGTACGTATAGTTTCATAAATTCTGTGAAGAGAAATAAAATTACTCCACAAAGAGGTGAAGATTTGGTATTTGTTCATACTAATCTTCGTCTCTTATCAAGACGAAGCCCAGAATACTTACTAGGGAATACAAGAATGTGGGACATTGGAGGTGATTCTTTTGATACTATGGAGGGTATTGTTGGTGTACTTGAAGTTGCTGATCTTTCTCTTAATGAGCCAGAGATGGAACGCATGATATTGGATGATAATGAATCTAATGTGGAGGAGCTATACCCCCTGGTTTGACTGTTGACGTTATTTTTTGGTGACCAGGTAACTGTCCATCTCCTTGATATGTTTTATTCTAAAATTTTAGTTACCATCATGCCAATTCTTTGTTTTATGATGTGAATTCCCCTAAAATTTGTGTTTAAACTGACCTTCTACAAGTAGCCATGCACTCTTATAAACTCTGGCAAGTTTCATTTATGTCAATTCTTTGTTTTAAATTTCTACAGCTGGATGTAGCGGCATTCACATCATACTTGGAGGATCCTTGTTTTTTGGGCTAGTATTTGGTTCATGAAGTTGCGCTGTTGCGGGAAGGACTTTACTCCCCTTTGCGAAGCCTTCTAATTTTTTGTTGATATGTATATATATATAGACTAGTAAATGTCGCGGAAAGGACTTTACTCCCTTTTGCGAAGCCTTCTAATTTTTTGTTGATATGTATATATATAGACTAGTAAATGTCTACATAACCTTTTGTTGATAATGGATATCTGTGTTCTCCTGGAAGGCTGGAACATTTAGACAGGTAAATGCTTAATCTTTTATGTTAGGAATGGGGACAAACATATATAATTTAATGGAAATATTTATATATATACGTGTCCGTGTCCTAGTATTTTGAGAAATTGCCGGTCCTCGTGTCCGTGTCGTGTCGTGTCCGTGTCGTGTGTCGGTGCTTCCCAGCTAGGCACTATATCCTTTTTTTTTTTAATCAAGGAAAGAACTTATATTAAACATAAGTAATTGATACATCACAATTTATGTAGGGAATTAACAAAGGAGGTGGATGAAACCACCAATCCCCACATAGATTATGTTTACAAGCTGCCTTCGCTATTGCATCTGCGGCTTTATTACCAAACCTATACACAAAACTACAAGACCAAACAGGATTAATATTACATATGTTTACACATTTTCGCAGAAGAGGCATACTCTGCCAGTGACAAAGAGAAGATTGTTATTGAAGAAAAGAACAAATTCCCAGATTATCAGATTCAAAAATCACATGAGACCAACCATTTGAATCTGCCAGTTGTATAGCCTCCAACATTGCCCATGCTTCGACTTGTTGAGCATTACTATCTCTTCTCAAGGCTCCCCTTCCCATGAAATATGCCCCTGTAGAGTTCCGAATTATAATTCCAATACCAGCTAACAAAGAACTAGAATTATAAGAAGCATCGATATTAATTTTTAGGTACTGCAAAGGAGGAGGTTCCCATTTATGATGTAAAAACTTATTATGAACATTAGGATGATTGTAGTTAGCAGGAGTGCTTCCTAGATGATGCTGGAGAATGTATGAAGTGACCTGATGGACAACAGAGTTATGGTTGGGAGTGGTATTGTTAAAAACAACACTACATCGAAGCTTCCATATGAAATGCATGATGCACATAGCTAAGTGAACAATCTCAGGGGACTTCTGGATGTTGATGATAGAGTCTTTGAGTTGCCAAGTCTGAATCCAAGATAAGAGAGAAGAGTGCTGCAAAATAAAGTGAAACTGGTGAGGTAAAAAATATTGCCATATTGCCCTGGAGAGAGGGCAATGAAGTAATAGATGGTCCAGATCTTCCATTTGATTGTGGTTGCAAAGTACACAGTGTAAATCAACATTATGCATATGGGTGAAAATTCTTGCTTTGACTGGAACAACATTGTGAATAGCTCTCCACAGGAAAATCTGAAACTTGTAAGGTACTTTCAACTTCCAAAAAGATAACCAAAAATGTTGAGATAAACCCATGGAGTTATCTGTTAGGATATCTTTATCACACAACATCTTATAAGTTGAGGCAGTAGTAAAAATACCAGTGGTTGTAAAGGGCTAGATTAATTTATCCTCTTGATCTAACTGAATGGGAATGGTTAAAATGGAGTTCACCTGATCAGATGTAAAGAGAAGGCGAAGAAGCGACACATTCCAATGTTCAGTATCAGTATCTATAAGATCAGAAACCAACTGATAGTTAGAAGTATTCAAATCACCCCAGTCCTGTAAAGCATAATTCAGAGAAGGAATGTGCTGGTAAGTGAAATAAAAGAGAGTATGTAGTGGTTTTGTTGTGAATGTGGCTAATTTGTGTAAGTGGTTACAGTGTATAGAGTGGACAAGAATGTTGGTTTAGTGAAGTTAACTAGGGTGGTGGTGATGTAATGTTGGTGGAGACCATTGGAGTTCCTGTTGGTGGTTGGGCTGCCATTCGATTTGTAGCAGACAATCCTGGTATGCTTACTGTCTTTGGCCTCACATTTCTCTTTATCAATTCTGACACCTCGATTGTCCTTTAGAGACTTCAAATGAATGATGAAAACCATATTGGCCCCAGTTAGATGTCCAGATGTTGATATGAGCTCCATTACCAACTTGCCATTTAGCATTTTTCAACACAATCTCGAGCCCAATAGAGATACTTTGCCAAATCCAACTTGAATTTAAGTTAACCGGTGGAGGGAAGAAACGCAGGTCATGATGAGGAAAATGTTTACCTTTCAACAACTTCGCCCATAAAGCATCTTGGTTATGTAACAATTGCCAAGTTAGTTTCGCAAGAAAAGCTAAGTTATAGTTGCATAAATTTTTAAGTCCTAATCCACCTAGCATTTTAGGTAAACATACCTTTCTCCAAGAAATGTACTTTTGAGAACGTGGCTTGATGTAACTGTTCCACCAATAGCTTCTCTGAATTCTTTCCATTTGTTGAAGAGTTGCTTCAGGTAGTTTGAAAACTTGCATATCATACATACCCATAGAGCTTAGAACAGAATTAACCTGAGTAGTTGTTCCTGCTTGATTCACAATTTTGCGCTGCCAACCCTGCAATCTATTATTCATGTTATCAATAACACCCTGACAGTTCTTATGTCTAGATCTATGCAGCATAAGAGGTATACCCAAGCATTTTTCGCCAAGTCCCATAACTTTCATACCAAGAATACCAGTGATATTAGACTTATGAGCATTAGAAGTGTGCTTGCCAGAAAATAAGGTTGATTTATGCATATTTATCACCTGACCTGAAGCTTGTCCAAATATATGAAGCAAGTGTTGAAGCTGCTGCATTTGAGTAGAATCAGCTTCAAAAAATAACAAACAATCATCTGCGAAGAACAGATGATTAATTGAAGGGCAGTGATGATTAATTATAATCCCTGAAAGGCAACCAGAGTCCACATTAAGCTGCAAGAGTCTAGAAAAAGCTTCCTTGACAAAAGGAAATAAAAAAGGAGACAACGGGTCTCCTTGACGAATACCCCGAGTCGGAGAAAAAGTTGAAGAAGGACTGCCATTGATAAGAATGGAAATATTTGAAGTAGATATACACTGCTCTATTAAACTAATCCAATCATTATGAAAACCCAATTGCCGAAAGATGAAAAGAAAAAAATGACCATTCAACCCTGTCGAAAGCTTTCGACATGTCTAATTTCAAACCAACCAAAGCCTTCTTAATATTTTTACATTCATACTAAACAAAATCTCATGAGCAATAATGATATTGTCATGGATATGTCTTCCTGCAACAAAGGAAGTTTGAGTAGGGGAGATAATATCAGGAAGAAGGGGTTTAAGACGGTTAGCTAAAATTTTAGAAATAATTTTATAGCTAACACTGCACAGACTTATGGGTCTGTAATCAGCAGGTGTTTTTGGGTTTGAAATTTTAGGGATTAAAACCTGATAGGTATGATTGATGGCTTTGAGCATATGTTTATGAGTGAAAAAGTATTGAACCATGGAGATTACCTCAGTGCCAACAACATCCCAACAATGTTGATAAAATCCATCTTGGAACCCATCATTACCCGGAGAAGCCCAAGGCTTGATTTGAAATACCACATCCTTTATTTCTTGAGCATGAGGCACCTGGATAAGGCAATTGTTTTGTATTTCTGAAACACAAGGTTGAAAAAGCTGCAGAATCTCGTTATTAATCTGAGGCTTAGAAGAAGTAGAAATATTCTTAAAATGGTTAGTAAAGATAGCTTCAATATCACTTCTGCTATCAAACCAAATGCCCAAGGGACCCTGGATAGAATTGATAGTTGACCTTCTCTTATTGTAATTGACTATCGAGTGAAAATAATAAGTGTTTCTATCCGCTTCAAGAAATTTATCACCTGCTTTATGCATGAAGAACTCTTTTTGAATCAAAAGCCATTGCTGCAAGGAAGAGCTTAGATGCTTAACCTGAGGATGAGAAGAAGGCAAATTGCGGTCATAACAAAATTGTAGCTGATTCTGAATATTTTGAAGGTTATTTTCGATGTTGCCAAAAGAAATTCGTTTCCACATCTGCAGCTGAGTTCTGGTTAGTTTTAATTTACTAGAAAACTGAAACGAAGGAGACCCCGAAAATTGTTGTTGCCAGCTGCGTGGAATAGTATCAGTACAAGAATCCATTTTAAACCAACACTTGTAGAGTTTAAAAGGAGAATGCTTTGTGGCATAAGGAACTGTATGTAGCAAAATGGGGCTGTGATCCGAAGCAACAGGTACTAAATGTTGAAGATGGGCATTTGTGTAGTGGTTGATCCAATGATTATTCACTAAAGCTCTATCTAGACGAGCAGAGACATGATCATCTCCACTACGATGATTTGACCAAGTTGTGTCAGCTCCTGAGTAACCTAAGTCAATGAGACCTAGTTGTTGAACAAAATTTCTAACATGTCTAGCATGATGAGGATGAGTGACACTAGAGCTATGCGTTTCAGAGTCATGCATGGTGAAGTTTAAATCACCCAGAAGAACCCAAGGAAGATCAACAAACAAATGCATATTAATAAGATATTGCCACTTGTTAGCATTTTCTGTAGCATCATGAGCACCATACATGAAGGTTATCAAGAAATCCATATTATTATCATGAGTATGGACAATAGCATGGATAGTTTTACAGGTTGTATGCATGATATCAATATCAATTCCATTTTTCCAGACAAGAGAGATACCTCCAGAGAGACCCAAAGAGGGATGAAACCAGTAATGAGGATATTTAGTTTGACAAAGATAAAATCTCATATTATTAGACTGAGCTTTGGTTTCACACAGGAAAAAAATATCTGGGTCATTGTTGGTCAAACAGAAATGAAGATAATCACGGGGTTACCTATACCTTGATAGTTCCAAGAAAGAATTTTCATGACGGTAATAACAGAGAAATTCAAAAAAAGACTGCAAGAAAACAACAAAAGAGAAAACAAAGCAAAAATGAATAAAAAAGGATAAGTTTTGACAATCATTTGTTGCCATGCATCAGTATGATTCTGTGCATTATAAGCACAGGCTGCAGCAATGTCCCAAACATTATCCATGGCTGAAGCAGTGGTATCATCTTCAACAGAGACAGTATCATCCACTTGAGAAGTAACAACATTGTCATCCAAATCAGCATCAGGAATATGCGGCTCAAAAGTTATAACCAAAATAGGTGTACGACGATATCTCTTCTTAACACCACTAGTACTAGCACCGTCACTATTCATAGTAGAAGATGGTCTCAAAGAAGAAGAGGGCTGAACTTGATTGTGATATGAAGAGGAAGCACCAGAACCTGAATCAGTGGCCGAGAAGATTGAAAGGCGCATACCATCAAAGGGTCTAGGCTGTTGTTCAATAGGTTGTGGTAGTCTATCACGCCTCTGAGATCCATGTTGTAGAAAGAGTTGTGCTTCTTTCTCAGGATTCCTTTGAGGAGGCAAAATGGGCTCTACAAAACCAAAACCACGAACAATATCTTCCATCTCATGACGGGTATGAGTCATATTAGAACAGTCGATCTCTTCATGATTAGGAACTTTACATTCAGGACAAAGACGATATGGATGTTTCTCATAAAAAAAAACCAATCCACCTAGTTACACCAGCAGCATTAGCAGTAGTTATACCAGTAATAAGGGGAGTGTTAACATTAATGAGAACAAGAGCTCTATACTTAGAATATGTAGGAGGATTCACACCATCTGGTTCTATAACTCTAACTTCCCCAACAATATTACCAAACATTCGAAGAATATCAGCATAGGTGAACTCAGGTAAAAGATATTTATACTCTAACCAAAAAGGAGAAACCGTAAAATCCAGTAGATGATAATCCATAGTGGGATTCCAATCCTTTAAAACAATCAAATGACCATCAAGGTTCCAAGCTCCACCAAATAAAATTGCATCTTTATCTTCTGAAATTCTAAACTTGATAACAAAAATATTTGGTTCTAAACCACGCACCTGGACAAACCATTGATTGTTTCTTCGAAGATGAGGCCATATAAATTTAGTTGCACGTTCAACATCCTGCCAAGACATAACCCCCGGAGCATAAAGCTTACCAGCAAGACTAAACTGCCAATCCCTAATTCCAGCTAAGATAGCAGTGTTAGAATGCATAATCACTCTTCTCCTAATAGGCTCCTCACTGATAGAAACACTTTCCATTTGGTGAGCAATATTATTCAAAATAGGACGAGCCATGAAAATAAAGAGAAAGAAGATGATAACAAAACAGAAGAGGGTATGAAGAAAGAAGAAGGTTATGAGGTGGGTTTTATAAACAAAACATGAAGGAGGTGGCAAGAGGTAAAAGGGATAAGTATGGGTTATAGGTTTAAGAAATTGGAAGAACAGATAAAAAGTTGTAGGAATCAAAGCTTCTAAAAAAATATAGATAACATCAGAAGCGGAGATCGATAAAGGCAGCAGCTTGTTAAAGCCAAAACAATGATTCCCAATCAGATAACGATGGCCGACAAGATAAAGATGAATAAGATACACACCACTGTTATATAAGGCCAACTTTTGAAGATGCCAACTTTGATACTGCCAACCATGAAGAAACCCAGATAATTGATGGGACAATACTGCAACACCGTGCGTGGCAACAGATAAAGGAGAAGATTAATCTGCCATTAAAGGGGAAAACAGATCAATTAGAACCAGATATCGACACGAAGAAAGGGAGAAAAAGAAAAATAAAAACTAGGGCATCAAAAACAGTGAGAATTTTACAATAAATTCAAAAACCAAAACGAGTTATCATACAGAAAGATTCAGACAACATTTAAAAGCTAATGAATGAGCATATTAAAAACAGATCAGATCAAAATAAATGAGAACGGATTTGGGTTGACTAATTTTGACTAGGTGTTTGACTTTCGCTTCTCTAGCTGGCTAATTATTTGTACTATATCCTTTAGTCACTAGTGAACTTCACCGTTTCATCTTCTGTCGTGAGTGCGTTTAGTGGTAATTTTAGCCGCAGGGGCTATTTAGTCTCGCTATTTAGTTCACTGTTTCATCTTCTGTCGTGAGTGCGTTTAGTGGTAATTTTATCCGCATGGGCTATTTAATCTCTACTTTATTAGCCATTAATTTTTCGGGTTGATTACTTTCTATAAAAGCACTAAAATAATATTATTGGTCTAATAACGAGTCCTAGCTAATGTAGTTATGGATGTATATGCGTCACACTTACGTGTTTATCAAACATGTTTTATATTTTCTTCTGCTCCGATGTTGCTAGTCTCGAGTGCATCGGCTGTGGAATCAGTGTCATCTTATAGTTTTCTTGGAACATCCTGGACTTCGTCTTCACATGACTCACTATTTTGGCAACACTCTTCTGGGCAGGGAGATCTTCCACCAGTCTCCTATGCCAATTGCTAATCTCATTGTCGAAGGTATATGAATTTACCTTCTGTGTCATAGCTGGTCCAAAATTAGTCCCTCTCTCGATGTGAGAACGAGTTGGAATTTCAGCAGAATGATGCTTGAGCGGCTTGGCAGGTAGAAGTGGCTTAGGCGCTTTGGTCTCCACTACAAGTGTTGAGGATTACATATTATCATATTTCTCGATTGACGACGAGGAAGTGGTGTGCTGTAAATTATGCTATCAGGGATGCCTTCTCATGGTTCAGAACTCGGCATTATAAACCAAAGCATAAGTAGACGAAGATGATACAGATGATCTTGTTATTGGACATGGTCTTAATACATTAATGATAGGTGGAAGCAGCAACCTTGTTGTCGTGAAGCTATAGTCGCCTTTCAGATCTAGGTAGACATACCCATATGTGTTGGCCAGGTTCTCTTCAAAATACTTCATCGTACCAGGATAATGGACAACTTTGCTTCATGAAGCTCTGACAGAGTTCTGAAAGAGATGATGTTGGTTGTAGCACCTGTGTCGATGAGATCCCTCTTGAATTCTGAATCCTTGATATGTGTAGTCACGTATAAAGCGTGGTTATGTCCCTCTTCTGTCATCATGTCTTTTTCAGTGAAGGTGATGTTGTTTATTGAAGGATCAGCCGCCATGGATACTTCGGTGACCTTCGGAGATGATGAGATCAAATTATATGACATTTGACTTAGTGAAGAAAACATGTCCGCACTCTGTCCCTTGAATAAGCGCAAGACTTTATATAAGTTTTTGACCAGACACGTGGCCTCTTGGCCCACCGATTTTTTACAAGCAGTGAAGCTGTCGATCTGAGAAGGAACGCCAGTCAAGGAATCGGTCTTAAGTGCTGGATGTTTTATGCTACTTAGCTCCATCGTTAACTTCAGAAAGAAGTTAAATATATTATTTATTGCCTCTTCAAACCGTGCTATATTTCATTCCTGGGCTTCTTGTCTTCGTGGTAACTCGATCAAGGTTGGAATCTCGTCATTGATTTTGTCATTGGAAAGAGGAGGGTTAATGAAATAAGCATGAGGGATATTGTCGTTTCAAAGACTGCAATTAGAATTAGGAATTGTTTGAATCTGACCTAAGACCGGCCATATTTGAAGGAGTCAGCCTGCGACCGATATATCAATATCTGCGGTCGCTAATTTGTTTGCGGGCAAAAATGATTCCCTGGTTTTCTGGTAAAAAGTGGTGGAAGAGGCAAGTGCTTGATGAAACAAATCGTCTGAACCTTTAAACAAATATATTATATGAGAGTAATTTGAGTTCAAGAGACTAATATGTAGGACCCTGGCTTAAACCAAGACAATGGTCGTTCCGGGTTTAATTCGGCCACAAGGAATGAGAAGGGTCGGTTTATAGGGAGGGAAGCTGAGAATGTTTGGAGATTAGTGGATATTGATCAATTGATAATATGATGTGTTGAACTGCTTTGAAGATGAATCCTCTGTGTAGACGAGAAAATTCTCTGTAAGTTTTTGATGATTGACAATGATGAGTCTTACTCGATTCAATTGTCTCTGTTGTTTTGTTGTCTTATCAAACCATAGGTTGAGGAACCTATTTACTGCAACACATCATTATCCTATAAGTGGTGACAGTTGATGGACGTGGAAGAATGGGGAAATGATAGAACGTGTAAAAACCACTACTTTCCGTGGAAGATTTGGTTGATTGACCATCCACGATTCTATTTACTCATCAATTGTCAACACGATTTATTCACATTTCTCATTGTGGATATATTTCATATCGCATGTGATGTGGGCCACCAGACCAAAATCATAATATTATCCACCCCATGTGACATGAATTGATGTCTCATGTAAAATTATGCTTCATAGACGTATTTTATATGGTCAGTCTTTGACCTAGTTAGACTATGAGTCTTAACTGATGAATTGAACGAAGTTCTGATGGATGAAGCATGAAGTGCTTGCTGGAAAATCAACATGCTTTGTGGACCATAGATGTTGAATTAGGTCATTGATGATTTTGACATATCATTATGCTAGTTGAAGCAGTAATGATAGTTGATGAGCATAAATTAATGAGAATTCTAGATCGATCATAAACCATTATATTGGTGCATTGAGCACTTGATAGGAAGTTGTAAAAATAATCATTGTTGAATGATCATAGAAATCTCATCTCGATCCATGTGTCATGAGTTAGTCGAATGATAAGGAGAGATTATAATAAAATGGTTGACTGACGAACCAAATGTTGGTCCATGGACCAATTGAGTATTGGTTGATGAACCAATAAAATACTGAAAAGAAGAGGGTACCCAAATACACCAAAATCTTTTTATTTCAACCTATAAGTCTGATATCTTAAGTGATCATCTATGGACAAAGTCGAGACAATACAATTTAAAGATATTCACTTGATAATAGTTACGAAACGAAGCCGATTTACTATAGGATCAATATCAAGTGATTAGGATTTACGCACAAGTGTATTTACTTTTAATTATAATACAAACAATTATAATTGCGAAATGTAAAAGTAAATGACACACACAATATTTTATTAACGAGGAAACCGCAAATGCAGAAAACCATGGGACCTAGTCCAGTTTTGAATACTCTCAGAATTAAGCCGCTATAAAAAGAACATAAGCCAACTTCGTATAGTTGAGATCAAGTAAACTACCCCTAATTACTTAGTTTCCTCAGTATCCCTGTGTCTTCGACCTTTTGGTCATGCACGTGAATCAAAAGACAGAAATCACTATCTTAAATTCCTTTACCAAGTAAAGTCTTTATGTAATCAACTCTTTTTGATCGTATCCAAACGGTAAAGTAACAAATCTGCTTGGTAACCACTCTATTTAATCTTTAAGGAAAGATATGTTGAGTCGTCGACAAAGGCTCTTATGTTTAATCTAATAAACTCATTGTCTGGTTAGATCAATCTAAATCTTAATTACTAAAATAATCAATTTCCGGATTTGCAATCAAACAATATAGAACTCAAAGAGAAACTATAAAGTGATACCGATTTTATCAACTATATAATCACAAGTCTATCAAAGATAAACAAAATCTAGTTGGATCACATCCGATCAAGATTTGTGAACAAATTCACAAGATACGAAAACTAATTAGATAAAATCTTCTTTAAGTCTTCAGATCTTCTGCCTTCTTAAAACCTGCACAACACAAACTTGAGTCCTCTTGTGATCAATCGCGCACAGAACAGAGTCTATTTACAATGGATTATCACAAGATGTCTTTAGATCTAACAACAGTTCTAAAGATCCCGTCGATACTGTGATCTAGTTTGAGTGATCCTTATGTCAGAAGAGAAGGCTCTCAAGAATAAAGAAAACTAGGTCCAATCAAAGTTTCAACAACTGTTAGTCAATCAAATCAATAATCGAAAATTAAAATAACAATGCAATTATATAATTTCCCACCAACGGTACTCGTAGAGCTTCTTGATCCCACAGAAGTCTTTAAACGAGCGGTCGTAAGAGATTTCGCCTAATTAGGGTACTTTCCTCTCCGATAAACGGCTCCACCAGAAACAACACGAATGGAGTTTTCCTGGCTCTTCGTATAGTTTTCAAGAAATGCAAACTCAAGTATTTATAGACCAGAGTTGTTTGGACAACAAGGAAATTCCAAAACTGAAAATATTATCAAGATATGCAATAAAGTACCTAATTTCAGTTTTCCTACTTCCAATAAATGTCAAACATATAAAATCAAAAATCATAATTAAATGTTTTTCAATATTTCGGTTTTGGATCACCTTGAGCATCAAGTAATATCTTTGAACAATTAATGATAAGAGTTATGCACATGTTCAAATAATGTCGACATCTAGAAGTTGCCTATCTTAGCAAACCCCAATTCCAAGTTCACACACAACATAAAGAAATATGTGAATATTGGAAACTCGGTTTTCTCTTGGGACCGGTTCTACCATGACTCCCAAACTAAGTTAGGATCGGTTATACCATGAATCCCAATATAGGTTATGACCGGTTATACCATGCTTCCCAAAACTAGTTAGGATCGGTTATACCATGTCACTCAATATAGTTTGTGATCGGTTATACCTTATCTTTCAATAATATTTAGGATCGGTTATACCTTGTCACACAGTATAGGCTATGACCAGTTCTACATTGTTTCTCAACATAAGTTAAGAATGGTTCTACCTAGTAATCTTGTATTGGTCATCCAAATAATCTTCAATGAAAACCGGACCAACACATTTACGATTTCCCTTTCGATTATGAAATAAGTTTATACATATACTTCCTTAAACCAATGTAATAATACATGGTTTCCTAGGATGAAATCAGACATATATGCACACATAATCAAATAAATATATACATAGATTAGGTTGGTGTCGTATTTAAGAACTTCAAAATATAAGTGTTATACTTCGTAATTCAATATAATTCCTTGATACTTTGATCATAATGTTGTGACCAAGTCTAGTCACTAGAGTGTTATAAATATATCTTCGCATATTATGTTTTCAATATAAAGTGACTTGAAAACAAGTCAGGAATGAAAACAAGTTAAGACAATATTACTAACCTCAAGTGGAAGGGTGAGTCTTCGTTGTAGTCGTTACTTCTTCACATTCTTCAGGTCTTCAGAGTAATACTTGTAAGTCTCAACTTTCCTAGACTTTCTAGTCTAACCTAAACGAAGTTGACTCTAGTAATTAATCAAGCGACTCTATATGAGTTTTGATACTAAAATATGACAACCAAACTTGACATACCAACGCTTGGTGGGTTCAACCGATCTATGATCTAATAATCTCCCCATTTGTCAATTTTAGTGACAAAACTCTATTACATATGGAGATAAACGAATTACAAAATAACTCATTCTTCATATGCTTGATTCCAAGTTTCAACCACACAATATCCTGCACATATTTAAAAAGATAAATGTCGTTGTTGACATTTGAATAACAAAAGCTTTACACCCCCTAAAGGAAAGCTAGGTAAATATTCAATCTGAACATCTTTGTTATTCCCCTTTTGTAGTATGAAATGTTACACAACAAGATGATATGTTTCTCCCTCTTAGTCTATGCTTTACTCTTTCGTTAGATATAACGTTTAAACACATATATCCTTTCCTAGCGATCATAAATCAGTTGTTTACTCCATATATTTCTCCCTTGTTTTGTCACAAAAATCACAAAGAAACGAATAAATAAAAGAGCAAACCGAAAGGATCTTACAAATCCATAAGACTTGTATAACCTATGAGAGTTAAGCACGAAATTTTCACATACCATTTTAGATAACCAATACTAAAACCGTAACTACAAAAATAACCTTATTTTTAGTATGTTATCAAGGAAATAATTGCCCGAAGCAATTTTCCCTTAGTCTGATAAATCAACTAAGATAACTTAGTTATTTAACCAAACCGATTGTTTATGTACAGTCGCTTATTTCGATAAGACACAAATAGAGATCATAATTAACTCAATTTTTCTTATCAGGTTCTAATTATTCATAACATAACTTAGACCTTCCTTTAGATAAGACAAAGACTAGGTTAATTAACTTGTTTTTCTTGTCAAGGACTTCGATTAGACTTGAATAACCGAATCATGTATTTGATAAGCCTAAACTAAGATCGGAATTAACTTAGTTTTTCTTATCCGAAATCAAATGGACTAAACAAATGACCATGTATTTCGTTAAGCAAAAATAGTAGACACAAATCAAATCATTGAATTGTCATAGTTTTTATTAACCGGAATCAATTGAAACAAAGATAATCCAATGGAAATACAACAATTGCACCGAATTTCGTTAAGTAAAATTAATTGATATCAAACAATAAAGAAGATACCAAATCAATAAGTCAATATAATTGACATAGTTTTTCTTAACCGGAAATAATTGAATCACAATGATCAATCCATACATCATCATGAAAAATATCAATTATACCGAAATTTTGTTAAGCAAAAGCAAAATATTTGCAATAAAATCAAGCTTTTATTAAACAGGAAAAATGATTAACTAACAGTAAAAAAATCGTTACCTTGGTTTCCGCAATCCGCTTTTCCCTCGAAAGATATATCATTTAAGCACCAGTTCAATAAGAACTCTCCCCCCTGTTTGTTGTAATCCTCTCGAAAGAACAAAAGAAGAACACCAAATACAAAATAACCTTTACCAGATAAAGGTTCTGCAGCGGAGTCTTTAACCTTCTTTCACTTCTCTTAACTTCTCAAATGCACCCCATAATGCACTCAAACAATGCCATACATTACCAGCAAAAATCAGCCAACCAAGAACACTTAGACCATGACACAATCAACTCATTTTATTGCATCAAAGGGAAGATATACAAAACTTGCCCACTTAGGGACTTACACATACTTGTTCCTCTTCAACCAAGCCTTAACCTTACAAAAACTCTCTCAATTTGAGTCTCACAATCTCCTATGTAATCCTGCTGATTTTTTCATGCCTTAGGAATATTTATACAACAGATTTACTGGCCAAAAACCGTGCACAACTGTTGCACACGCAGGGGACATCCATATGTCTCATGGAGCAGTTCCATAATCGTCTATAAAGTGCCACCTTGGCTAGTTTCTCTTTAAAAACGGGACAACACTCAACACCTGTTCCAAAGCAGTTACAAACACTCTCCCACGCTTAAAAACTTCCTTTATAACCGTTCTTTCTTGTCTTACACCTTTTGCACGCTTGTGAATCTCGTAACCAACTCATAACCGTCACTTGAGACATATTGCACAACTTTTGCGCTTTACTGAACTCGGCCTTGATCCAATGCTTAACCACCTTGGCCCTGTAGACTTCTTCCTCTAAGCCAATGCACGGTCAATCCTTGTGCTTCAATCATCAAGGCCAACTCCTTAAGCTTTCTCTAGTTATTCATGCGTCATATGTTTCACTTAGCCAATTTGCTTGACAATATCAATGCCACTCTTGCATTACTAGATTGTTTGCATTACTAAAGCTTTGGCCCTGCCTTGAACTAATGCATAGACAAACTCTTGGCCTATTCTACCTTATTGCATCATCCTTGAGTTTGGGCTAACTCAATTCCATGGATATGCCTTAAAGCCAACATCGCATGTTGCATCTTGTCACTTTGGCCTTGCCTTGCCTTTCGCTCAGTGAAGCTTCATTGTGTCCGCCAATAAGCTTCATTACTTGGCCAATGTCCTTACAGTGTAGCGCCACCTTTGCACTTCATTGGCCCTGCAGGGTTTTTCTATTCTTAGCACTTGACAGTCTATGCAGTATCGTGCAATCATTGTCGGATTCAGACTTGGCCTGCAATACTGTAATGCGCAATCATTGTGTGCCACTTGACTGACCATTCATAGACCTCCCTACCTAATTTGTCAACTCCCTCATTTAACGTGACCCAGAATAAACAATATGCTTTTCTCAGCTTCGCCGCATGCACTTTCAAAACCTTTTCTGAAATTCAGCAATCATTGTTGGCTATTGCAAAATACCTTTAGCCAACTTCCATGCTTTAGCATCAACACCACTTAGCTTTACTAACTTGCTATTGATCTCATCTACTTGAGCCAGGCCTTTGCGTTGTGCACTACGCTTCAACTGCTACTCAAATGCAAACTTGAAATTCTCTTAAGACAATTTCTCCAAATTAGGCCTGAATTCCTTCTTGAATCATTTAAGCCTAAGTGTACGTACAGAATTATTCTTCTTAAATTAATCACTACGATCATTGCCATAGCCTTTCGCCTTCCGTGTTTTCCTTTTGCATCTAACTCAACATGACAAGGACTTATAAACGACCTGGCCTTCGTTTTCAATCAATTTTGCTGGCACCTGCCTTGGATTGTTGTCCTCCATGCCCTCTGTTAAGCATGTCAAAAAGTGCATAGAGGTTCTCTTTGCATAAGACACCCTAACTTAACACTTCATGCCTCGCAAATTCTGATTATGCAAGTCATTCAAGAACTCATTTCTCTGAATGTGGTTAAGTATAAACTCTGTGTTCTTAATGTGTCATCTTGCATACCCGAATCAGAAACATACGAGTTTGATTTTCCTAACTCGCTGAAGAAAAACTATTGAGTTGCACAGTCCA
Organism: Papaver somniferum; assembly: GCF_003573695.1. NCBI lineage: Eukaryota > Viridiplantae > Streptophyta > Magnoliopsida > Ranunculales > Papaveraceae > Papaver > Papaver somniferum. Next base: position 86,727,440 of record NC_039364.1, read on the forward strand.
TCTCCGCAACTGTGAATATCTATCTTTTGGACATAACATAACTAACCTCTTAGCTGTCCATATGCCATGCTTTCAAAGCCAATATGTCTCTAACTATTCCTTTGAATTGCATTGCTTGTTGCCTGGAAAGTGTGTGTCTTTATCTAGGCCATGAGTTCTACCCAACTCATGCTCGCTGATGGAATGATTTTTATCTTGTTGTATTGCTTGCGTTGTCGCTGCCCGTCCACCGTCGTGCCATATTGTATTCCCAAACAACAATATCATTTTCACATCAACTAGGACCCTTGTCCTATGCTTTCCTTATTATCTTTCAACTTGTCTCGCTATTGCATACGTTAGGCTAAGTATGCTACCGCATCATCTCCCCATGAACTAGCTTTACATCGTAAATAAAGAGGCAAGACTTTATAAACGAAAACACCTCCATTCATTAGTGCTCTTACATAACAAGAACATGTACCATTACATGATTGATCCACCGATCATTTTGGAAAACTAAAGCTTCATTAACAAAGCAACTTGCTTATACCAAAGCAAAGTATATACAAACTTGAAGACTCAAATAAAAGTTTGTACAACCAAACACACAGAGTTTGCAATAACCAACAACTAAAGCTACATAAGAACAAGATCAAAAACACCATGTTTTCTGCACTAAGTGTTACCAATGGAGAAAACAATACTCCTTCTTTTTCTAGATTAGTTTCTGCCTTTGTCGAAGTGAGCAACAATTTCGTTGTGTGGTCTCTTCCTTGAACCTTCACTTCGGCTTTCACGAGTCTTGATAGAATGACTCCCATAGTCTTCCCCAACTGATGTATTAAGTTGCGCCTTTAGTGGACATCTTCTAGAGAAATGCAAACCTTTGCAAATGAAACATCCCCTTTGTAGAGACCCTCAAGCTCGTCAACGTTATTAGACCAGTTGAGAGACGTTTTAGCCGATAATAACTGGATTAGTTTAACACGAACTTTAATTAATAGAAATTAATCTAACAACGATTTAGATACGAAATTAGTACCGCTCGATATATCTCGAAAATTTACATGGAATGGAATACTCGAACGTGTCAATCGGATACTGGACGAAGAAGTAATCATCAAATACGTATGAAGGTCAAAATAGTCTTTTGATAATTTAGATAGACCTGGCTGCCCATATCATTTGGGTGAGTTCCTTTATCATTTTTTCTTTGGTCTTATCTAAACGATTGAAGCATATAAGATCATTCTCTTCTTTCATTTTCTTTCTTTCTTCTCGTTCTTCTTCCTTCCTTTGGTTCCCCTCCGTTTTTCCTTCTGTTGATTTTCGAGAGATGAACTTGAGTTTTGTTTGAGGGAATTAATTGGTGAAGCTGTTTAGATGAACAAGGAGATGTAGTTTTTGTGAATTGTGAAGAAGACGTTGGTGTTGTTGTGATGAAGATCGAATAGAAATTCTAGGGTTTCTGTGACTTGATGAAGCTTTGATTTGAGGTAGCAATTGAGATAGGTTTTAAGTAGATGTTTAGAAGAAGAAGATTATTATTATAATTGAAGGAATTGGTTGCAGAGAATAAGATTAATCGAGGAATCAAAGAGTTAGGGTTCTGTTCTTCCCTAAATTAGAATTAGGGTTTTGTTCTTGAGGATGTTGGTTAAGGAAGAATTAGTAGATGGGTTTGCTCGATCAGGAGATTTGAATCGATGTTCAGAACTCGAATCAGGAAAAGGGAATTTGGGGGATTACTTTAGGGTTTCTGAGAAACAGTAAAGGTGATTGGGAAGTTAATGGATGCTGGTGGAAGATGAGGTGTTGAATCATCTCAAGGAAAAGAAGAAAGTAATTCAATTGTTGTAATAGAACTATCTTGAGGTAATTGCTCTCACAATAAGTTAGTTGAGTTATTGATTTCAATTAATGATTTTATAAGTTATGGATGTGATGAATATATGATAAAGCAGAAGTTTATAGTATGTTGAATTTCAAGTAAGTTAAGATAACTGATGGTTTGTGCATAGTAAGTGTTGATGGTGGTTTTTAGTCCAGGGTTAAAATTGTAAAACCTCACATTTAATAGGCCGTCACTCTGCAAAGATACATGGCCATGTAAAAGTGATGAGTGTTCAACCTCTCCACTGGCGCAATTATTGAGCAACTCAATATATTCGCATGAAATTTATCCAGAATGGTGCATGTAGCAACAATCTCAGATATTCTGTAAATTTTGGCACCTTGACTGCATTATTCAGTTAATATAAGTTTATTTGAATGCTTTTTGTGCTATGTTCCCCGGCTGGACCCTTAATATTGATGTGGCATGACAATTTGTGTTCACTCGCAGCAGAGTAGCACAAATTTCCAAGTATCAAGTTTAAAGGTCCCTGCACAAAAGTATTCAATCGGAAAGCATACCGCTCTTTGGAAATAAACTTAAAGAACTATGTGTCAACACACAGAATTCAATCAATTTTGTGATAATTCACAAGATTCAAATATTAACCTGATTTGCAAAAATTAGGGTTTTGCGCCCTGCGCAGCATATTAGACCCCGTTGGTCGAAACCAAACTTAGGTAAACTAGGCAATTAATCCTCCATGGATTAGTGGGTGTGAAATCCTGCCCAAAATCAGAAAACAAGGAGCCTCGGAATAGGAGCAGAAACAAAGGGAGGTGTAGCCATGCCATAGGCCAGCCGACGCCGCTTGAAAGTGGCCACACCCCCATGTTGCCCGACCGGCCCCTATTTCCTGTCGACCAATCAGGTCGCAACCCGCCACACGCACATGAGTTGTGGCCGGGCCCATACTTGCCGGCCCTATTTCCCATCGACCAATCAGGTCGCTTTAAATCCGCCACGCACGGTGGAAGTGTGGCCACGCCCATGCTTGGCCGACCCCTCTTTCTATTGACCAATCAGGTCGCTCTTAACCTACCACAGTGTTTAAAAAAAGGGAAAATGGCGCCAGATGGTCACAAAGACAATTGGCTTTCCAAAAACCGCGCCAACATGCTAATGGCATGCCAAATGTGTCATTCCGCTCCAGAGTGCTAATGGCATTCCAAACATGCCACGCCGCGCCAATACGCTAATTGGCATGCCAAACATACCAAACGTGCCACTTTGTCGCAGCATCATGCCGAACGTGTCAATGTACCATAAATAGCGCGCCTACGTGCTAACCCACCTTCTGTTCGTGGTCGACGCCATAACAGACTTCAATTGGGGTTTCCTAATCAGAAACACGGCTTTGCTTTAGTGGCATAGTCGAAACCCTAATTTCCAGTTGTGGCACAAATTCCACCAATTTGGCCCCACAACATACCACGAGCCATGTGTGGCCCAACAAACCCTAAAAACAACGCCATAATATAATCACTCGTGGCCATTCTTGCACCTGTGGTTATTCCCATATTCTGGCCTGCCATAATTCCTTTAATGTGGCCATGGTAATGAGTGTATAAAGACGCCACCGTGCCGCGGCCATGCCACGCGCGCTAATTTGGGTTTCGATATGCCGAACCCTAATTTGGCTAAAGTTTCCACGCCAACTAAGTCAAGTAATTCTCCTAAGGCCTTAAGTTTGATATAGTAACAGGTCCAATATTACCGGAGCCATATTTGGGTCTAACACCAATATGCCGAAATAGCTGTCGCGGCTTTGTCAGGCGCCACTATGCCACTGCATGCCGCTATGCCATTGGCATGCGTTAAACATGTCATCATACCATCGGCATATGCCAATAACGCCACTTTGCTATTATCAGATGCCAAATGGAATGTGGCCATAATCAACGGCCACCCTTTCTCACAGGACACAATCTGAGCCGTCCAAATTCGCCACATAATTGACAGGCATGTGGCAAGTTTTAGGCGGCCAGCCAAGAAAAGCCTAATAGCATCACATGCTATTTTCCTAAGGCAAGTCTATTTACTTTGACTTGCCACACATGACTATCTGCTACTTAGTTGGCATATAATTAATCAGAATAGCTAAGTCTTACATACAAGACTCGTTCAGCAATCTGCTACACATTTTCCACGAAAATACTCGAGACATCAAATATGTCACAAACTGGGGGATGCTCATCAGGGTATTGGTCTGGTGGTTTACAGCGTGCGTCGTGCAACACGCCTATTATAAGAAAGTGTGAGAAAGCAGGGCAGTTAGTGGCGGCAAGAAGTAGTGGGTGTAAACTAACCAGTTTCCTTCATAGTGGGAACGTGGCTTCTGGCATTTACACATGACCCCACTTATCTATCACTCGATCATTCCCACTTTCTACGAGATCAGGGTGCGTTCAATATGACTTGTATAAATAGGTTTTACCTATTTTCGACCAGACAACAAGTTTTCGATTAACAACAACATAGTATCCAGAAAACACCAAAGAACTGATGGCTTACATTCCGCAAGCCAGTTCCACATACTGATACAATTCATAAATTATCCACACTTTCAGAATTAACCATTCTGGTCTGAACACCTTCTTCGCTTCCCTCTCTAAGATCAACCCTTCTCCTTCACTTTGTGACCGAAGCAAGACTGGAACGACCATTTCTTGGTTTAGGCCAGGATTGTACAAGTTGATCTCTCAAATCTAAAGTACTCCCGTGCAGCACATTTGTTTGAGGTTTAGATTTGTTTCTCATCCACACACCCAAATTTACCAAAACCAGCAGAAACAGTTTTTACCCATAAACAATAAGATTTGGTGGAAGTGGGTTTTGAACTTCAGGTAGTTTTGGATTAGGAATTGGTGAATGTTGAGTTGGTATTACATCCATGAAGTGGAATGGTTTTAAGTTGAACTGAGCTAGTAACATTGTTGGAGTAAGTGAAACTTGGATTGAGTCTGACGAACTGAAATTGGAAGGATGTGAAGTTAGAGTTGTTGTTGGTACTGAGATGGAGATGCAGGTGAAGTTGCGGGGAGCAGGGTTGAACTGTAATTATGGTGAGATTGTTATTTAGTTGAGTGGGTTAGTAAAATGAAGGTATGTGGATAAAGGAATGATAATGATTGTGTTAAGTTACAGCTGAAGTTTATGGAGTTGGTAGATGGGTTTATATTTTATGTTGCATCTGAGCATATAGAAAGGATACTGGCAGTAGTAGATTGGATGATTGTAGTTTGGTGGTTTCAGTGGAGGCTTGCTTAGAGCTATAATTTCAGGTAAACTGATTTTGTATTTAAAGTGAGTTGATGAAGATGTTGATTTAGTGAAGTTAATATTGGGTAGGATGTTGTAATATTAGAGGTGGATGAATGTTGTTGTTGATGTTGCTTAGAGTTGGAGTCGTAGTTGGGGTTTGCTGTAAAAGCTTGGAACTGCAATTGCAGGTAGGTTGTTGTTGTATTTGTAAGTTGATTTTTAAGTTTATTTAAGAATGAATGAATTGATGTTGTTATGTTAAAATGGAAGTTAAGAATGTAAGTTTTCTAGCTGAAGTGAAGCTGCAATAGATTTAGACCTTTTAGTCATCCCAGTCAGTTTAGCTTAACCTTTTATCTGATTCAGTCAATCTGACTGAGTCGAGATGACATTGTTAACCTGAGTTGAATCGGGTTGACTCAGTGACCAGACCAGTAGACCGTTGACTTTGACCTGACTTACATTGCCCGTTAGGTGATTCCGTTGACCAGACGTTGACCGTTAGTGACTGTTATTTGACTCAGGAGGATCGGGCTTTGGACTAATGAGTTTTTTTAATGGACTTGAGTTTAGAGTCAGTTTTCCTATAGAATTTGGGTTGGACCCTTATGGTCTGAATTGACCTTTGGATTCTTCTACAGAGTTGTAGATATCCATAAGACTTATTTAATGGATCATAGAATCAACCTAGTTGGATTAGTAAATTCTTAGTTATGCTAAAGATAGATAATTAAAAGGTGTAGAAGTCATAAATGGGCTTAGAACCATTAGATACACTTGTATGATTCTTGTATGAGCCATTTTGGCTAGATTCTTAGAGTTCTTGTGTGATTAACAGTTAGTCTTTATTAACAACGATCGATTCAAAGTATGAACCAGTGGATCGTGAATCTCTGGGTAAGCGTGGCTTGTCATCAAAAGAGGTGGAAATTTACATTTAACTCTTTTGTGATTATTGTTGTTTTCTTTTACAAAAGTTTATGTTTAACAAGTTCATGCATTGTCTGATTGTGTATTCCATGCATTGTTTTATTTAAAATTCCGAAAGTATTGTTGATTCCTTTAATCTTTCCATGGTTTGGAAAGGAGTTGTAATGCTTTGTTTGTCTCTATGAATTGTTTGGGAAATAAGAATTTCCATTTGAATGCTTGGAAAATAAGATTTTCCATCTGTGGTATATAGGATACTGCTCCTTCATTTATACCTACTTACTTTCAGCTTTTATGCAATGGCTAGGGCGATACACCGCAATATTATTATTGAGTGTGGTTAGCAAAAATATTATACATTGGTTGACGAAGGAGTTGGTTCCATATACATGATTGTTTATTTCTGTGAATTGGTTGTATTTTAATGTTTAGGAAAAACATGTATTGTTTTATAGATCATTCAAGTGATTACTTGAAAGTTAAATTGTTATTTCCACTGGGCACCCCTTTTAGGGATGATGTGCTCACGCATTCACACTTTCAGTTGTAGAGACAGATCAGAGTTGCGCAGCGGAAGCTTCAAGGTGTTGAGTTCGTTAGTTGGTTAACTTTTGATATGTTTATCATGTTGTATATTCTATTTGTAAACTAAATGACTATTGTATATGTATCACTTGAGAGAAGGTTTTGTATATATATATTTCAGAGCGGGGCTAGTTTTTGGGTTAAGTTTTGGAGCAAATTTCTTAATTGAATGCTTAAGTATATGATTTAGATTTTTAGTGCCTCTGTTTTTAGTTAATATCTTGGATTAGTCAGCTGCTAGCTTTGGGGGCGCTACAGTATACTTTCGGGATGAAGGGAATAATTCATCTTCCTTTGGCTCATGCTTGCGCTTACTGCCTATAGATTTTTCCTTTCCTTTGGCTTTTCCTTCATAGCTTTGCGCATCTTCAGTTGTTATCCATCTGGTAAGCTCTCTTACCGCTTGAATATCCATCTGGATACTCTGAATTTTGCGCTTCTTGAGTTCAGCAACAACTAACGAACTCGCGCTAATCATAAATTGGAACATATGATCTTCTTCACTCATGCCACGCACTTCTTGCACCAATGCAAGGAATTTTTCAGCATAGGAATGTGATGTACCCGTCATTTTTAGCCACGCAAACTCTCTCTTGCGTACCAAGCATCGTTGCTCGACCAGAACTGACATCTCAGTCCCTCTTTCATGTCATTCCAAGACATAGGAATGATATAACCAGCAGATTCATCTTCTTGCAGCATAATTCTCCACCAAACCTTTGCATTATCACTTAGGTAATTGCCTGCGAGGGTTTCCCTTTGTCCTTCCCCAGTTCCATTCGCCTCAAAGTATGCCTCAACATCATACAAGAAATTCTCAATTTCTCTAGCATTTATGGAGCCAACATAAATTCTTGGCTCAGAGACTCGATTAGAGCTTTCTTCATTCACGTTTTCCCCTGCAAACATGCCAACACTGATTAACTTGCAAAGACTTGCCATCTCCTCAGACATTTGCTTCGCATGGCCACTTAGTATGGTCTTCATGTCACTGAATTTCCCCTTCAGTTCAGTCACTTAAGCATTGGTTTCGCAATTCAACAAGGTTGCATCAAACACCTTGTCCTCGACTGCACCTACCCTTTCGTCAAATTCTTAACCAATCTGATGTTCTTCCTTCAAGTAATTCTAGCCTGCCATTATCTTCAGAACCAAAAGGGATATCTAGGCCATCACAACCAATGTCATTGGTCATATTTCCAAGATCACCATACTCCTCTAGTTGATCAAACATACCCGGTAATTCCTCGTCGATCATAGTGCCATTAGAAATCATTTCTAATGCAAACTTTCTGAATAGAATGCACCAACTACTTGCTCACAAGAAAATAACTTAAGAGAGAAAGAAGTACCAGTGTATTATCCAACAAATACACTTGAACTGTGTACCAAACATAGCTATGATACCCGAACTGTCACACCTTCGAATGCCCCAGATAAATTTCCGCGAAAGTGTAACCCGGCAGCACAGTGGTTCTGTGAATCAAGCTTCACCCACCTGCACTTCAGCCTTATAATTTTACGCCAATGCAAACAACCAACTCTTCAGTTCTACAGCGGAAGTCTTTAGCCTTCTTTCACTTCTCTTAACTTCTCAAATGCACCCCATAATGCACTCAAACAATTCCATACATTACTAACAATAATCATCCAACCAAGAACACTTAGGACATGACACAATCAACTCATTTTATTGCATCAAAGGGAAGATATACAAAACTTTCCACTTAGGGACTTACACAGACTTGTTCCTCTTGAACCAAGCTTAACCTTACAAAAACTCTCTCAATTTGAGTCTCACACTCTCCTAAGTAAGCCTGCTGATTTTTCCATTCCTCATGATTATTTATACAACAGCTTTACAGGACAAAAACCTTGCACATCTGTTGCACACGCAGGGGACAGCCATCTGTCCCATGGAGCAGTTCCATAACCGCCTATAAAGTGTCACCTTGGTCAGTTTCTCTCTAAACTCGGGCCAATACTCAACACATGTTCCGAAGCAGTTATAAATACTCTCCCACGCTTATAAACTTCCTTTATAATTGTTTTTTCTTGTCTTGCACCTTTGGCAGCAGTTACAAATACTCTCACACGCTTATAAACTTCCTTTATAATATTTTTTCTTGTCTTACACCTTTGTCACGCTTGTGAAACTCGTAGACAACTCCTAACCGTCACTTGAGACGTATTGCACAACTGTTGCGCTTTACTGAACTCGGCCTTGATCCAATGCTTAGCCACCTTGGCCATATAGACTTCTTGCTCTAAGACAATGCATGGTCAATCATTATAATTCAATCATCAAGGCCAACTCCTTAAGCTCACTCTAGTTATTCATGCGTCATATGCTTCACTTAGCCAATTTGCTTGACAATAGCAATGCCAGTCTTGCATTACTAGCTTGTTTGCATTACTCAAGATTTGGCCCTGCCTTGAACTAATGCATAGACCAACTATTGTCTTATTCTACCTTCTTTCATCATCCTTGAGTTTGGGCCAACTCAATTCCATGGATATGCCTTAATGCCAACATCGCATGTTGCATCTTGTCACTTTATCCTTGCCTTGCCTTTCCCCCAATGAAGCTTCATTTTGTCGGCCAATAAGCTTCATTACTTGGCCAACGTCCTTACTTTATAGCGTCACCTTTGCACTTCACTGGACCTGCAGGGTTTTGACATTCTTAGTATTTGACAGTTTATGCAGTATCGCCCAATCATTATCGGACACAGACTTGTCCTACAATACTGTGACGCGCAATCATTGTGCGCCACTTGCCTGACCGACTTGCCTGTCCGGTCATACTAATGTACCTTCATAACACCAAATAGACTTTCTAGTATTTTCGAAGGTTGCTATGTCTAGTGGTTTTGTAAGAATATCAGCTAGTTGTCGTTCAGAAGGAACATACTCTAGTTTGATAACCTCATTCTCATATAATTCTCGAATAAAATTATATCTAATATCAATATGTTTAGTACGAGAATGTTCAACCGGATTTTCTGTTAGACGAACGACACTTGAGTTGTCACAAAGAATACTCATAGTTGGGATACTTATGCCATAATCAACGAGCATTTGTTTCATCCATAGAAGTTATATACAGCAAGTACCAGTAGCAATGTTTTCTGCTTCACAGGTTGAGAGAGACTGAGAGTTCTGTTTCTTACTATTCCAAGCTACAAGATTTTGACCAACACAGGAGCAACCACCAGATGTACATTTTCGATCTTCCACACATCTTGCACAATCAGCGTCTGAGTAGGCAATAAGACTGTTGTTTGTATCCAGTGAATATGATAAGCCATAGTCCATGGTTCCCTTGACATATCTGAGGATTCTTTTTACATCTTTTAGATGTGATTCTTTTGGAATTGCTTGGAATCTAGCACAACATCCTACAACGAAAGCAATATATGGTCTTGTCGCAGTTAGATACAACAGACTTCCTATCATAGATCGATAAAGCTTCTGATCAACAGACTTTTCACTAGGATCAGACTAAAGTTTTCCAGTGGTTGGCATTGGAGTTGCCATATGAGTTGCTTCCTTTAGATCAAATTTTTCGATCAAGTTTCTGGCACATTTTTCTTGGGATAGAAAAATATTGTCTCTTTGTTGCTGAATTTGTAAACCCAAGAAATATGATAGCTCTCCCACATTACTCATCTTGAATTTATCACTCTTAAGATTTAGGAATTCGTCAGTGCGTTTTTTGGAGGTGGATCCATAGATGATATCATCCGCATAAATTTTTGCAACAAGTACATTCTTTTCATTCAATTTAGTGAAAAGTGTCTTATCATCACCACCTCTAGAGAATCCTTTTTGAATTAAAAAGGATGTTAATTTATCATATCAAGCTCTTGGAGCATGTTTTAGACCGTACAGTGCCTTTTTGAGTTCAAGTACATGGTCAGGAAATGAGGGATCTTCTAATCCTTTAGGCTAAGCAATAAAGACTTCTTCTTTCAAATCCCCATTAAGAAACGCAGATTTAATATCCATTTGAAAAAGTTTAATCTTAAGATTGCAAGCAGAAGCAAGTAAAAGTCCAATTGATTCTAAACGAGCTACACGAGCAAAGGTTTCATCAAAATCAATACCTTTTATTTACGAATATCCTTGAGCAACGAGTCTGTCTTTGTTTCGAACAATAGTTCCATATTCATCTGATTTGTTCTTGAAGATCTATTTTGTTCTGACTATTTTGATGCGTTTTGGTTTCGGAACACGTTCCCAAATACCTTACCTTTCAAACAGATTGAGTTCCTCATGCATTGAGTTTACCCAAGCTGGATTATTAAGAGCTTCTTCTACATTTTTGGGCTTTATAGATGAAAGAAAGCATGTATAATGACAAACATTCTAGAGTTCCCTTCGAGTCATAACTCTGGCATTGGCATCTCCGATGATATCATCTGCTGAATATTTAAGATGTACCCATTTTGAAGGTTTGTGAGTTTCACTTTCAACACCGTTAAGTGTCTCAACAACACTCTCAGTGGCATCTTTATCATTTATATCACAAGTAGTAGGAATAATTGCAGGTTCCTCCTCATTTAGCTTTTCTTTGTTAACAGTTTATGAAGGAGGTAGTTCAGCTGCAATATGATTATCTTGACGAAAATAACTAATGTCATCAATAACCACATTAAACGATTCAATCATTAATTTGGTTCGAAGATTATATGCTCTGAAAGCACGACTATCAGACGCATAACCAAGAAAAATTCCTTCATCACTTTTGGAATCAAATTTTCCTCTAGTTCTCTATCCTTAAGTATATAACATTTGTTTCTGAAAACCCTCAAATAGTTTAGATTTGGTTTTCTTCCATACCACAATTCATATAGGGTATTGAGAGTTTTCGATCAAAGGAATTGATGGGGGCCTGCACAAGCGGTGGAGCATGTGGTTTAATTTGATACAACTCGCAAAACCTTACCATCCCTTGACATATGAACTAGACCGTCCTTAATGGGATAAGTACACTTTATTTATGAGATAATATGTTGTGAGGACAGCTTCCCCCCAGAATGTTAGTGGTAAATTTTTGTTGTGAAACACTACTCTAGCCATTTCTTGAATATTCATATTCTTTCTTCCAGAAACACCATTTGCCGGAGGTGTAATAGGAGCATATAATTGATGACATATTCCAAATTTATTGCAGTATTCATAGACTTTTGTGTCTTTGAATTATATACCACGGTCGCTTCTTACTTTCTTAAGTTTGCGACCCCGTTCATTTTGAATCATATTCACAATAATCTTAAACGCTTCAAGAGTGTCATTTTTGTGTTTCAGAAAAGCAACCCAAGTAAACCGAGTGTAGTCATCTACCATTACTAAAGCATATTTCTTAACACCAACATAGCTTGTTCGATAGGACCAAAAAGGTCCATATGAATAAGATCGAGAGGAGCACGAGTAGCTATATCTCGAGAAGGTTTGTGTGAAACTTTTTCTTGTGAAAATACGAAGGTACCCAAATACACCACAATCTTTCTATTTCAACCTGTAAGTCCGATACCAAGTGTGATCGTCTATGGACAAAGTCGAGACAATACGGAAACTTGATATTCACTTGATAATAGTTACGGTCCGAAACCGATTTATTATAAGATCAATATCAAGTGATTTGGAATTAATGTACAAGTGCAATTTACTTTAATTATAGTAAAGCAACTATAATTCGGAAAAGTAAAGTAAATGGCACAGTCACATACATGGGTTCAGATCGGTATACCAATCACTAGGATCCGTTCCACCTAAACATAAACATGGTACCTACTTGTGATCGGTCACATCAGTCACTAGGATCGGTCATACCAATTACAGGGATCGGTCACTCAACCACTTATGATCGGTCATACCAATTACCAGAACCGGTCATACCAATTATCAGAATCGGTCACACCAATTACAAGGATCGATTATACCATCTCATGGTGATTACTTAGGATTCGTTACACCAGTTACGAGGACTGATCGTACCAAATCATAAGTCTAGGTATTGTGATCGGTTATACCAAGATACATAACCTAAGTTAAGATCGGTTCTACCAACTCACACATATTGGTCATCCGAAGAGTATGCAATGAATATCTGGACCAATAAACCTATTGATTTCCCTTTCGATTCATGAAACAAGTTCATGAACGTACTTCCTTTAAAAAATGTAATACATTGTTTCCTAGGATGAAATCTTCACCATATACTCATACACATAATCATAAAACTATATATAGATGTCATATCTACGAAGTTCAAAAGATAAGTGCTATACTTCTTAGTCTAATTTCTTAATATTATGATCATATTATTATGATCATGTATCATCATAGGAGAATTATATACAATATGTATAGTATATACAACGTCGCATGTTATGTTTTCAATATGGCACGACTTGAAATATACGTTAGGAATGGAACAAGTTCAAGTCAATATTACTAACCTCAAGTGGAAGAATGATGTCGTCGTTGTAGGCATTACTTCTTCTCATTCTTCAGGTTTTCAGAGTAATACTTGTATGTCTCAACATTCCTAGACTTTCTAGTCTAACCTAACCAAAGTTGACTCTAGTATTTAATAAAGCGACTCTAGATGAGTTTTGATACTAAAATATGACAACCAAACTTGACATACCAACGCTTGGTAAGTTCAATCGAGCTATGCTCTGGCAGCTTGCTTACCCTTTTGACAAGCGCCACATACACCTTCTACTTTAATATTTATTTTGGGAACGCCTCTGACAAGTTCACGATTAATGATCTTACCAAGTATTCGGTAGTTGATATGACCAAATTGTTCATGCCATAAATGAGTTGATTCTACTATGGTCAGGTTATAGTACGAATTGGATTGTATATCAAGAAGATAACAGTTATTCATACTTCGTCATCCTCGAAAGATTATCTTTCCAGACTTATCTTCAATATCACATCCTACCATATTTAATATAACCTTGTGACCCTTATCACAAATTTGACTTGCTGAAAGAAGATTGACTTTCATACCTTTGACATATAAGACATCATGGATTTCAGGAATATCTGGCAGTTTGATAGTTCCCTTCTTGCTGATAACGCAGCTGCTTCCACTCCAGAAATTACAGATCCTCCTTTATAATCTTCTGTCTTTGTAAACCAAGAGAGATCTCCTGTCATATGTCTACTACAACCACTATCCAGGAACCATTGAAATGGTGAGGTGGTTTTGAGTGCAAACGCTTCCATACATCTTTCAACAGTTTCAGGATTTACATGCCCTTTCTCATAGACAATATTAGGATGTTTTTTCTGAGATTTAGTAAAGTTTCTAATCATATCAAACAATTTTTTAGCATGTTTAATCAATTTGCTTGCATAACAATTTTTGATTAAAAACTTTACATGGTTTTTGAAGGTGTTCTATGTAGCATTCCTTTTTATTTGGTTTTATATAACCAGATGTCATATTTGAACTTTGATGAGACTCCTTTTTGTGAGGTTTCAAGGATTTTTTGACAAGTTCTTTATCAACCAAGATATTAGTAATATTTTCAGCCAATGACTGGTTTTGTTCAACTCGTTCTTCTAACATCTTAAGTAGCACAGAATATGTTTTTCCTACGCCAAATAAATTGCGTTGAAGAATAACAAATATTGATAGTACGTTAACTGAATTCGTCATTTAATTCAAATCTTATAGGTTGGATCGCACCAAACATAGATTGTTAGATCTTTTCGTGTTTGCCTGCTCAGATATCAATTGAAAATATGATGGTACCCAAATACAACACAATCTTTTTATTTCAACCTATAAGTATGATATCTTAAGTGATCATCTATGGAAAAAGTCGAGATAATACAACTTAAAGATATTAACTTGATAATAGTTACGGTCCGAAACCGATTTACTATAAGATCAATATCAAGTGATTAGGATTAACGCACAAGTGTAATTACTTTTAAATAATAAAAAAAATTATAATTGCGAAATGTAAAAGTAAATGACACACACACAACATTTTGTTAACGAGGAAACCGCAAATGCAGAAAAACCTGGGACCTAGTCCAGTTTTGAATACTCTCAGAATTAAGTCGTTATACAAAGAACATAATCCAACTTCGTATAATTGAGGCCAAGTAAACTACCCCTAGTTACATAGTTTCGTCGGTATCCCTGCGTCTTCGACCTTTTGGTCACTCACGTGAATCTCAAGACAGAAATCACTGTCTCAAGTTTCTTTAGCAAGTAAATTCTTTATGTACTCAACTCCTTTTGATCGTATTCCAAACAGTAAAGGAACAAATCTTTTTGGTAACCACTCTATTCAATCTTTAAGAAAATATATGTTGAGTCGTTGACAAAGGCTCTTATGTTTAATCTAATAAACTTCTTTGTCCGGTTGGATCAATCTGAATCTTAATTACTGAAATAATCAATTTCCGGATTTGCAATCAAACAATATATAACTCAAAGAGAAACTATAAAGTGATGCCGGTCTTATCAACTAGATAATCACAAGTCTATCAAAGATAAACAAGATCTAGTTGGATCCCAGCCGATCAAGAAGTGTGCACAAATTCACAAGATACGAAAACTAATTAGATAAAATCTTCTTTGTCTTCAAATCTTCAATTGCCTTCTTAAAACCTGCACAACACAAGCTTGAAAATCCTCTTGTGATCAATCACGCACAGAACGGAGTCTGTTAACAATGGATTATCACAAGATGTCTTTAGATCTAAAAACAGTTCTAAAGATCTCGTCGATACTTTGATCTAGTTTGAGTGGCCCTTATGTCAGAAGAGAAGGCTCTCAAGAATAATCGAACTAGGTGCAATCAAAGTACTCGTAGAGCTTCTTGATCCCCACAAAAGTCTTTAAAGGAGTTGTTGTAAGAGATTTCGCCTAATTAGGGTACTTTCTTCTCCGGATAGACGGCTCCACCAGAAAAAACGCGAATGAAGTTTTCCTAGCTCTTAAAATAGTTTGCAAGATATGAAAACTCAAGTATATATAGACCAAGGTTGTTTGAAAAACAAGGAAATTCCAAAACCGAAGATATTCTTAACATATGCAATAAAGTACCTACAATTTTCCTATTTCCAATAAATGGCAAACAATATTTCCGAAATCTCTCTTACAAAATTTTTATTATTAGTTTACCACATTAAAGATAATAATCCTTTTCTAGAGTATACGCTTTAATTACTAGTAATTAAAACATATAAATGGAAAATCATAATTAAATGTTTTTCAATATTTCGGTTTGGGATCACCTTGAGCATCAAGGATTATCTTTGAACAATTAATGATAAGAGTTATGCACATGTTCAAATAATGTTGACAACTAGAAGTTTCCTACCTTATAAAACTCTAATTCCAAGTTCACACACAATATAAAGAAATATGTGAATATTGGAAACTCGGTTTGCTCTTGGAACCGGTTCTACCATGACTCCCAAACTAAGTTAGGATCAGTTATACCATGAATCCCAATATAGGTTATGACCGGTTATACCATGCTTTCCAACACTAGTTAGCATCGTTTATACCACGTCACTCAATATAGGTTATGACCGGTTATACCTTATCTCCCAATACTAGTTAGGATTGGTTATACCTTGTCATACAATATAAGCTATGACCGGTGATACCTTGTTTCTCAACATATAAGTTAAGAATGGTTCTACCTTGTCATCTTTCATTGGTCATCCAAATAAACTTCAATGAAAACCGGACCAACACATTTACGATTTCCCTTTCGATTATGAAACAAGTTCATACATCTACTTCCTTAAACCAATGTAATAATACATAGTTTCCTATGATGAAATTACACCTATATCCCACGCATAATCAAATAACTATATACATAAATTATGTTGATGTCGTATTTACGAAGCCCAAAAGATAAGCGTTATACTTCGTAATTCAATATGATTCATTGATACTTTGATCATAAATCTATGACAGTTTTATAAATATGGCTTCGCATGTTATGTTTTTAATATAAAGCGACTTGAAAAATACGTTAGGAATGGAAACAAGTCAAGTCAGTATTACTAACCTCAAGTGGAAGGATGATGTCTTCGTTGTAGTCGTTACTTCTTCTTCAGGTCTTCAGAGTAATACTTGTAAGTCTCAATATTCCTAGAATTTCTAGTCTAACCTAAACGAAGTTGACCCTAGTAATTAATCAAGCAACTCTAGATGAGTTTTGATACTAAAATATGACAACCAAACTTGACATACCAATGCTTGGTGGGTTCAACCGAGCTATGCTCTACCAAATACTGAATATTGCCAGAAGTGGCGGGGATGGTTCTGAACCTCGTTGGCTTAGCCAACACATTGCTAGTTGAAGCAATTAAGATATTGATAGATGGAGCAATTGATGGTCAAAGCAAATATTGCTAGTCAGAGCAAATACCGCTTGATCAATGAACAATTGGAAATATGACCAAATAAAATATTAATTTAATAATATTGGTAGCGGTCCTAATATTTTATATAATTAATTAAAATAGGAAATTTTGACAAAGTACATCCTATGGGATTAGTATTTCCTAAAATACACCCGTTTTTTTCTAAATTTCTAAAATACACCCACTTTCTCGTTCTCCGTTAAGGCCCAACCGTTCATCAACGAAGTTTAATCAACGGTCGAGACGTAAAAGTAATAGCGAAATTCTAATTTTATCCTTTGTGTAATAAAATAGGCGGAGAGAAACGAGGGTTTCATTTTTTTCCCTCCCTTTCTCGTTCTGTTCTTTCTTTTCCCCCCTTATTGTCTCTCCAAATCTGTAGAGAAACATCAGATTTTCACAAAGAAGTTTATAGATCAAAGCAACATAAGAATCTATGAAGAAGTGTGACGTTATGAAGATATTAAAAGAGAAGAACAAGATGAAAAAGAGGTTTAAATCCTAATTTCGTATTTTATTTTTGTGTGATTTTGATGACTCATATGGAGATTTGATGAGCTAATTTGATGAACCCATATGATTTCCTGTTTGCATTGATGTTTCCAGAATTAGGGTTTGTAAACCCTAATTTCTTATCTGATTTTCATTGTTTGTGAAAATCTCGAAATTGTTTTTGTATTTTTGAATGAGGAATTGATTAGGGTTTTCTGTTGTTGTTTATTTATCTGATCACTGATATGATTTCTGTTGTATTTTATGCAGTGGGTATGTTTCTTTTAGGGACATAAGTGTTCATTTGGTGGATACAGAGCTCCCGTTATTTTTCAGCAACATTGACAGAGAACAGAGACTTAATTCATCTGAAGTTATTTGAGAAATGGTGCATACTAGGTTATATCGCTTGGTAATAGGGTTAATCTTATATGGATGAATGGTGATCTAAACATGCCAGAATACTTGACGGATGATGGAGATTTTAATAGGTTTTGGAAGGAAGCTGAACCTAATGGTAAGGGTTTCATTGAACTTGAAGTTACTGTTATTAACCCTGAAGATGAATATGATGCAGATAAGATGAAGCAGGTAGTGGTCACACCAAAGAAGAAAAATCTTGATTCTGTAAATGTGGTTGTTAGGAGATCACGTAGACTTGCAAAAAGGAGGATGTTAGATGAACAAATGGGTGTTGAACAAGTGGAATATGTGCATGTTAATGTTATAAGGTCACCTAGACTTGCAGATAAAAGGAGGATGTTAGGTGAACATATGGGTGTTGAACAAGTGAGAGCTAAACAAGTGTCAAGACAATTGAGTTTTATGGACTTGTTGAATCAGGTTGAAAGTACTAATGTCAATTCAGGTTTGAGTCAGGCCAGTGTTGGTGATAACTTATGGAATGGAGGGTGTAGCAGTCAACCATCACTAGTAGTTGAAGATGAAGGTAATGAAACCTTTAATGGGGATTATTGGTTAAGTGTTGTGAATGATGACCATGTAGATGAATGTACAATGCTTCCTAATGATTATGTTATTCAAATAGATAATGTAGATGTTGATGATTGTCACCCTGTGGAGAAAATGGAACCTCCTGTGTTGTTTGATAGTGATGAAGATAATGACAGAGATTATGTTGCTGAGTTTGGTAAAATGTATCAAGGGGAAGAAGATGTTAGTGATGAAGAAGATGATGAAGAGGGTGATGAAGTTGAAGATAAACATGTTCAACAACAACCTGATTGGTTTGAACCATTCAAATCTGACTACAAAAACTACTTTGATAAAGATGAAGAAGAACCAATGTTTCCTGAATATGAAGACATACCCACTATTGACCCAAGTATTATGGTTGTTGGAACCACTTTTGCTAGCAAGGGAGCTTTTAAAAGACATTTAAGAGATTTTTGTGGGTTGAAATGGGTGCCAATTTAAGATGAGACTTACTGATTCTAGGAGAGTGAATGATATATGTAGATTCAAGGAGTATAGTTTTCCATGGTTTGTGTATTGTTCAAAAGGGAAAAAGACAGGTAACTGGTCAATTACTAGTGTGGATCTGAATCATACATGTGTAGGTGATCCAAATATGTATAATATATCTGCTTATAAGCATTATGTTTGTGAGTGGGTGTTAGACAAACTGAAGAGCACTGCATTTAAAGTTATTTTTAAGCCAAATCAAATAGTTGAAGATTTTTTAGTTACAAAGGAGTTTTTTGGGAAGAGAGAGAGTGTCTGCGACTCGGTGAATCGGCGATCGACTCAAGTCAACATTTTTTCTTCCTTCTTCGTTTTCTGTGTGAATCACATCTTAAATTCCGGTGATTTCTCTTTATTTCAAATGATTGGTGTTAAAAATATGATAGTAAATGATCGATAATCTGTCTGAAACACTTATTAATCGATCGGAAACAATTTTTTCTGAATCGAATAATTTTAGTTCAAAACCTAGATATATTTCTGGGGAAAAAATGAGTAATTCAAAGGATGATAGTCCTAAATGTTTTATTTCTGATGTTGATATTGAAGAGAGTTTGATTGAATGGAAGTACAGCTTGATTGGGAGATTAGATTTTGTTAAACTTAAATTTCAAACTGCAGATTCTATATTAAGGAAGCAATGGAAAATTAAAGGTTCAATTCAGTTAATCCCATTGGGAAAAGGTTTTTTTGTTATTAATCTTGATAATGAAGATGATAAAAAACATATTTGGAGTGGAGATTGGAAGGTTGAAGATCAGAATTTAAAACTCAGAAATTGAGAACCAAATTTTAAATCAGAGGAGCAAAAATCTACATCTACTTTTGTTTGGGTCCAATTTCCAGGTCTCAGCATGGATTACTGGAAAGAAAAGATCATTCTAAATATAGGAAACTCTTTAGTCGCTCCATTAAAGTAGATGAAACAACTCTTAAGAGAGAAATTGGGTATTATGCAAGTGTTCTGGTTGAAACGGATATGTCAAATTACATTCCTAACAAAATATGGGTTGAATCCAAGTATGGTAGCTTTGAACAAAAAGTTCATATTCCAAAGGTTCCAAAGTTTTGTATTCACTTCCAAGTTGTAGGTCACTCAGTAACAAAATGTAGATCAAAGAATAAAGTCCCAGAGCAGGGGGAAGCAGAACCTGTCATTCAAACTAAGAAAATCTGGTGAAGGGTGAAGAACAAAAATAATGTTGGTTTTGATATTTGTTTTGGAGAAGATGAAACAACTCAGAATACTCAACATGCTCTGGATAGTGAAGATGAGATTGCTGATGCCATCATTCCTCCAATATCACAAAGTGGAGATGGTAAAGCTTTTGATGAAAATAAACAAACTGAAGTGGTGGTAAATTCTGGCAAGTTCCGAATTCTCCAGAATACACCAGAGGAAATTCTAAACTCACCAACTGCTTTTCCAGTTTTATCAGCATCAAAAGTATTAAAAGTAACTTCAAGTGCACCTTCTATCAATGAAGTTGTTACAGTGATTCCTCCATTGGGGAAGTTTGGTTCAAATGCAGAAAATCAAGTAAAGCAGAAGACAGGTGCAAATGTTACAACTAGAAAGAAGGTTGTAAGTCTAATGTCAAATTTGAGTAAAAATGGGAACCTGAGAAGAGGTAATCCTTCTCATTCTCAACCTTCTAAATGAAGATTATATATTGGAATATCAGAGGCCTTGGAATAGTAAAGGCCAAAGATAAAATCAAAAGTTTAGTTCATTCTTTTAGTCCTTCTATTTTAATTCTAGCAGGGCCAAAAATAAGATATTCTACAAAGGTCATCAAAAAATTGAAACTAGCTGGTATGCACTATGAAATAATTCATAATTCATCTAAGTTGAATAAAGGTAACATATGGACTGTTTGGAGTGCTTCAATAAAACCTCCATCAATAATTTCATGCACTAGGCAAGAGATAACTATTTCAATTGGTGATAATTTAATAACTGGAGTTCATGCAGCCTCCTTAGCTGTAGATATAAGAGAATTGTGGAGTGCAATGGAGGATATTAATTCCTTAAATAAACCATGGTTGGTAATATGTGATTTTAATGTTGTTACTTGTCAAGAAGAAAATGTAGGAGGTTTAAAACCTCTAAGAATCTCAATGTTGGAGTTTAATAATTGCTTAAGCATCTATGGTCTGATTCCTTCACCAAAGACTGGTCTGGAATTCTCTTGATGTAATAACAAAGCTGGAAGAAAAAGAATTGTCTGCAATCTTGACACGGTTGTATTCAATGATAAATGGATTGAATTATATCCTAGTTGGGGCTACAGAGTTGGTGCAAGGGGAATTCATATCATGGAGTTTTGTATGGTGCTAGTGCCGACATTCCAAAACCAAAAAATGTTCCTTTCAGAGCATTAAAGATATGGAAATCTCGTGCTTCCTTTAAACAAACAATCATGGAGTCTTGTTCAGATATCTTTGGAAATTCTGGTTTTATATATATGAGTAAACTAAAAAGACTCAAAAAAGATTTACAAATATGGAACTGGAATACTTTTGGTGATGTTACAAAAAAACTTAAACAAGTTGAAGAAGATGTTATGAAAGCAACTTTATTGTCTGACAGAAATCCTTTGGATTTGCATCTACTCAATAATCTTGTGACCTTGAGAGGGCAACAAGATATTTTGCTTGATCAACAAAAAGCAATTATTCAACAAAAATCAAGAGTAAAATGGTTAAAAGAGGGAGCTGCTAATACAAGATTTTTCCATATTAACCTAAAGGTGAGACAAACTCAAAATTCTATTGTGGAATTAGAAAAACAAGATGGTGGCGTTACTTCTAATCAAGAGGAGATAGCAGACATTTTAGTCAAGCACTTTGAAGATAAATTTGCATTTCAGGAAGTTTCTATAGAAACCAATATTTTCAATGATATTCCTGAGGTTGTGACTGAAGAAGAAAATTATATGATTGAAGCTACTCCAAATGCAGATGAAATAAGAGAAGTTGTTTTTGATTTAAATCCAGATAGTGCTCCTGGTCCAGATGGTTTTGCTGGATGGTTTTATAGGGAAGTATGGGATATAATTGGGTATGATTTCGTAAGAGCAATCAATTTTGGTGGAGTAAAGGATTCATTCCAAATGGGTTGAATGCAAACTTCTTATTACTTCTTCCAAAAGTTAAAAATGCTAAAAGAGATAATCAATTTAGGCCAATTGGTTTGATGAAGTTCAGCTTTAAGGTTATCACAAAAATTATTACAAAGAGGTTAACTGAAATCATTAAAAAAGTGGTGTCTCCTAACAGGGTGCCTTCATTAAAGAGAGAAATATTCAAGAAAAGATTGCTTTAGCATCTGAATTAGTAAATGACCTAGAACACAAGAGAAGAAGTTGCAACATGGGATTGAAACTAGATATCACTCAGGCATATGACTCTCTAAGCTGGGAATTCATGTTCCAAGTAATGCAAAAGTTTGGATTCTCAGGAAATGTTACTAGATGGATACATACTCTTTTAAAATCAGCTAAGATATCTGTGTTATTAAATGGAGGGCATGTGGGTTATTTCCAAGTTAGTAGAGGGTTGAGACAAGGTGATCCATTGTCTTAACTCCTCTTTGTTATAGATGAAGATCTCCTAGGCATAACTCTTACAAGAATGGTGCAAGATAATCAAATTCAGCCAATGATTTCAAGCAAAAATGTTCATCCCTCTCATATATTTTTTGCAGATGATATTTTTATATTCTGCAATGCTGATAAGAGAAATGTGAGAAAACTTCTGAAGGTTTTACAAGAATATCAAGCTGCTTCTGGTCAAGTCATTCTCCTAAAAAAACAAATGCTTTATTGGTGGTATTAGTGATCCAAGATAACAAGAAATAACAGATCTTTGTAACATGCCTCTCTCAAACTTCCCAGACAAGTACTTGGGAGTTATGCTGGAACCAGGAAGAGTCAAAACCTCTCACTTATGGAGTATAGTTGAGATGATGCAAGAAAATTTGGCTGGATGGAAAGTAAGATTTCTTTCATTTCAAGAAAGACTGATTCTGGTCAAATTTGTTTTATGCAGTTTTCCCATCTACACAATGGCAGTATACAAATGGCCTTGAACAATAATCAAAGAATGTGAAAGAATCATCAGAAATTTTTTATGGACAGGTAATCCTGCTACAAGAAAAGTTATTACAATCAAATGGGATTTTGTGTGCTCTCTTATAGATGAAAGTGGTCTAGGTCTGAGAAGATTGGAAATTCTTAATAAATCTCTCCTACTGAAGTTTTACTGGAAAATTCTAAATGGTGATGATGAAATGTCAAGATACTTTCAAGCTAAGTATCAAGACAGAAATGGTGAATGGATTCAATATTATAGAAAATCCTTTATATGGCCAGGTATGCAATGGGTAGCAAATGAAGTTCAAAATCATTTCAGATGGCTAGTGGGGAAGGGAAAAAGCATTTCAGTTTGGAAAGAAAAATGGATTAAATATACACCATTGTTAGAATTATTCCCTGAAAATGCTTTTATGCTCCAAATTTCCAGATATGAAAGTTTCTGACATTTTATTAGATGGTAAATGGGTAATTCCATCTGAATTGTTGGAGATGTTTGATATAAATGAATTGCCAGTTGCTGACAACAAAGCAGATAGAAGAGTTTGGAGTCCTACCATAACTGGTGAATTCACAGTAGCTTCTGTAGTGGAAACTATCAGAAAGAAATATCCAAACTACAGTGGACAAAGAAGGTTTGGAGTCATTCTATCCACCCATCTATCTCTAGTAATGTGTGGAAACTGAAAAGGAGTATATGTTCCACTGATAATAACATGAAAAAGAGAAACTTTAGCCTTGCATCAAGATGTACATTTTGTAGAAATTCTGAAGAAATTTTAGAACATATCCTGTGGTACTGTAAACATAGTGAGATGGTGTGGAAATGGTTAGGTGATATGTTTTGTTTTAAGAACCCAAGATCATTTGAGGATATCTTTGCATTTGCAAAACAAAAAAGTCCTGCAATTAAAGAAATTTGGATGACTTCTTCTTTCATTACATTGAGAGAACTCTGGTTTTTGAGAAACAATTGTGCATATGGAAATGGAAGATTCAATGAACAATGTATCAAGACTAGAATTCTTAAACTTACTGCTACGAGTGAAGTAAGAATGAAAGGCAAAATGTGGAACTCATCTTATGACCTGCAGATTCTGAAAATTTTCAACATGAGTTGTAGAAGAACTGTCTCAACTAATATACAAGAAATTTATTTTCTTCTCCCAGTGAACAATCATATTCTGCTCTACTGTGATGGTGCATCAAAAGGGAACCCAGGTATGTCAGGATTTGGTTTTGTTGGGAAAATTTCAACTGGTGAATGTATAGTTGTTATGGCAGGAGGACTAGGATTGGCTACAAATTACTTTGCAGAAGTCATGGTTTTACTGTGTGCAGGAGAATGGGCTATCAAGAATGGTAAATTGGAGGTTATATTCAGAATAGATTTCAAAGCAGTTATCTCAGCATTTACATCAGAGCACATTCCATGGTTTGCTATTACAAGATGAAGTAAGATTACTGAAAGGTTACAATCCTGGAGCTTTATTCACAGTTACAGAGAAGTTAATTTCTCTGTTGATGCTATGGCAAAAAAGGGTGCAAATTTGGCAAGAGGTGAAACTTTACTCTTCATAGGAAGACCCCCATTCTTACACAGTATGGAGGTTAAAAATCAGCCTTATTTCAGATTTTCCTAAAGAGTATACTTTATTTCAAATTCTAGTTTTTGTTTTATCTTTTTTGTAATCAACCAAGTTTAAAAAGGCTCAGTAAGCCTAATGGGCTTAGGTTGTACTTGTTTATCAGTTTTGTTCAATAAAATTTATATTATTGAGCAAAAAAAAAAAGATTTTTTAGTTGAAACTAATGTAACATCTCATATCATACAGCATGGAAAGTTAGGATCTTAGTTCTAGAAGCTTTGTATGGGAACTATAAAGTTAGTTTTAAGCTTGTACCTACTTTCTGCACTATGCTGACTAAAAAAAAGGATGGATCTGTGGCTTTTTATACATATGCAAAATCTGATAATGGTTTTGAAAGTATGACAATCATTTTTGCAGGAGCATTACAAGGATTTAGGGATGGATGTAGGCGTATAATAAGGTTAGATGCTTGCCATCTTACTGGTAAATTTGGTGGTGTCCTAATAGCTGCAACTGGATTAGATGCACAAAATAGGTTGGTACCTTTAGGGATTGTAGTTTGACGTAGCGAGACTATAGAACAACTAGACTCTATTTCTAACCAACCTGGCTCCCCATATCACAAATCTTGATGTACCAGTTACATTTATTTCTGATAGGCAGAAAGGATTGTCTGAAGTTGTGCCTGCTGTATTTGATAAAACTCCTCACCGATATTTTTATAGGTAAAAATCTTTACATTTTTACTTGTTTGTTTTATTTATTTTGTGTAAGTTTTCTCACAAACACTGTCTGTTTTGTTGTATTGACAGGCACTTAGGTAAGAATTTCAAAAAGTATTACAAATGCTTTAAACTGCAAACTCACTTGTGGAATGCAGCAAGGTGTTATGAGAAAAAACACTTTTTTGTAATTTATCTCACATACTTCTTCATTTTTATGTAAAGTATCTCATTTTTTGTAAGTTATCTCACCTACTCAGTTGTACCATTTTTAAGACTTAGTTATGTTTTTTTGAAGGAAAACATGGCACTTTTAAAGGCTGAAAATGAGAAGGCTTTTGTATATCTTATGAGAGAAGACCCTGCTTCATGGTCTAGGGCCTTCTTTGATAACACAAGTAAATGTGAACATTTAAATAATAATTTTTTAGAATCCTTTAACTCCATGATATCTAAATTAAGGGATAAACCTATTTGTTTGTTGGGCATGATGTATGCACACTTAGTAATGGGTTTGTTTTATAAGAGGAGGACTGAGTCTGCGGGGTGGAAAGATGGGACTTGGTTCCTAAGGCATTTAAATTAATTAGGAAGATACTTAAATTAATGGGCAAGTTTAAGACAGTTTGTGCAGTAGCAGGTAAGCTCTTTGAAGTCACCAACAGGGATACAACTACTATGTTTACAGTTGATGTGGTTGAACTTCAATATATTTGTCTGCAGTGGCAGTTGAGGGAGATCCCCTATCAACATGCAGTATGCGCATTGAAGAAGATTAGAGCTGATTGAACCAAGTAAGTACATGTATCTACTTCATTATTTTTTCATTTTTTTTCTTAATTTTTTTTGTATTAACTTATGTATTCACTTTATGTTTTGTCATTTTTGTCTTTAATTTTTCTGTACTAACTTGACATATTCACTTCATATTTTTTTTGTTGTGCAGGTACTGCAACCATTATTATAGATTTGAATTATACAGGGTCAAATATGCACCAATTATACAGCCTTTGGATGACCCAAAGGACTGGGTGAAGGTAACCTCCATTACATTCTCACCTTTATTGGTTGTTGTGCAGTTATATTCCTTTAGGGTTTCATTTACAAAAAGTATTTTATCTTGTTTCTTTCTCTTCTCTCACCAGTCAAAGATGGAGCTGAATAATCCCCTCTCAAGCAGATCTGCAGGAAAGCCTAAAACTAAAAGAAAAAGAGCTTATGATGAACATGTGGTTGAAGTGAAAGCTAGAAGATGTACCAGGTGAAAGAAATCAGGTCGCAATAAATCAACTTGCAAAGGAGGTGAAGTTGGAAAGAATCCTAAAGGATACATGCCAAGAACTCAAGTTGATGCTACTGATTTTACTTGCACAGATCCATCACAAGCAAGTACTTCTAGGGGTAAAGCAAAAAGAGTGAAGAAACTGTCATCTAAAGAGGTTGCGTCCAAGAGGAAGATTTCACAAACTGTTACATATCCACAGTTTGGATGTGTTCAACAAACTGTCATACAAACTGTTCAATGGACGGGGAATGATAAGAAGACCAAGAAGAACCCTTGAGTTAGTTTAAATTTTATGTTTTCTGTTTTGGATTGTAATATTGATTCTGCTTTGGACAAAATCTAGAATCTTAGGAAAGTTTATCTTTATTTTGGTATGGATTGAACAAATTTATTTTGGATTGAAGTACTTTTCCTTAAATTGAACATCTTCAATGTTATATAACTTCCTTACATATTATTCGCAGATTTATAACTTTGTTTTTTGAAGCAATAAAAACAACATCTGAAGCTCATCTAAATGCTTGACATCCATTGCACTTAAGGTAAGTTATGTCTCTGTTATGTTCATTCTTGCATAATAACAGACTGAGATGTCCTTTCCAGTGTGTCTTGAAGCATGGTTGGTTGTCCAGTGGACAATCTTTCATTTCCACAAGCAGAAAAACTCCTATCTTTTGTTAACTTCAACATCAAGCTTTTTATAGGATCTATGGCATCATTAAGCCATTCAAAATATGTACAGGTAACATTTGATCACTTCAAAAAATTCTTCCATTAGTATCAGTTGTGGTGGATTGAAGTATATGCCTTATACCATTACAAGGTACATGTTTCTCCTTATTTTCTATTACTGCTACTTGGTGAGTCTTTTGGACTCCACTCATGGCTTGTTTGTGTCATTGAATGTTGAAAACCTTGGTTTTGTAGGTTTGAAAAAGGGGCTTGAAGAAAAGAATTAGGTTTCATCCCTGGTTCTTATAGTATTGAGAAGGATGAAGAATTAGGGATGCAATCATAGCCGTTCAATTGAACCCATAAGATGAAGCCACGTAATCATGTTGTTATTATTGCAGTTCATGTGACATGCACGTGCATAATTTTATTGAGTCGACCATTTGAACTCGAGACGTATCGGTACAGTTACCCGAGTTGGTACAGTTAGGGTTTTTTAGACATTTGATTTAGTGATAGTTGTACACATAACAACAGTTAACCGTTTTGTTGACCAAAACATACTTGCTTTGCTAACCATATGGTCCATGGAGCATCATTTGGAAATTAAAATATGGAAACAGGGAGTTTTGATCAAAAGATGAAGTCCTTGAAAGAGGAAACCTTAAATAATAATAATAATAATAAAAATAATAATAATGTAATAGTATGTCGTTGGAGCTTAGCTTGTTAGTCTTCCAACTAGTTTCATGTAATAATATCTTTTAAAAAAAATAAAATAATAATAATAATAATAATAAGGGGGGAGCGGGCCGGCTAACCGTATGGACCCATCCCTCACGGTTTCCTTAATTTATTATTGTTTTCTCTCTCTGCCTTTTCCTATTTTGATACAACTTCCATATCCTTGTTCTTCCATTCTTTGGATGCTCCTTTGAGCATTATTACTAAATACACATGTGCCTTTTACTTGGGGCTTACTCGGGGTGCCCCTTATGCCCGAAAGGTGAATATTCATTGCTATTCCATGGAATTCAGCTGAGAAAAGCCATGAATTTGAGTAAGTAAATATTATGGTTTATTTAGTGTATTTTTCTGAGAATTCAACCGATGAATACTGCACTAGGATTAATTAATCAGTCGCTTTATACTAGCATGCAATATGTCTAGGAGCATTTAATTGATTTAGATATGATGTAACCAGCATCATATTAGTTCTGAGTATTAATCTGGGAAAGTTTAGACACCAGAAATGAATTCTAAATAAGAAATGCTGAGTCTTTCAGCTTAACTGTAATACATGAAATATTGAAGGTTCTACTTCAGAAGCCCTGATATTGCTGACATATATTATTACAAATGATAAGGTTACATAACTGCAATTCACTTCTCTTACGGAAGGTGAAGATATGAATTTCTTATGCTTCTGATACTTATCAGAGATACATAATTTCTGAGTTGATTTTATGAATATAACCTTCGTCAGAAATCCACCATCAACACTAGTATTAAGGGGTTGGACTCATATGTGGGTAATTAGTTTGCAAAGATCAAGTTTGATCTCTAGGAGACGGATTCTCTAGGCTAGGAAATATGTAAATTTTTCCATAAAGGAAACCTATTTTGCTATTTCCCATTCAAGTCCTAAAATTGGATGGTCCAAATTGATTTGGTTTAAAGGACTGATTCCTAGACATTCCTTTATTGGTTGGCTTGCGATTAATAGACTGAAGACTCGATGTATGCTCTTGCAGTGGGGAGTTGTGCCTGATGCCTCTTGTCTATTATGCAATGATTCCCCTAAGGATGAAGATCATTTGTTTTGTAAGTGCAGCTTTGCTTCTGGGATTTGATAGGGAATTTCGTATAAATTGGGATTTGTTAGAGACTGTATTCCTTATTGGGATCAGGAATTACTATGGTGTGCTGTTCATTTTGTTGGTGAACGGGAAGTAAATTCTATCAGGAAGTTGGCTTTGAATGGTTTCTTATATCATATCTGGAAGGAGCGTAATAAGCGATGGAATGATGTAAGTTCTAACTTTGTTGATACTGTCAGCTATCTTATTGTTGCGGACGTTAGGTTGAAGGTGGAGTCAGGGAACTTTTCAGATGTTGATTCCCCCTTTCGTGGGATCATTTCTTGATAGATGGAGTTTCTTAAGTGTTACTTGCAAGTTAGTTTAGAAGAAGGTTATTGCTTGCAGGTGGAAGTTTCCTGCAAATGACGAGGTGATGATCAACATTGATGTGTCTAGGGGTGATGAGTCTAGGGGTTTTTAGTGCTATTATTAGAGACCGCTCTGACTGCTTCTATAGGAGGTTCAGGTCTAGAGTCTGTTGATTCTCTTGAGATTAAGGATACTGACCTAGCACTGGTTCTAGCAAGATCAAAGAGCATGCCTAGAATTCATATTTGCACGAACTTGATGGCTGTCTACAATTTTTTTAATGGTAAGGATTCTAAGCCTTGTTGGGAGGATATTCACATGTGGAGACATATTAGTCAGCTCAAGCGGTGGTTTAGAAGGGTTAAAGTGAGTCACGTGTTCAGAGAAACGAATCGTGCAACTGACTTTCTAGTTGCTAAACACCCATCTGAGGAGTTTGTGAACTTGATCCTGGGAATTTAGTCCTGAGTTGATGCAGATATTGTAGGAGAATAAGAGTCTTAAAACGTGTTCTTAGTTATTTTTTGTTTTGGTTAAGGTTTCCTTAACCTGCAGAATGTATTAAAAGAAAAATTATTAGCATAATTAGAAATGAAATAAACATAATCCTGACGCTAGAATAAAACAGGGAAGCATATATCAGTTGGAGTGCTGAAAATTTTCGACGGGTTTTTATTCCTGATATATTTAGAGGCGGCCCAAAAAGAATTAGGGGCGACTTTTTTATACCCACTTAAGGACAAAGGATAAGGGGTGTCTACACATGGTAAAAGTACTAAGCTACCCTTACAAGTTTAATTTACGTTTCTACCCTTTAAACTTTAAATTATTTTATCTTTATTTATTTATTCCTTTTTTTATATAATATTTTTAAAAACTATTTTTTCATTTTTTTTTTTTGATATCCAAAAAAAATAAAAAAATAAATAAAGTTTTAGAAATTTAAGGTAAAAAAATGAATTGAGGTTTGGAAATATCTATTTTTAAGGCGACTTTCATAAATAACTAAATTGACAAGACTACCGATTATGAAAGCATAAAAATTCAAAAATTTTAAAGTTTGGGAAAATTGAATTCTGGTGCGACTTTCATAATCGGTAGATAACTAATTTGTCAAAACTAGCGATTATTAAGAAAAAAATCGAAATTTTATATGTTTGGGAAAATTTATTTTATTCATAATCGGCAGATAATTAATTTGGCAATACTACCGATTATGAAAGTAGAAAAATTCGAAACTTTCAAAGTTTGGGAAAACTGAATTCTTGGGCTATTTCCATAATCGGTAGATAACTAATTTGTCAAAACTAGCGATTATAAAAAGAAAAAAATTCAAAATGTGAGAAATATATTTCTTTCATAATCGATAAATAATTATCTACCGATTATGAAAGTAGAAAAATTAGAAAATTTCAAAGTTTGGGAAAATATATTTTTGAGGCGACTTTCATAATTGGAAGATAACTAATTTGTCAAAACTACCGATAATAAAAGTAGAAAAATTCAAAATTTGTTAATAAGAAAAAAATTATTCATCGGGATACTTCCATAATCGGTTGATATATAATTTGACGAAACTACCGATTATGAAAGAAGAAAAATTAAATTTAATTGGGCTTATTATATAATGATCGGTAGTAATTAAAATTGGAGGATCTATCGATTATATTAGGATCTTAATAAAAATTTAATGAAAAAATGAATCTTCTTTTTTGTTTTTTCTTTTGAAAAAAAAAAATTATTTAAAAAGATAATAGAAATAATAAATTAGCTACCGATTATTAAGGATATATTCGTTATTATTTTAGGTTTTGATGACCCTATTTTATTTTATTAGTGGCCCTGATTCCTTTCAAGTCACCTCTAAAACTAGAAGGTTTTTATTTTTCCGAATAACACCGTTTGTTTGGGACACTTGAAGTGGGGTTTTCTTAGATAGATTTTGGGTTGTTTTATAAATCGCCAGAACTCTCTGGATCCCTCTAGAGTTCAAACTTCAAAGGGAAGAAAAAAGAACACTTTTGTTATTGGGAGGGAGTTTTTGGATCAAGAGAGTGGAACAATCGTGGTCGACTCACCTAATTTGACATATTCGATATTTTCCTATGAGTCCGATAAAACAACCCTCACAAAAAAATCCACGTTTCAAAGAGAATATTAATCTTCCTTCTGTACTTCTTCTTCCTATTAAATGTGAAGAACACTCGTAAAACCTAAAACCCAACTGATCCATTTATGATTCATTCAATGTATCACCTATCTAGAGATTCTAGGATACGAAAGTTTGGAACAATTTTCGAAGGTAAGAAAATCATATGAAACATTTTGTGAATAGGTTTTTCTAAATATACCAGATTCCAGAAGAGTATGTTGGAAACGAAATATTTTGTGTACCCAAATGATTAAGCCATGATTCACTGTTTTTTCAATTTACGTTTATAGCAAAAAAAATCATTTGTAAAACCTTGGTTCGTTCACATCAATAGAAGAGAAATGAAACTATCACGTTCACAATAATGAGCGTGAATACCAAATCTCTCTATTGTGTAGGTGATAGTGAACATTTCACTGCACTTCAGTGCCGGCGAAACAGAATATTTCGCTGCCATCTTAGTGACGGTGAAAATATTAATTCCAAACAGCTTAGAAATGCAATTGGCTTCAGGGGCTGAGACGAGTTTATTCTTTGCAAATACAACAAACTTAAACATTCAGATTAAGTGTATAATTAGTAATACTAATCAATCAAAGCAAAGGAAAACAATGGACGATGAATTGTATTTCACAATCACATGAGTAGAAGGGATATATCGTATTTCACCGTAATTTGGATGGAAGTGAACTGTTGGTTTTAACCACCTCTACCCTGGTATAGAAACTAAGTATTCACGTTCCAAAATGTGGACGTGAATGCTTCATTTCACTACCTCTGGCTCAAACGAACCAAGATCATACATGTAGATTTTATTCATCTATAGTTCACACCAGATAAAAACAAGAGAGAATCATGCTCATGGAAACGAGAGATTCTCCGTTTCTATTATACTCACGTACGTTTGATGATAAAGATTAGCAAATTGTCCTAATTTTCTTAGGATTGATTTGGAAATGGAAGTGTTAATGGTTCATGGCTAATTCTTCCACTCCCCAGATAGGAACTGTATTCCATGTACGAAAGTTGCTTGAGTAAATTTCTAATGAGTTAGCTTTAAAGGGTATTTTGGTCAAGAAGATACTGAAATCTAACTCAGTTTTAGATCAGCGAGTTGAGTACGAGTTTCTCACTCCCTTTATCCAAATACCCCCCCCCCCCCCCCCAAAAAAAAAAACTCATTTTGTTTTTCTCAGAATCTCCGTGAAATAATTCGCAAAAATGGTGATTATCGAATCAGCACCAAACGGGGGTGAAGATGAAGATACCAGTACACAAATTAATGTAGTTGAATCAAATAGTAGTAGTATTAAATCAACCGAAGAGACTAATAACGATGGATTTGAAACAGCAAGTGAAGGTGATGGGGCTAGAGAAGAAGAAGAAGAAGAACCTGTTCTTGCTCCATCTCCATCTAACGAGGAATTACAACAGGTACATTCAAGTTTGATTGTGTTGGAGTATTCTGTTTATTAGGGTTTTAATTTGGCTTTTATTTGCATTTGATGTACATTAGAGGTCTAATTTCCTCAATTATTGATTTTTATTATATAATATATATATATATATATATATATGAAAGAGTAGATAATTGGTCAAAGACCAGGAGCATGCACTAAACTAGGAATCCTGTACCAATTATTTTGTAAAGTCTGTAAGATCCAAGTATGTGAATCAATGGGATACATTAGCTTAGCTGAGCCATGGAGACAGAGAAACTACAGTATTGGTATATCTACATTCTGTGTCTTCTTTATTCATACTGCTATACAACTAGTGTAAAGATAGGAAAATGAGTAGACTATCTATATTAGTCTCAATTTTTATATCCAAAGTTCTTCCCAAATTTACATAATTTCATTATACTAGTAAGAGCAAGTCTCATGGTGGAAGAGTTCCATCTTCCATCTTCCACACCACCTCAGCATTTGGAATTGTGGATGGAAGTGCAAGTGTAGTGGTGGAACAACAAAAATGCTAATCAGAATAGCGTTAGAAAAACGCTATTAAGAATAGCGCTTTAGGCTATTAAGATTAACGCTTTTTTTCAGCCATTAGATTTTCAAAGGCTCCTTTTAAATCTATGGATAAAAAAAAGCGCTATTCTGAATAGCGTTGAGCGCTATTTTGATTAGCGCTTTTCGTCTTCTAGTGTGCTATTCTGGTTAGCGCTTTCTGTCTTCTAGTGCGCTATTCTGAATAGCGTTTTACGCTAATCTGATTAGCGCTCATATGGATTCCACGGGACCTCCCACGAAACCATGGAATACTGCTTGGATTTTTCATGGAAAACACCAATTTGGAAGCCACTAGACTTGACATTCCACAATTTTTCCACACTTGGAATAGGATGGATTCCACCATAAGACTTGCTCTAACAGTAACCATGTCCATGTATCCTTTACCTTCTAAGTTATCTCCCTCCTTCCTTCTTTAACCTTATTCTACTTCGATCCTAATTCCCCATTCTCACTCTCTGTAGCAATCTTATTTTCACTTTTGCTTAGTTGTTTTTTACTGTTACTTGAACAGTATTGAGTCTAATAGCTAGTGTGAATTAAGTGTTGATAATTATAAAAAAGGTGCTTACATTTTCTGTGGAGATCACAGAGGAAATTGGTTGTTATGGAAAGTAATTGTTTTGGCTGTCATCCTCTGTTGGCGCATTGTATGCTGTCAACATGAATTGATATCAGATTCAACTAGCATATTGTCTCTTTACCAGCAATAAGCCAAGTAGCCAACAATGCATGATGTTTTTTCACTTGAACATCGAGCCAAATATTAGTGGTTACTACTCATTAGTTGTTATATCATTAAGTTACACTAGAATCAAATGATCATTATCTTTTATTTTCGTTTATTACTGATGCAGAAAGCTTTAAGTGAAGCCAATGATGCGAAAACTGAAGGAAATAAGCTTTTCGGGTCTGCGCAGTATGAAGATGCCTTGTTGCGGTATGAGCTTGCGTTACAGATTGCTGCTGATATGCCTGCATCCATTGAGATCCGCTCTATATGTCATGCAAATAGAGCTGCTTGCTTCTCAAATTCGGTACGAGTATATATAACATGATGTTTATTATTCAACCTAAGGCACATGACAATTGACCCAATATGTTTCGTTTGCCTTCTTTTAGGTCTTGTTACACTGTCTGTTCTGAACTATGTACTTGAGTGTGTAATTTTAAGTTTCAACCATGGTTTTCTTTTCATGTATCATAGTGGGCTTCTTTTTCGTCTGGTCACTTTGTTGTATTATTTGATCTTGAAGTTGATACATGATATTCTCAGGGCAGATATGAGGAGACTATTAAGGAATGCAACAAAGCTTTGGAGTTAAATCCTGCATATATGAAAGCTCTGATTAGAAGAGGGGAGGCTCACGAAAAGCTTGAACACTTTGAAGAAGCTGTGATAGGTCTGAATGTTAACAAGATTTCTCTAGACATAGTTCCTCTCCCTTATTCTTCGTGAAGATATCTTTTGTTTACCACTGATCAACTTATGAATTTATTTACTGTTTTTCTTTTCTTTCAGACATGAAGAAAATTGTGGAGTTGGATCCTTCAAATAATCAAGCTAGAAGATCCATTGTACGCTTGGAGCCCTTAGCTGCAGAAAAGCGAGAAAAGATGAAAGAACAGATGATTGGTAAGTCATAAGCTCTTGCTCTGTTCTCTTATTATATCTCTCATCCTTCACTTCTAGTGCAGAAAACTTCTAAGCTCGTTTCTTCTATCAGTGAATCTTACTTTTTTAAATGATTGTATGGAGTTGGACTATTTAGCAGTCTTCTGATGAATTACATGAGACCTTTTAGGATGAAGAGGTATTGTATTTGATAGATATGGGACTAGATATTCAGTAAAGTTTCATGAAAATGAAGCATGATGCACTAGTTTAGTACTTCCGAATAGGATGGCATCTTTCATATTGTCTTGTCTTAATGGCGTGATAAGTAGTTAAAAGTTCATGCTCTGTTGCATATTGGGATGCAACTTAGCCAACACCTGTGAGTTGCATGTGCGTGAGAATCACCTCATTGGGCTACAAGTTCTATCAAAGGTCACAGTATTTGTGGGCTACAAGTCTTCTTAAAAATTACCGATAACTGTTGGTGGAAGTATACAAGTCGAGTGGTAGACAGTAGGCCACAATTCCTCTTAAAGTTCATGGTTATCGTGGCATGGCGTATACCTTGTCAACCAGGGTTTCTGGTATGTGAAGGTTGGGTACAGTTTTGGTTTGTTGTTTCTAGAAAGTAATATATGGTCAGAGAGAGAGATATAACATTCAGAAATTAAATTTTGGCCTCTTGATTTCCTGAATTTGTGTGGACATAGGATAAGTTTCAATGGCATTTGAGCATTTTTAAAGTGTGAAGTGGTTAAGTTTTGAAGGTGGCTTAAAGCCTTAAACAATGGCTTATATGCGTCAGGGTTATCTATTGTGTTCGAGTTCCTTATCGGGTTTTTGTTGTAGGTGAAGTGTCTGTCACTTCACAACTAGCTACATAAAGTACGTAAATTATGTACTATTTTGCTGTCACTGGAGTACCTTAAGGAGCCTTATATGAAACATATTCAGTTGAGGTATATAATCTGGGTTTAAGAACGCGAAGTTAAAATGTCCATCAGATTAGTGATGTATCTGTACTTAATCGTCTCAGTGCTGCTATTTTGAAAGGTATGATATGAGTCATGATACTAATTCAGATTCAACACTGTGGACATGTAATGCTGGTGTATATGGTGCATTAACGCCATTTTAACGTATCAGTTCTTTTAAGGACCATGAATAGATGATGCAGAAATGCAATATACTAGAGCTAGTGTTTTCTTCGAATAACACCAAAGTAAGACTTTGAGTTGTTGAATCCCATGATGGTTTAGGGTCTTTAGGCTAGATGGTTTCCTGTAGGAGTTGTTATTATTTTCATTTGTAATGTTTGGCCCAATGGCCCCTTTGTATGAGTAGGACTTCTTAATCTTCAATGTTGGTATTTGCATACTCTTTGATGGGGCTATGCTTATAATACCCAGCCTCTTTTTTATTCCAGGGAAGCAAAAAGAAATGGGAAACTCTGTGTTAGGACGTTTTGGGATGAGCATCGACAACTTCAAAGCGGTGAAAGATCCAACTACAGGATCGTATTCCCTCTCATTCCAGAAGTAAATTGTTCCTCGTACAAAAGTTAAACGAGAAGAAAATTGGAGAGACAGAACCTTGAAAAACGAATGTGCCAGTACTATGACATGCTCCGGGAGAACCTTTCACATGCAGATATTGAAATCTGATAAAGAACTACGTAGAAATATTGATAGATCTCGATAAATGTGTACAGTTTTTACCTCCGAATCATATGAACTGAATGATTGGGTATTTTTAGGTAGGCACTGATTTGAAAGTGTCCCTATAATTCTTTTTTATTCGGGAGCATCATATTTATTTTTTTCTGGAAACAAGAAAAGCTGCATTCTGCGACTTTGCTGTGTGAGAATTTTAGAGTTACGCTCATTGTCCATATTCCAAGGCTTTCAACGGCATTACAAAAGAAATAGCAGATCAACTTCGTTTCCAGATATACGTTGATTGTCTGATTGCATATATGGGTCAGGTTTCTTCACTGCAAACTACGATCATCATCAAACATGCAGTCCATCAAAATTTAAATAGGAGGAATGAATTAATCAAGTTGATTGGTTAGTCCCGGCTGGTAGTTGAGCAAGGAGCGGAACGTCTGGCTAGAGAAGAAACTAGTAGTGCAATGGTCAACGAAAGTGGAAAGCACTACCATCGAAATGGACGAACGGTAGATAAAATTAAAGGCAGCAATGTGGCAAAATAGGTCGGCATATAAATTTTTAATCTGCAAAAAGAAATGAAATTTCAAAAACGAAGATGAAAACTAATCAAAATGATTTCAACCACACATAAAAGGTCAAGTAACAAAACATTACAAAGGGTGAAAAACAAAATTTTGACTACGATCACATGATGAATCTGCCACTTCTACTACCTTACAAGGATTACAGCACCACCCGCATGCTTCTCTTTTTATATTGGAACCTCCTTGGTGAAACAGTTGGTCCCCTGTAACAAACCTTCTCAGTGTGAAGAAGTAAAATCTTTTATAACCGCATACACATCACTGACCTTAAAAAATTTCCACCTCTGTCCCCGTCATAAACAGCTAAGATGTATAAGTGGGCATGAAAAGATATAACAGGTGATTATAAATATATCCAACAAAATTGATGAAATTCTGAGCTATCCTACTTTATTGTACAGCTTCTGGCCTTCTTTCAAGCAAGGATTCCAAAAATACTGAACATAATTTTGTAAGAGGTAGACGGACATGTGATGATCCACTGAATATGCTCTCCCAAGGCCTTTCCGAAGGCACAAATGGAATCCGCGGCGTCTGATTTTTCTCAGTGCCGCTAATATTAGGAAGCTCACCATAAATAGATGCATACCCAGATATTCCTGATACATAGAGAAGCAGATTGTTAACTTAACAATAACGGGTGCCGGCAATTCTTTAATGGTTTTTATTTACGGACATCGCACCAGTGATTCTTCTGCTAAATTTGAGATTCAGTTATATGGAAGGAATTCTAATCAAGTTTCCCCTGAGATTCACAATCAGATGAGATTCAGAAGACATACAACTATGACGTTTCTCTGTAACTGTTTAGTTTGGGCTCTAAGCATCGTATTGAAAGAGATGAGAGATGTCTCACAGTTCACAGTTTAACTCATGTTTACATAATGATATTCATCATACACCCACAGTTGGTGTCAGAATCATTCAGGTACAGTAGAATCAGTACCTGGACCGGTTGGCATGACTAAAATAATGTATAAGACAAGACAATGTGGATCTGAGACTGAAATAGTTAACCCCACTTGTTTGTTAACAAGTAACTAATAGCCAAGGTGTACCAATTCAGCGATGTCAAAACTGATTGACAAAAACAAGGCGAGGATACTTCCCCTTCTCAGTTCTC
Organism: Papaver somniferum; assembly: GCF_003573695.1. Lineage (NCBI taxonomy): Eukaryota > Viridiplantae > Streptophyta > Magnoliopsida > Ranunculales > Papaveraceae > Papaver > Papaver somniferum. The sequence continues at coordinate 86,766,207 of NC_039364.1, forward strand.
CACAGCATTTACTAATTTTCAATCAGAAGAGAATGGATATCTTCAACAAAAAAAAGGAACAAGCAGATGACATGAAAAACTAGCAAATTACCTGTCTCCTCCGTGGGGACCACACTCTCTCGGCGATATACCCTGTTGGTGTTGTCTTCTTTGCCATGTGGATCGAAGATGATATACTCATGGTCACCACTGACATAAACAAGAACCTCAGCAGGTTGTTCTTCGCTGACAGGTTTCCTATCAAGTGAAGATGGGTCTCCTTGAATAAATGATAGTCCCCCTCCCTTTGCCTGAGATAAAAACACCGAGAATAAAAACCAGCTATAAGCCAGAGAGTTATATAATTGAGTTCATGGTGATGCTCACCAAGAGCTAATACATCGATACCTACAGATGAGCAGCTTGGATGGGTCACAAGTAGTAAAGAGGCCTCTTCCAATATAAAAAATTGCTCATCGGGATAAAAAGAAGTCCTAGAAAATGGTATATCATGAACAATGGTGTATTCCACTTACTGTGGACGTTCTCAGCTCAGACTACTCAGACAGTTCTATAATCAAAGACCTCGCCAAATCACTCAGAATCATGTTAAATTGGCTCATTAGTTTGGGTTGAGAGTCGGAAGTATGCCAGTCACGGGTATTTATAGTAAAGTAATAAATGGACATATTAGTTTTCTATGTATCAACAGACAAATGAACAACGTGGCACATCGGATAAATAATGCAGGGCAAAGACATACCTTGTTTACTGTCCAGGTTGCCAGAGGAACCACATCCTCCACACTAAATAATAAGATTACGCCATCCATGCTTTCATGTGCAGTCTCATTAGATGTGGATAGTTTTGGGTTAAGGGCTAGAACAGCAAAACAAGTACCATCCATGGTACAGGTCACAGCTGCATGCATGAGAAAAATATTGAAGATGAGAACATGGATCATACATCATCCAGGAGAAAACACGATATCAGCAAAGAGATGGATTTAATTATATCCAGTTTTATTAGTCCGAAACTTTGTACCAGCTCAAAGTTTCAGTAACAAGACACATGCTTTGAAAGTCAAGCCTTCGGCCATTGTGAGCAAGTTAATATCTTACACCGGTACCCTAACTTAGCAAGAATGAAAGGGAAAAATGTACTGAAACTTTTGCAGTACTTTCAACTTAATGAGTTTATGCAATTCACAAAAATAATATACATATTACTAGGTACATTACTAGGAAAAGACATAAAAAGTTAGATTTGTCACAACTTGTTCATTATTCACAGGTAATCCCCGAAACCCATGCCCACGCCGTCACTATTTACTTTACTCAACATCCACACTTTGTTTCTGCTCAATAGAAGATTTTGGGAGCCTTTCTGTTGAGCAGTTATCAAGTAAACTAAACAGCAAGACAATATAGATATTGGATGATCAAGAATTGACTATCAAATAAAGTAATATGCTACCCTGATATTTCCCTTAAAGAGAATACGCACCTTCGATAAGAAGATTATAGGACCACAACTTAGAAAGCTTTGATGTACTCCAAACTGATAGCTGTGGCTTTGAATCTCTGGATACTGACACAAGATATTCTGACTTCCCAGCAAAAGTAAGGGACACAATTCGCTGAAAAAAGGAGGTTGACTATTAGTGTTACACATACTTACAGATAAGATGCAGTGAAGATGTTAGCATAGAGGTCAACTTTGCTTGGTCCCAAGGGAAGTGCCTATCTAGTATACGCAAATACTTAATGAATGAGGTACTATTTTTCCCACTCCGTTCAACTTGCTACTTAACGTAACATGGAACTAGCAGTAAGAGTTAGTACATTTGACCAAACGTCTTGGACTCAGTTCAACTCATATAACTGCATATGGGTCAATCAAACCCCTACATCCTAATCATGAGACTGGGGGGGTTTGGACCCATAAGCCTCAAACCTTTTGGGATGGTAAAATATTGGCCAGCCTCATAAAATATGGGGGAACAAAATGGCATCCCATTTCCTACTGCTTGTTTATTCCATGCACAGTATCAGATGTCTAGCACCACCATATGTCGTTTTTTTAACTCACTTTCTTCGAGCCTTTAGAAAAGATTACTAAAAATTCAGGTAAGAAAATCAGAGGATTACCGTAGGTGTATCTCCGATTACAGCAACTAGAACATTTTCTAATGGATTCCACAACGTAATAACAGTTTCAGCAGCAACAGCAAGAACAGACCCATCAGCAGAAAATGCAGCAGCTGTCATTGGCTTTTCCCTACGTAGCAGCAAACCATGTATATTGATAATCCGTACAGAAGTGGAAGCTTATAACGATCATATATTAATCATAGAAAATGCTTCATGAACCAACAAACTACCCACTACTATCCTCGCAATCATTTCCTGCTTGTGGAAGTTATAATGGCGTATATCTCAGTAATCAGTGACTATAACTTCAGAAACCTAAAGGATAGCACAACTCGAGTTAAAAGATAGAGAGAGATGATTAGTGATTCTGATTATTATTGAACATTTGATAAATAAAACCATCAACGACAATTCTAAGAATCTGGAATTTTAGCTGTTAGATTGTGTCGAGGATACATGTGCCAACTTTTTCAAGGAGTTGCCATTCTAGAAGGTTCTTTGTCGCATCTCTATCGACGAACAAACTTCATACAGTTGCCATGGAGTCTCAAAAGTCAAAATGGAAACTCTCTGATATCCAGCCTTAGGCATCACAGACCAATTATTACAAGGAATTGAATGGATAAGGGAGACATACTAATGTGTATAGAAGGGTCTAAAAATCTACTAAAGGTTCTGCAGCAAATTAATTTGGCTTTAACTATATTTGGGTGTTTGTAAGGATAGCAGGTAAAATGGCCTAAATAGGGAAAAGAGATTTAAATGAAAACAAGACCATACTTGTATGAACCAACGGAGTTACATCTCCAGCCAAATTTCTGAGGCACTTGATCTTTTTGTTGCAGATCAGAACTCCGAACCCAAATCTGAGTATAGAAAGACGAACAAATTTGAGAAATAATTACAAAAATACTTGAATTCATCAGGCTAAGTGAGATACTATTACCTTAAAGTCACCACCATGTGAAGCACTAACTGCCATATTACGAGTGGGATTGAAGGCTATCGCAGAAATTCCAGCATCGCTGTTGATTAGCGACGAAGAAGATAGATAGTAAAACACAGTGAAGACTTTAAACAAAAATACAAATCGCTAGTTATGTGCTACTTCAACATTTAAGTATCAGAGAAAAAGAAACCATATCTGACCACTATATATATTTTAGAAAAAATATATATGCTCAAGACTCAGAGAGGTCTTTCATTTTAGCGGAATATGTGCTAATAACGCTACACATTAACACACCAAATCTGAAAACTACGATATGAGACGGGCCTTCCGATCAACAATTGGTGCATGCTAATTGATTCAAGAGACCAGTAACTTTTTTATCGAACATGATCACTTAATCATCAGAATTATCCTTTAAAATATGAAACATCTAGTCAGAAACTTCACTACTCCATGAGAGGCGACCTACTCTCACTACAAATCAGACTGCATTCAAGAGAACAGACTCCATGTCTCATCCTCATACGAATGTATTCTTTTCGCACTGTGTTAAATAACTTAGGTTCTTCAAAGGGTGATTTAACTAAAATTTAGTTAAAGAATTTTTCAGGTTAGGTATGAGGAGGCGAGTGAAACTGGATACAAGCATGTCACTGTTAGAAACCCACATAAGAATTAAGAAATCCAAAACCATAACCAATGCAGTATTTAGACCTGTGAGGCTCGTATATAACAGTTGACAAGGAGAATGCACCCTTACGATTCCCAGCTTCCCAAAATCTGAGACAAACAAGACCACCAATTCCGTCCTCCGAGAGCTTAACTTCAGCCGTACCCATTTTTGTGCCATCCTTAGAGAGAGCTAATAAATTTACAATTAACTGCATCCATCAAAGATAAGAAAATGTCTTCACTTTCCCAAAAGACGATCAACTTATAAGGAATCACTAATTTGTATGACTAACTAGATAAATATTAGATACTAAAAATAAAAGGAAGTCACCAACGAAAAGAACAGTTCATACTCGGTCATATCAAGAAACGCACACAGAAAGTAAGTATAAACAGCGTCCATTAAAAATAGCAGAAAAACTAGGGCTTGGTAGGGTGATGCGAAAGCAATATAAGATAATGGTAGCCATATCTAGCTTACATTAATTTCAAATGGGCCCAAGCCATGGTGAAGATAATTTCCAAATCTGCTTTGATGTTGTTCCATGATCAAGGGTTGAAAATATGAGTTTGGACTTGTACAAGATATTCTACTGTAATTTCAAAGCTTTTCCCCAGATTGAGTTGGTTCGACAAGTTATTATCAAGATAAAAATCTAGTGTTTTGAACTTTTTTAAGTGGGTGGGTGGGGATAAGGAAAAGGGGTCTTGTTCCGTTCTTAAAGTATTTCAAGATATCCCTATGAACGGCATTGAGATATCAACTCATTCACTACACTTAAAAAATAATGTTTCAAAAAGATATCCAAAGTAATAATTGCCATTCATTACTGTTAACTTTACATACAGTGATTTCGTCACCAGGCTGATGATTTCTTTCACATACTTGAACCTGCAAATAAGCAAAATTGGATAAATGCTTCCATCACGAAATGAGAATAATTGCGACATTCTTGGAAGAGTAAGTTGACCATGGTTTACTCTTATTGTTACAGTATGAGGCACATAACGTAAGGACCCAATGGAGGTCCTTACTACTTAGTGAAACAGAGGAAACCCTAAAATAAACTATTCCATACAAGTCATACGGATCTGAACTATATAACATGATCATCAAAATGTTTTACCAGAAACATACCAATCTAAACGAATCCTAGGGTGTATCCAATAGTGTAAATGGGTTCGACGAGTGCAAGCAAATCTCATAAATATATAAAAAGCTGCAGAGACAAAATGTATGCAAGCCCTTGCACAAGCGCCAATCCAATAGAAAGAAATGTTTGGTGTTTCATACCCAAAACATGTGGATATGCAATGCCAAGACTGAAGGTCTCTTTTGGGGGAAATCTCTTTACTTTTTTGGTTCAGTTAAACCTGAGAGATGTATTAAGCAATGAATACTAGTTATTCAAGCCACACCAACCACAATAAATTTCCTAGAAAGTAAGGCACAAGATGGGCAACAAAGGTTGGAATACATGCCTACATGAATAAGAAAACTTGGGAAGGAAAAAAGAAGCCAATTTAAAATGTTTTGTTTTGCATTCTTTAATACATTTCTAAAATCTGAACAGAAGAAAACACAACTCTGGAAAGATATTATACAGAATGAAGTAAACAACAAAGAGGGTATCATCATATCCAAATCTGCATACCTGTGAAATCTCACGGTCGTCGAACAAGCTGTAGAATTGTATTGAATAGGTTTCTGTTCTCAATGCAACTAAACCAGTGCTGTAATCGAAGGCCATAACATTGCATGATCCCTCTTCGACGTCGAGAAGGGAAGGAAGCTGTATATACACCATTGAGTATCTATGTTAAAATAATGCTACAGACAAGTGAAAAGAATCCCTTCCGAAAGGCACACATCACCTAGAAGAAAATTACAGGATGGTTCCAATGGTATAGCATTAATGTGCCCAAAGTGCGACATCTAGTCCAAGTACACAACTAATGAGGGAGTACGAACGCCCATTCTACTAAAAAATGCCAGAATATATCTTGAAACCTGTCGGCGGATCCCCATACAGACCACGAATGTCTCAAAGAGATAATTCAAACAACCTTGGAGATCTTGGCAGTTCTCTTGGATTACCAAATAGATTCCGTAGCACATTTACAAAAAAGTACCTAATAGGACAAAAGAAAGAGCAAGTACAAACCTTAATCCCAGCGATGGACTTCAAGATTTCCATGGAAGGCATTTGCAAAAGATGTATTTGATTGTCTGCACAAGATATCTAAACGTACCATTATTCAGTATAACTTCAACAGTAAGTTCTGCTACATTCTAGTTGACAGGTACTCCCGATTTGAAAAGAAATCATCAAATTTACATTAATAGAAGTCCTTACTGAGGAAAGAGTAGGATCCAAAGACTCTGCCAAATATGTAAGTGGGGATCCAATACGCGGAAGAAATCTCTGTTTGCCTGTATCGAGCTGCCAAACCACTAGAACTCCCTCCTTTCCCCCTAAATAAGATAATTATCACATACAGAATTTAGATTTTTCATTTTTCCCCAGGGTAAAAAAAATGGTCAAACAAGTGACACACGAAATACTGAAAAGAACGAAATCAAAATGAAGTCATTAATCTGGTTTCTGCTTTACCTGAGTATAGATAAGCTCCATCAGAAGAAAAGGATAGAACCTTCACTTCAGATGGGTGCCAATGCCATGTTGAGCATGACTCGGCATCATCCTCACCCCTCACCCCAGGAGCAGTTTCATCATTCTTTACCACTATCACATTCTTGCGTCCTCCGGAAAAAGTTTTCTTTCCAATACCTCTCCAGATCAAAATCCTTCCAGTTGAATCACCTGCAGCTATGATTTTCTCTGTTGGATGAAACGCAACGGCTGTGAAGTTTTTAGTGTGGTGCAGTGTTATCTTCTTGACATCATATTTTGAGTCTTTAGCAAAGATCTTCCATATATGAACCTTGCGCTTGTGTCGAATGCCAAAAAAATCTCCCGAGGGACTGCTAGTTATATACTCCGGGTGTCTAGTCTGAACACAAGTAGATGCAAGACATAAGTAAACAATCATATACCCATACGAAATTTCTCAAATCTATGCAGGCTAAGAAACCGAAATGTGCGCATTTAGCAGGATTCTGGGAGAATCTTAGATTAAATGAGAAAGAAGCTTATGACAGCCACATGACCCTAAATAGAGTGGTGTATACAAGGTTAATTGTTTCAGCGTAAGCAATGTGTGAAGTAATGCTTAGTATTCAATTCGAATTTATGTCCTTCAATATTTCTACTGCACATCTGACCTAGAATTAGGTGAGAAATAATTGACCACATACACATATATACGTACATACGGCGGGAAAATATCCAAGTATTACAATAATCTGACATAAGAGCGATAGAGACGACTACACATCCAACTTCTAGGCATAGCAATCTGCCCAGATTCTATATGTTGTGTGGAACAGATAATGATGTAAGGTACTCTTTTGCTCAAACAATAAAGCAATCAGAACTTGCACAGTGCCAAAGTACAGGAAAAATACCTAGTGACATCATTATGTTTCAAACTCACAAAAATTAGACTTTTTTACAAGAAAATAAGAGTTGGCTAGAGACTACCTCTGTCAGAACTACACCAACTTTACAACCTTTTGCTAAGTTATATCTCCATATTTTTCCCCTAAAAGCATTGTCATCTGTTGTGTTTGTATCTTCAACTGATACAAAAGCAAAAGGATCTGATACTTTTCCACTGCTCTCATTGGATAGTCCAGGTAAATTCGGAATCACCTAGTAAAGAAATAAACACACTTAAAATTAAACTGAATCGCAAGTTAGGCACTTTCAACCGATCAAAAAAAAAAGTTACGCACTTTCAACAACAAATAAACCACTAGAAAAAACGCCTAATGGACCTTAACAATAACTTCCTGTAAGGTTTTAAGTGAAAGCATAAGACTATTTCTTACCATTGAGAATATCGGCAGCTCAGTATCAAATTTTTTGATAACTTGTGCTGTAGAAAAGTCCCAGTAACGAATAGTTCCATCCAGCGACGATGTCCAGCAATAAGACAAAAATTTACTTGCTGGGGTAAGAGACGGTACAACAATCACAGAAGTAACAAGTCCTGTGTGACCTTCCAATTCGGTTATCTATGTAAACCAAAACAAAAAAGTTAAATATCTCAAAAATTTCAGTAAAACAAATTCTAAAAACTGAGAAAATGAGAAAAAACTACCTGTAAGCCAGTGGAGGTGCTAAAGATTGAAACTGTATTGCCGGTACAGACCAATAGTTTTTTCCCATCACTTGAAAATGCGGGAGATGAAGAAACAAGGCTTTTCCCACCAGTTATCATTCTTATCAGCAATAGCCTACACATAAAGAAGGGGAGAAATAGAACTAATATTAGAAAAATAAAAAAGAAAGGGTTTTAGAAGAATAAAAATTAGGGTTTAGAAGAATAAAAATTAGGGTTTTAGAATAAGAAATAAATAAATCTGAAAGAAGTTAGAGAGAGATGAATATAGTAAACTGCAAGAGGAGAACATGACGAAGAATGAAAAGTAGAAATACCTCGGCGGTCTTCAATGGCGGTATTTTTCTCCCTGTTGTGCCTCTCTTCCAAACTCTACTCTGTCTGTGTCTTTTTGTTGCCTTCGAACTTGGAACCCAAAACCTAAGCCGACAGTAGGATACACACTCTCGTTAAGGGCGGACTCTTGGGCGGACTAGTTCCTGGTATGTACTCGGTAGTCGGTACACCGTTGTGGTGGAGTCGGCAGAAAGTCCACAGCATCTTGCCGCACACCGAGAAGTGATAACCATTTTATAATAAAATTTGTTCACCCAGGCGGATCGGCAAACCTAGCTTGCCGCTATGGTAAAGTGAAAAAGAGATGGTACCAAATGCATCACCAATTTTTTGTTCGGCAATGTGTATGGACAAAACATAATATAATTGCAAGTAAACCAGTATGATCCTTGAAAATATGTATATAGAGTTTATATCTCTATCTCTCCTTAATCAGATAGATAATAGAATCTATGAGCCTAATTGTTAAGAAGAGTACTTGGATGATCTCAAAAATTAATGTCCAAGATCAATCTAGTCGTATCCAAATATTTAGATCTGAAGTCTGCCAAGTGTGAAACTTGTTATCTACCTTTCAAGATACGAATTCTACAAGAAACAAATCTCATAACGTTTTACTTGTGTAAATCCTATTATAAAGATAAATAATATAATGCAAAAAAGGAAAAAACACAAGACATCAGAATTTTGTTAACGAGGAAACCGCAATAGCAGCAAAACCTCGGGACCTCGTCCAGATTTGAACACATAACTGTAGTAAGCCTCTACAGACACTAGCATATTATCAGATTTCGGACTGGAATGTAGGAGAGACCGAATCCACCCTCCAAGCGACCCAGTTATAGTCGCGCTCCTTGCGTCTCTTGAACCTCGCAAGGCTCTACGCAATTGCTTCCTTTAGCTGACGTCCTTACATCCTAAGAGTTGCTTCAACCTAAGTGAAGACTTTTGTTACCAATCTGCCTCTAATAGATAAGCCTATTTGATTTCCCTTTAGATCAAAGTTCAAGGCTTGGAAATCTGTTTGCAATATACAAAATTGGCAAACCCCATAAATCCCGAACACTTACACCCAGTTAGCTGAGAAACTCGGATTCTTAACCACCTTTCAAGAATAATGGTGAAATAATTAATTAAGTATAGTTTTCATATATCTATCTTGAGGAATCACAGAGTCTGAAACGAAAAGAACTTTATGATTCATATTGATCTTGCCTGAAAGACATTACGAGAACCTCGCTAACAGAAAAGCAAGGTCGGGATATACGAACTATCAAGATAAAGATAGCCGGACCTGGATCCACGAACCCCCAAGAAATGTCTTTTAGTCGTAGACCTAATTATGTATATCAGAGGAAACATGGGTCTATATAAGACGACTCTAGCTATCAACTAGGAAACAAAGTGTCAGGGATTGATTTTCCCAGTTGAAAAAGTGTAGATGTTCAAGACTGAGGGTTACTTAGAATTCAAGCAAACACTTTCTCTGTTTAGAAGAAACTCTAATTAGGGTTTCACGTAAGCATGTAAGAAATTTGTATTGAAATCACATAAAAGAATATATACAGTGGTCCGGGTACATGGAACATGTTTATGATAGTTTTGGGAAAATATGCCATACGAACTAGTAAGCAATTTGATGTTCATCTAAACACTTAAGAATTTAATCATTACGCACATACACAAGTGTTTTAGTGATCAATGATATCTTAGAAGTTTATGAGAGTCATAACAATGTTAAACATATTTTAGAAAAAATAAGTTTTTGAGCACCTGCTAAAAATCCACTGGTATCGTTGGTGAAACGGTTCGTGAACCGGTTTCACCAACCGTTCACCGACTCGTGAACTCATGGCGCTACGGTTCATGAACTGGGTTCGCCAACCGTTGGCCTTATCACCAATTCAGACTACCACGGTTCGTGTACCGGGTTGGTGAATCGTCCCATTCTGAACTGTAAGGTTTGCAAAGTGGTTTGCCAACCTTCTTGTATTCCACAAACTCAAATATCTATGGTTTGCGAGATGTTCGCCAACCTACCTTGAGTCGAAATTACAGTAATTCTGAATTTCTCTCTTTTGATGTTTGAAACCTTCCCAAATGATAAATCATTGCTCGGGCAATTTTTAAATGATCCACAAAATTAATTCATGAACAATAAATTATTTCGAACTAATATTGTTAAGGACCTATGAACATCCAATGTTTGTATCATATTTCAAGATGTTTAATAACATAAGCCTGACACGAAATTTCTTCTTTGCAATAAATCTATTAAAAGTCATACGACATAGTCTTATAAAGATATAATGGTAAAGCTTGTGAGTAAATAAAAAGGTTCAGTCTTCACATACCTTGTTGATGAATTTATCCAAATGTCTTCTTTGATCTCCAGTCTTCGAGGGTAATGTCTAATACTCAACTACCAACTTTTATACCTAGTCTGAGACTTGACTTAGCAGACTAGAAATCAAGATACAGTTTTTTCATCTAACATTGACAACAAGCTTTAAATAGCAAAACTTGTGGGTTCAACTGAGCATGCTCTAACATAAAGTATATTTGGTAGCAACACAAAAAACGCGCAGCAAATGTTCGGATGCCCGGCTGACATTCAGATTCTAGTGTTTTAGCTTTAGCCGCTGGTGGCTTAGCGTTTACTTCCAACAACTAATTTTCCAACGGTAACTAACGGTTATTCTTTTCATCTATATAAATTACTCAATTCTCTCTTACTAAATCACAACACTCTTTACATATATCTATTTTCTCTCAATTTTAGTCAATCAAATCACAAAATTGTTTACACATATTCATTTCTCAATTTCAATCAATTTTTTTTTTCAACCATGAATCCTGATTTTGATTCTTCTGGGGAAAATATGAAAATTGACGAAACTTTGTACAAAGAAGAGGAAATACATATTTAGAGATTTTGCGTCAATTGGATGAAGAGTCAAATTAGTTTAGAAGGTGGCAAACCTTTATGTTGTAATTGCATTCATGGATAATAGTTAGGCCTTTAAAGCCAATATAAGTTTTCACTAGAATATGAACGTGGAGAGAGAGACATTTTACGATGTCAAGAAGCTGTATTATTCTTTTAAAGATAGATTTTCAGTGTCGATTCTGCATGGCTCCAACTTGCTTCAAAGGATTATTGTCGAGCTTTGTCAGGCACAACCTCTATTTAATTATCAGTATGATGCACGACATGTACGAGAATTAAGTCCATAATAAAAGATCATTGTAGCCCTCTGAATATTATGTTACGGGGTACCAACGAATTCCAGAGATGAGTACATCCGTAGGAATCTCAAATTTTTTACGACACAGTGGTCAAATATTTTGGTCCAACTTTCCTATGAAAACCTACTCAGATAAATGTTGATAAAGTTTTTGCTCAAAACACAACTAGGGGTATTCCAGTAACGGTAGGTAGTCTTGGCTGCATGCATTGGGTGTAGCAGACATGTCATGTTGAATCAGAAGGTCAATATAAGGGTCATTATCCAAGAGCGATATTTTGGAAGCTTCGGCAACTTATGATTGTTGAATTTGGCATGCTTTTTTTTAGACTGCCGCGTTCACAAAATAACATCAATGTTTTGCATAAATCACCCTTGTTCACACTATAATTCCATCATCAAGGGTCATAACTACACTAATAATTATTATTGGCAGACAAGATCTATCTATAATTGTCAACTTTAGTTCAATCCTACAGTCAGATCGGCTTGGGACCGGCTTCAAAAGATAAGAAGTATTTTAACACGTAACAAATGGCTTTGAGAAATGATGTTTAACGTGCACTCAAAAATTTGAAAAGGAAGTTCCCCATTGTTTGTGGATTGTATTATTTTTTTTATCTTCAAGAAATGAACAAAATTATGCTAACTTGCATAATTCTCCATAGCATGGTCATTGAGGAAACCTAATGTGATCCTACCTAGACTAGTTTTGAAGAAATAGATTTAAGGAATAATTTTGAAGTGTTTCGTGGTCGTCCTGCACGAAAATATAGACTTGCCGCTGACATAATTGAAAATCGGGGCCTCTGTGGACTGTTCATGGATGATCCGACCGTGCATCTTTGGACTAGAAAATGAGCTATGCGCGCTAGTCAAAACCAAGTCAATTTATCTTTTATTAAATTAAATGTTGTTATATTTTAATTATTTAATTATTTTATATAATTTGAAGAGAATTTAAATTTTGCATAATATGATTCCGCACACATCTAGTATATTTAAATTATACCTACAAAAACTAGTACCTTCAACTAAAAGCTAAACTGGTGCATTTAATTTTAAAGTTTAATTAAAAGTAACTACCACATTTAGTCTTCAAACTTTATTATAAGTAACTTAATCAAGGTAGTATTCCTCTTATTTTTATGCATAGGCTTCGTCAATTTCATATTGGGCAGGTTGTGCGGTTTTTTGTTTCATCCAATTGATGTTCCACCTTATCTGATTCTCTTTCTTGTAACACACGTTGTCGCAGATTCACTATATATTGAAGTGTTCATTGAAAGAATTTTGTTCCCCGGCAGCGGCGCCAAAATTTGATGCATTTCGTAACCACAACAAATTAATCAAGATATTTCCCACTAATTAACTGGTAATATAGTGGTAGTAAGAAATCGTTCCAATAGAGAGTTGTGTAATTGATAGGTTATTTAGTTCAACAAAATAATAAAAGGCAAAGGGGGATTGTTGAATTAAAGTAATGAAACAAATAAAAGAAAGATATGATCAAGGAATCCTCTGACGTTACAAAACGTTAACTGGATTAGTATACTTATTTATCTTCCGTCAGAACCATTCATCACCAACCGTAGGATAACAACTATGCTTAGCTATCCCCAAAACTCCTTCTATCACCGGACAACAGGTACGCTTAGTCACCGGATTTTATCCAACTGAGCCGCCTTGAGGTACGCTTACAAGATGTAACCCGATCGAATGCTTTAAGCTTTGTGAGTTTAGGTTTGATCCTAGTAGTTAGACTCATTACGCTCGGTCCACTTGCTAGTGTTGTCTTCACACATGATTGGTTCACAGAATACCTCTGCAAGGTCTCACGTTCTCTACTTGTGTAGGAGATGCACGACAATTATGGATCGCTCAAATTCTCTACTAGCAATAAAATGATCAATAAAATCATCCAATTGTACACTTGAACAATCTAGAAATCAATCATAAACCCTAGATATAGAAAAGACAATTGATGATGATTAAAACTCCGAATAAATTTATATAACTGATAAAGCTTCACGCTAGAACATTGAATTCATCCTTAATCAACAAAGGTTTAGATACGCATGATTACAAAATAGAATGGGTTCCACCTAAAGGGATAAACCCTAGGTTTTGATGTAGAATTGTAATATGAGAGGTGGATATGGTGTAAAAGATATGGAAGATCATCCTCTTAAGGCTCTAGATGTCTTCTTATATAAAACTCTCAAAATTAGGCTTTAAATTCTTCTGAGACCTTGTTTCCTTGAGTTTCAAGTCCATTTCGCGTCCAAATATGTCCTAGAAATTGTCAGGTTCGGCTCATAACTTGCCGACCTTTGCCGGACGAACCTGACAAGTAAAATTCACTCCAGGCGAGTGTTAGGTTCGGCTCACTTGATTAGATTGCTTTTGATCCGAACATCCTCCTGTATACTCTTCGAAAATCTTGATTTTTAAGCTCCAGGTTCGGCTGATTCGAGCTGATAAAGTTATCAGCCGAACTTCTCTCTGTAACTTCAAGTCTTTCAATTTTGTTTCGCCTATAACTTCTTCGTCTGAACTCGGAATGACCTCATTCTTTTTGAGTTTACTTCATATTCTCGTTCTCTTAAAGATGGTATTAAGAACTCTTAGATTTGAATGAGTTGAATTTGGTCTTTGGACTTCCTTCATTGATAGACTCCACTTCCTTGCTCATTTAAGCACTTCGTATCTCCTTTTTGGATGATTCACCTGATATGACACATAAACTAGAAAATAATCATAATAACAAGTAATATGCAAGAATTATAGCTAAAACAAGTATGGAATTGACATTCTAAACATGTAAATTAAGCACTTATCATGTACCTGTTATGTATGTGTACATTATTGTGTACAAGTTACATAAATCATTAGTGTGCGGAATTTAAAGGGTTAATTGGTTTTTAATACTTAGATTTTGTCCAAAGTTTGTGTTTGGTCTAACTTTGTCCAACTTAGTATTTGGTACTTGGAAATAATATCGACCCATGTTGACTATGTTAATACTTAAAAATTATTATATGATTATTAATAATTTTAAATAAAAAGAAATTACTCAACATCGTTAATTCCACTGTTAGCATGTGAGTGACTTGCCTATCTTTTGTATCTAAGGTCATAATTGATCAAATTCAACGGTCTGATTTTTTTATTTTTTTTTAATCTTATAAAATGACTGATGGGATTTTGGCATAAAAGCACCTTCTTCATTGATTTGCTACCATCTGTACCTGCAATTTAAAAAAAAAACAAAAAAAAAAAACTTGAACTTGCAATTTCTCATTCACAATCACCAGCTGACATTTCTCATACTCAATTACACAAACACCTATACTTTATATTTACCAAATAATATCCATTCACATAAGTGCATACTAACTAACTAACATGTAGAGATGTAATAAAAGATACTAGTGTTAAAAAGCATAAAGTGCTCATTCCTCAGTAAAATAAACCACAATCGGTGTTGGTTTTTGCAAGAGGTTCTTCAACCTGGTCCGCAAAGACTAAATATTCTCCCCCCTTGCTCTTCTTCAAACTTTACTGCCACCTACACCACCACTGCAACTTGTACTTCTAATTGTGCTGCTACCACATCCCAGACACTAAAGATTAAGTACCTTGATCTCTCTCTGGACAAATCTACTTTCCACCAAGAAGTGAGTCATATTTTGTGTTATCAACAAAATTTTCTCTTATTGGAGTGTATACCGGATATGTCCATGTCAAGAACGCAAATAATTGAAGGAACTGATAATGCATGGGTACCAAGTACACCACCAACTTTCTCGTTCAACAACCTGTAAGGACAAAACCTAATACAATTACAAGTAGACCAACTAAATGATCTTTAACCTCTTCTCAATCAGTATGTATATAAACAAGGAGCTCGTGAACCTGATTGTCGAGAAGAGTACTTGGACGATCTCAAAAATCAATATCCAAGATCAATTTATCGATATCTAAATAATCCGATCGAAATTCTTCCAAGTAATTAAACTTGTTATATATCTTTCAAGATACAAATTCTACAAGAACAAGTCTCGTAATCGATCACAATTAGATGGACGTATCTACTAAGATTGAATATGTACAACTTGCGTATATAAAATCATAAAGATAAAAAATATAATGTGGAAAAGGAAAAACACAACACACCAGAAGTTTTGTTAGCGAGGAAACCGAAACTGCAGAAAACCCCCGGGACCTCGTCCAGATTTGAACACCAAACTGTATTAAGCCGCTACAAACACTAGCCTACTATTAGACTTCAGACTGCAATGTTGTTGATACCTAATCGACCCTCCAAGCGATTCAATTACATTCGCGCTCCTTACATCTCTTGAATCTGACAAGGTACAAAATTGATTCCCTTTCCTGACGTGCTTAACAACCTAAGAGTTTCTTCAGCCGAAGTGAAGACTTTTGATACCAATCTGCCTCTAACAAATAAGCATATTTGATTTCCAATTAGATCAAAGATCAAGGTGGTGAAATCTATTTGTAATAGACACAGCTATCAAACCTCACAAATGCGGAACTTACGACTCCCAAAGTGCAGCCTAGATTCTTAACCACCTCTCAAGAACAATCTTCAAAAGCTCAATTAATATTAGTTTTCAGATATCTATCTTGAGGAGTCACAAAGTCTGAGACGAATAGAACTTTGTGATCACTACCTATCTTGCCTGAAAGAGATTACGAAAACCTCAATAACAGAAAAGCAAGATCAGGATACACAAATTATCAAGGTAAAGATATTTGGACCTGGCTTCACGAATCCTCAAAGCAAAGTCTTTTAGTCTTAGAAGAGGAAACCTAGGTTTATAAAGGACGATTGCAGAATCAAATAGGACACAAAGTGTCAGGGATTGAATTTCCCGGTTGAAAGAGCATCCCTATTTATAATTTTGAAAGACTAGGGGTTGCTTAGAATTCAAGCTAAGATAACTTGAGAATCAAGCAAACACTTTTGGGTCTTGAATATACAATAGAAGAATACACACTAGGAACCGGTTCTGGTAACATGTATAATGATTGTTCGGTTTGGCAAGTATGCCAAAGAACTAAAGCAATTTGATGTTCATTTAAACATCTAAGAATTTATTCATGATGCACACACATAAGTGTTTGAGTGATTAATGGAGCCTTAAAAGTGTTTGAGGGAGTTCTAGCAATGCTAAACATATATTCAAAAATAAGTTTTTAAGCATATGCTAAAATCCATTGGGACAGTTGGTAAACGGTTTGTGAACCGTTAGTAAACTTGTTCACGAGTCAGGGTGCAACGGTTCGTGAACCAGGTTCGCCAACCCTGCAAGACTACGAAACTCAGTTGACCACGTTTCATGAACTGCTAGCCTATAACACCAGCTTTAATAAACCGTTCAAAACGGTTCGTGAACCGGGTTCCAGTACAGTTTCAACTATAAACCCTAACAATAACACTAAATCTCCCTCTCGAATCAATGTGTAATGATCTTATTCTTTAAATCCTAAAAATCCCTAAAACTACACTTATCAAATCATGTCTGCTGAAGAAAAAAATGAAAGGGATCGGTTAGTTTTTAGGTTTATATCTATCCAAAGATAAATTATTCTCAGCTATTAATCTCAAATCCTTGGAGATGAGTTTTAAATCGTACACGTGTAATGTTAGGGACATGGTAAGTCATTGTTACTAATGTTAAATATATTTTAGTTTTTACGTATTTATATGTCAAAATTTAGACACGTCATGAGTTATCCAAGTCAACGTGGGTCAACGTTATTTCCAAGTACCAAGTACTAAATTGGACAAAAGTTAAATCAAACACTAGTTTTGAAAAAAATGTAAGTACCAAAACCCAATTAACCCAAATTTAAAAAAAGTGATTACTATCATACTGTTAGAGCATAGCTCAGTTGAACCCACCAAGCGTTGGTATGTCAAGTTTGGTTGTCATATTTTAGTAAACCAAAACTTATTTAAAGAGTCGCTTGATTATGTAGTAGAGTCAACTTCATAAAAGTTAGCTTGAAAGTATTAGGATATGAGACATTACAAGTACTTCGAAAACTTGAAGAAGTGAAGAAGTAAGGAGCTACAACGACAACATCATCCTTCCACTTGAGGTTAGTGATATTTGACTTGAACTGTTTCATTTCCTAACGTATCTTTCATGTCGTGCATATTGAAAACATAACTGCGAAGCATGAATGATTACACTCTAGTTAGACGTAGTATTAAGGAATACAATACGAAGTATAATGCTTATCTTTTGAACTTCGTATATAAGACATTGACATAATCTTTTGAATGCTATTGTGATTATGTATGGGTATGAGGTGGAGATTTCATCCTAGGAAACAATTTTTTACATTAGTTTAAAGGAGGCAAATTCATGAACTTGTTTCGTGGATCGAAAGGGAAATCGCTTGGCTTATTGGTATTTTTATTCATTGCATATCTTTTGAACTACCAATATGTGTGATTAGTATAAGCGTTCATGACTTGTTTATGTTCTTGGTAAAACTATTCACAAGGCCTGACTTTTGTATTTGTATGACTTTTATTAGCGAAACCGATTTTAAGTAATCACCTGAGATGGTATGATCGATTTAGTGTTATTGGTATGACCAATTCTAGGAAAAGGGGAACCGATCTTATTAAGAGGTGCAACCGATCACAAGAGGGGAATCGATCCTTGTAAGAGGTGCAACACGTTTTTAGTAGATGGGGGAACCGATCTTATGAACATGTGCAACAAGTTTTTAGTGAAAGGTGAACCGATCCTATGAACATGTGCGAAAAATACAAGTAGTTACCGTAAGTATGTGGGGAACCGATCCTAGTACCTAGTCAACCGAATTTTTTGAAAGCTAGTGTGACTATGCACAATACTCACATGGAGGTAGAATCGAAACTTGTTTTGGTAGTGTAGATGGGGAAAAACGATTTGCTGGTTTTTAAGGAATTGAGGAGACGACCGTACGGAGGGGACTCCTCGAACCGAGCGAAATGTTAAACCTCACACGGATACACCACTGCAAAGGGGGTGCTTTAGATTCGAGAGATCAATTTATAGTACTCCGGCCTAAATCCAGACAATGACCGTTCCAGAGAAAATTTGTTCACAAGAGAGGATGGGTTGATATGTAGGAGGGAAGCTCGGAAATGTGTGGAATCAATGGTAATCAAAGATTGTGGGTGTGTGAATTCTGAATATGATAAGCTCTGAGTGATTGAAATTGCTCAATTGAGAGTAGTTGCTTGATTGATGAGTTGATGATCTCGTGTTGTCAGTTTGACGTGAGATTGATGATACTGATGATGCCGATTCAATCATGATTCAGAGACTTATTTGTATTGCTGGAATTTTAGACACCATGATTCCATGAAGTGTGACAGTTGATGGAATCAAGGAGTGGGGAAGTGGAGATCGTTTTTGAAACCAGTTTCTCAACGTGTGGAAACTTGGTCGATTTTCCACCCACTACCTCGTGAATTCCTTCAACTGATTGCACGACTTGCTCACATTCCATCATGTGTTTGAACACACGTGTAGACCGCCAGACCAAAACCCTAAGTGATATCCCCCCAAGTGACACGATTGACGTCTCGTGGTTTGTTAGTCAATTGATGACTTCGTGGTTTGATGGGACGATGAGTCCATGTAGTTTCTGAGTTGAACATGATGTTCTGAAACTCATGAATTGAACATGTCATGAGATAGAGGTATAGTTCTTACGATGAAGTGAGCAAGTATTGCTCATTCGATGGATCGTTGAATATTGATTGTTGAACCAATATTCTTTGGTTTGAGCAAATATTTACCATCTGAGCAAGTGTTGCTCATGTGATGAATTGTTGAATATTTGATTGTCTGAGCATGTGTTGCTCATCTGATGGGTTATTGGCAGCGTACCAAAAATATTAATTGGAATACTGGTCGTTGAACCGAGCATAATTAATAAAATTAATGACCATGAGGTCGTCGTAAAATTATTAAGGTTGGAATCTGGAATGATGATCCTTGGATTGGGAAACCCTAATTTGATCAATTGATGATCAATTCATGGTTCGTCAGAAGTTTAACCATGGGACGAAGGAGGGAGCGACTACATGGGACCGTGGATCAACCATGTAGTGTCCATATGCTCACGTGAGAAAATACAAATAACTCCTGAAGAGTTGACGATTTGTTGATGAAAGAATGATTAAATGCTGGTTTAATAATTTATTCGAAAATGCTCGTCTGAGCCTTAGGTGAGAGAACCTAATTAATTATGACGGAGTGAGGGACCGACCATGGGGTCATGAAACCGGCCCTGGGTTGTCACATGACCTCCTGACGATCACTTCATGAAAATACAAAGTGTTTGGAAGAGTTTTGGACCTAATACGAGCAATTGTGCAAATTAGGTCAAAACTGTGAAAATTGATGGGACCGGCTTCCGTGAGCCAAAGAGCCAATCTTGGTCGGTCAAGATAGCGTGCTCGTGTCCTCAAGGAGTCCGCGTCTCAGTCCTGAGAATTTTGATATTTTCTGGCGTGCAATTGAGCATCCATTCGAGAAAATATGCCAAAATTAGGGTTTCGACGAAACTGAGGAAAACACCATGAGATGATGAAAAATAATTATAAAATAAGGAATGAGGAGGCGTGGGACTGCCGTGGTCAAGTCATGGTCGTCCAGTCGTGACCACAGTCCCGTGGTGCCTTTTCCTTAATTTTATAATATTTTGACGATTTTATGAAAAATTCATGAATTTTGAGAAATTTGATGAATTTAGGGAGTTTCCATGAATTGAAGGAGTTTTCATGAGTTCATGGAAGCAAAATATTAAAATAATAAAAACACGGGCGTGTGGGACCATGGAGGCATGGCCGGCCGGCTATGGACCGGTCCCACGAGTTTTTCATAATATTTTTAATATTTTTAGGTATTTTTGATGATTTTGAGGGAATTTTTCCTAATTTGAGAGAAATACCATAAAATCAAGGAATTTGATGAATTCAGGGAAAAATAGGATAAATAATAACAAAGCAAAGGGCATGGCCGGCCGGCTAGTGGCCCAATCCCACAAGTTTTCATAATTTCATTTTATTTTATTATTTTATGATGATTTGTGCAAAAAATACCATGAAATCAAGGAGTTTTTTCATGAAATTAGAGAAATAATAATAATAATAATAAAATAATAAGGAACCGAGGGGTGTGGGGCCAGCCGGGACCTAGGCATGGCCGGTTGGCCAATGGTCACGCCCCACACTCCTTTCCTTAATTTTATATTATTTGTTATGGATTTATGGAAGTACCATGAAACCGAGGAGCTTCCTCGAGACGAAGGAGATTTGATCAGATGAGAGAATTTTCATCAAATCATGGAAAATAATAAAAATGTATTAAAAATATAAAACGCGCGTGGAACTGACCACGACACGGTCGGTAGGTCGTGTGTCCGTGTTCCCAACACCTTGGTCAATATTTTTAATTATTTATTATTTTCTTCCCTATTTTGCATAGGTTCATCCTTTCGTTGTATTTTGAAATACTCGTTCGTGCGGTGACTGTTAGTGTATCGTCGTTGAATACACTTTCACCATTTGAATCAGGGCTTACTTAGAGGTAGCTCAGACGCCCGGTTGTTGATTATTTATTACTAATTTTGGAATTCAGTGGAGAATAATTCACAAAACTGAGTAATAAGATGTTTATTATTAATTCATAGGATCAGTTGAGGATTATACTACGAATTCAGAATAATAAAGTGAGCATTACCATTCCATGGGATCGTAGATTCGACCATAGAATTGGAGTAATTAAGATTTATCTATTACCATTTATGAGACCAGTTGTAGATTCGATCATGAAATCGGAGTAATGAGATAATATAGTTATTGTTATTCTATGAGATCAAGCCGTGGATTCGATCATAAAATCAGAACAATTGTTATTGCCATTACATGGAACCAGTCGTGGATTCGACCATAGAATAGGAGCAATTGTTATTACTTCTCCATGGGACTAGTCGTGGATTCGACCATGGAATAGGAGCAATAATAGATTATTCTGGGAATTCAGTAGTGAATGTCACGGCAGAATTAATCTTAATTAGGAATAATTAACTTTGTGGCTCTATACTAGCAGAGCAAGCTGTCTAGGAGCATTAATTATCCCGATATGAGCTTGTCGATAAGTCATATCCTTTATGTAGTCAGGGTAAACTCGTTGTTTGTTCCTGAAGATGTTATCGTTATATACTAGCAGAGCAAGCTGTCTAGGAGCCGTCCATCTCGTGATACTATATAGAAATAATCACTGAAAGTGTTCAGTATTCATGAGATATGTCGTTGTCCAGTCGTGAGACTACACATCTACACGTACTCTGAGAAAAAGTACTCTCCCTTGAGAATTCGATGAGAGACCCGTGTCTCAATACTCACGTCTGATTGCTGGATCAGAGCTTCGTATTATTATGAGTTTACGATTTTAGCCCTTGTCGAAAATCCACCATCTACATTAAGTCCCCTGCTTACTGAGGAAAGCTGTGTTCCTCAGTCAGCATTAAATGGTGATTTTCCGGCCATAAATAATAATACCAGCAATTGAACTTAGTCGTAAGTTGAGACGTTACCGGATTTAGAGAGCATGAGCAAACCACGACTTGATGAAGGCTTCAATGTCATGATTGAATCGTCGTTTGATGAGCATAAATTGGTGTTGAACCGCTGGTTTGGACGATGGGACCTTGGTCATTTAGGATTCGCGGGCCTGGCCCAAGAAAGGAATCCGTTTTAGCGCGGACGCTCGTTCGTTCTTTAGTTTAAGAAAAAACAAAATAGACCTGAGTCTAATGATAAAAATTTGTCTATGAGCTTTCACGAAAAACGAAATTTTATTTTAAAATATGTGAGATCTCACAAAGTGGAATAAACTCCCGTTTCAAAGGTGGATGCTCGCGTGAAGGAGCAAAATATATATATTTTTCAAATTCACGTGAGTTTCACGTTAAAATATATTTTGTAAAATCAATGTTTTGATTTTGAACAATTGTTGAAAGTAGACAACCATACATGGTGAAAGAATGTCTATATGTGAGTTTTCACAATCGTAGAATGGACGTCTGTCCAGATTTTGAGAAACCAGTGAATGTTCACACTGTAAAATTTACGTGGGTTGTTCACGATTTTGTGAAAATCATGTCAGAATTTTGCTCGTCTTAGCAGGTTTGAAGGAACGAGCAAGATTTGAAGTATTAACTCATGTACTGTTAGTGGAATCGTAAACGATAAGAGTTGAAAGTTACCATTTTTGCAGACGCTGATGTGAGCATCTTTATTCCATGATTCGTTGTTTTGCTGAATCCTGCGCTTTGTATAAATGATGCGCTGAATGTTATGCATCTGTCACAGCCACTTTGCAAGAATGACTGACTCCCATGATGACACTTTCCAATACGATGTTTCCAGGGATGACATCTCCGCGGGTGTAACTTCAAGAAATAGTACTTCTGGGACCTCTGAGTGATGGTGAGAGATCCTTCATACTGAGTTGTACTCCTGGTTATTTCATCAACTATACCACAAGATGATCATGTAGTGAGGTTTCAGATCAATGTAGACTCCTCGGAAATGGAAGAAAGTCTTCGGGGCGGAGCACCCAAAAGTAAGGACTACAGGATGTTAGCAAATGACGTGCAGTCCCCAGCCGTTTCTTTGGTGAGTTGTTAGCGCTCCTTGTGTCATGACTTTTTCCTGCCCGTGCAATTAGGATCACGAGACCAAGGTTTTGTTATTTCTTTTCAAACCTTTTCTCCATCGATTGACGGTCTTCAACTTGTTCCCAGGCGAACAATTCAGGAATCCAGTACTGATGAAGAAGTCGATGTAAATATCTCTTTCGTGCAGGTGATCGCAGCATCTCCTTGAATGAAATAATAATAATTTTTGTTGATGAATCCAGGAAAAAATCATTGTAGATAAGAATCATGTTGATGAAGCGCACTCTTCTTTGGGAGATGGGAATATGGAGAATTCCCGAAATCCTGAACCGAATGGAGATAGCGGTGTTGTCAACGGAGATTCTGGCATCGTCGAGCCTTCAAATGATTTAGAGACTC
This sequence comes from Papaver somniferum, assembly GCF_003573695.1. NCBI lineage: Eukaryota > Viridiplantae > Streptophyta > Magnoliopsida > Ranunculales > Papaveraceae > Papaver > Papaver somniferum. The sequence goes on from NC_039364.1 coordinate 86,789,921, forward strand.
CCTTAGTAAGTATATCTCCTGTAATTTCTTCAAAGAAGTATGATATCGCTGATTCGTGAATGAATGAATGAAAATCCATGTGAATTTATGGATAACTTCGCCGAAATAAGTCACCGGAAAATTTCAGACTTTAGATTTTACTAGAAACGCTGTAGAATCTTCGTCCGAAGTCGGATTTTCGCGGTTTGCATATGTATCTTCAAGCCCAGGAAATTTCCAAGATTTAATGCAGAAGCTCTTTGAAGTTTGAGCATGTTTAGGGCCTGAAAAAGGCGAAATAGTGAACTTCCAGGAGACCTTCAGAACTTTTTCAGATGGCATGTTGCTCCATGTTTTAGCCACATCTCTTTGCTTGTTCATCGGATTGTCATAAAATTTTGAGAAGTTGTAGAGGACATCCATACGAAGAGAATGGTATACAAACCATCTTCAGATTCCTCGTATATTGCTCCCAGTTATTCTTTTAGTACAGGGAAGAGTACAGTTTCTTCAGACGAGGTTACCGTAAAACGTATTTTCATGACTTTCATGCTATTTGATCGTGCCTTGAGTGTATAATGATTAATATTGATAATTTTGAATTGCTTGTATGATGTATTTTATGATCTCATTTGGTTTCAAGCTTAAATGACTCTAACCTCATGTAATCTTCGTATTAGGTGCCAAAGACTGAAGTTGAGGATATTGAAACCAATGAGGATAACTCAAACTGCCCTGGAGTTATTGATGAAGAGACAACCATCTCTGCACTTCAAGGCCATGAGAAGGTTGTCATTGAAATCTTGGAAACTCAGATTGTTGTTGCTTCAGTGATAGAAGAAACCGAAACACCAGGAGAGAATACTGAAGAAACTGTTGCCCTGGAGGCTGCTCCAGTAATTGAGAACCGTATAGTGGTGCATGAATATCCAAGTGCAGGAGTTTCTTTTGATCCTCCGTTCGATTCTTCACTCCCGTTTCATGAACTAGTTGGCGGATTCAGCGTCCCCATTGGATATGCAGGCTTGTACGAGAAACCGTGGAAGATGTATGGGCACATCGTCGTTACCAAGGATCCGAAGCATAGTTATTTCTTGACGAGGCAGGTAGAAGCCATATTGCGTGTTATAAATGATATCCGCATCACAACTGGAAATACTGTCACACGGGATGTACTCTTTGATTGGGAGTACAACTTGAAGAAAGCTGAAGAACTTGGCTTCAATTTGAAGTGGCTTCGTCAAAAGATTGATGCTATAAGGAAAGCGGTGGATGGTGACACTTCTTTCACCACCAGTGATGCCGTGTTGAAGAAGATGGATGAAGAAAAGCAGAAATCTTATTTTGCTGACTTTCTTTAGTTTTCTTTCCATGATATCTTGAACCTTGGACTTCTGAGAGATGTGAGGTTTTATTCTGGTCTTGATTTCTTGATCGGTTTTGGATTGTGAAATCGATCGTCTTGACAAGTGGACCATCAGTCCCCAGTATTTTGTTAAGTCTCTCCCTTTCGTTTTCCCTTCTTCTGGTGAGACCTAGATAGAGGACTAAGGTAGAAAAATTGATGTAAAGACCTAGGTGGTCGAAGTTGGAGGTACATTGATGAAGGACTTAGCAAAGAGACCTGGTGGACACCGATCTGTGGAAGTCATGAATCCCGTCTAAGAATTGTTGCTTGCATGTTGTACGCTCTAGAAGCTGTAGGGACCTAATACAAGGTCGGAATTCGATGCTTGACCCCAACTTTCGAAGCTAAGAGGATGAGTTATCACATGAGAAAAGAATCACTCAATTTGGAGTTGTAGAGGTCATCCAACGAAGCGTGCGCATTTGCAATTTGTAATCCCGTACAAATTTTTCAGATTCCGTAGACCTGACGGTAAAGGCCATATCTTTCAGCTCGTATGTCTGATTGATGCGCCCTTTTGGTATGTTGTAGAAGAAACATATACGAACATCTTTTGTTGAGGAAGTATTGTCCCATTCCTCACCCATTTGTACGTTTATGTAAACCCATGGCCCGGAGCATGTCGTATCTCATTTGTAGAGGCGATGAGAACATCTTGGAGGAGACTTTGGATTATGCCCACCAATCGTGCCAGCTTTGGGAAGACTTTCATGTGAGCATGTTATCAGGTCTACACATCTTGATATGAATCATTAGTTCTTGGAGAAGTCTGCTTCATGTGTAACACTTAAGAGAATGATTAGTTGATGAAGCCCTGAGGATGTTGCTCCTGAGACCGTTGTTGGTGCTGAGACCATGAATGATTACGCTCCAGAGATCCTTGTGGATATTGAGATCATGGATGGTGTTCCTTTAGAGATTATTTGATGCTGATGCCATGGTTGGAATTGCTCCAAAGACCGAAAAAGGCTAGAACCGTGATTATAGATATAATATTTGCTCCTCCATCCAGTGAGCCTTTTACATTCACGAACTTGTTGATGAGTTGAGCGTCTGTAAGATGAAGGTGTACTGAGAGTTCAACCTGAATGCTCTTGAAAGCATAACTTTACCACGAACTGGCTTTGTCAGTGAGTCGACATTGTTGCGGTAAATGGCATCAAGAGTTTTCATACTGGATGTGATTGGTGAAGAGCGAAAGTTCCTCAATCATGCAGGGGCTTGTGATGTAGCGAAAACCCGTTGATGAAGTTTCACGAAATCACCTCAGGTTGCCCAGTGTATAATGAAGGAGTTAGTGTCATCCATGTATGAATGATGTTGCATATGCTTCAGAAGTCTTATCATGGGATAGTGAAGACTTATCGTTTAGTTACACTTTGATGTTTTGGTGTTGAATCAATGTGTCATCGTCGATATATTTTTACTGTAGCTGTACTCTTTGATTGGGAGTACAATTTGATGGCTTCTTAGATGCTTGAGCGTTGAAGCGTATATTCCTTAAGTATCGAATGTTTGATCATCTCGGCTCTGGAGTATCTTCCATTGATTCATCATCCCTTTCGTTGCGGTAGTGGGATTCAACACTTGTGCAGACATCAGAGCTTTCTGATTTTGTGGAACACATGGACTTGCAGGAGAAACACCAAAGTGTTCTTTTCCATGTTTGGACATCATCTCGGTAATGAATGTTTCAGTGCTTGATTCGGAGGAGCGCCAGATTCAACCACTTGGTAAAATACTAATGTGGTGAAGCTACCATTCATAACGTCTTGTAGAGTTGCTAGCAGAATTGAGTCCCCATGTTAGGATAACATGTGAGGAAATAAATTACATAGACATGGGATGAGACTTGCCTAAGTGCGGAACCTCTTGATGGATGTATATGCATCTTTTGCTGGTTCTTTCTTCAACCTCGTCAAAGTTTGAAATTCCTCCAAGTACTCTGATGATGGAATGTCCGTAAAATCTTCTGGATCAAAAATTATTCATTGGAGAGACGTGTAAACAAAGGCGCTCTGTAAGTACCCATATTTTCAGCGTGGATCCACGCTCGTCTGAAGGACATGTCATATCCTGGATCTTCCTGATTATGTGAAACTTGGTTTCTGTCTAGTGTTGAACTTGTGTTCACTTTGAGAGTGATGTAGCCATAAGTATTCCGAGCGCTCCTTCAAGGTCTCTGATTGAGATGGGAACATGAGTAGCTTCTTGTCGACTGATGCCTGCGGCTCTGAGGTTTTCAGTGGAATGATGTTGATGGAGGTGCCGGCATCGATCAACGTTCTTCCAAATTCGACTGTGGTAAGCAGTCCCCAGTCGTACATCTCTTGGTTTGTGGATGGAGGCTCAAGAAGTATTTCCGGAATGGACTTCTTGACACGATGTGGTTCAGTGCTGTGAACATGTCTCTCTTTTGTGCCTTCGGCAGATAGAGCAATTCACGTTCGACCAAGGATTGAACTGCCTCTTTGATAGGTTGTTCATAGAGTGTAAAGGTTATGATTGGGAGAGGATTCTTGTGTACTCCTCCAGTGCCCAGTTGAAGCCATTGTGTATCAACCTTCTCTTTGGTGACGTGCTTCAAAATATTGCAGTTACTTGTTGGATGATTGATGAATCCATGAAGATGACAGTACCTGGGGTTCTCCATCTTGCTTCAGTTGGCTCTGTTTGACGAACATCAAGTTGATTGTATCATCTTGAACTCAGACTTCTAGTAACTCGATCGCTGCTTCATGATAAGTTTGAGTATGTCCGATCATCTCCCCGTTCGTTAATGCCGGATCGAGGTTTGTGTAAGATTGGTTATCCTTTCTTGATGCTTTTGTACGATGAGGTGTTGGATGTATCATGTTTGAGCAGGAGCTTTCCTTTTGCTTGAGCAATAACGTTCATGGAAGGTTGGACATTGTATTGTTTGTTGATCAGGCATCGGCTGCTCCGAGGTTCCTCGACCTTGTAGACTTTGCTCAGCAAAGCAGGTGTAGTAGTCGCTGATCGTTTGGCTGCTTCATGAAGTTCTGAGAGAGTCTGGAATCAAAGGTTCTCTAGAAAGGCCCTGTAGACCGGGAGCATGCCATTGATGCACAAGTCCACCAGTTGTTGCTCCGTGACGTTTGGGTCATGACAATCCATAGCTTGGACTCTGAACCTTTTCACATAATCATTGGGATTTTCACTGACCCTCTGAAACATCCTTCCAAGGTCGGAGAGGGTGACTTGTTCTGACACGAAGAAGTATTTCCTGTAGAATGCGTTAACCATTTCTCCCCAATTGTTGATAGTCCCTGGTGCGATGTTGTTATACTAGGTGTATGCTCTGTATTTCAGAGATTTTGAGAATTCCTTGAGACGGACGACATTATTGTGTTCATGTTCTCCCAGGGATTCGAGAAAACGAGAGACATGTTCTCTAGCATTTCCAGTTCCATCATATAAGGTGAAGGTTGGAGAAACGTAACCTTTGGGGAGTGGAATCCTCTGCGTAGCGGCAGGATAAGGAGGTTGATGACGATGGACATGCGATGTTTTGTCTTTTCCACGGTTCTCTAAAACGTACTCCAGATCCTCGCGAGTGATGAAATTCGATGATCCCTTCGCTGATGAGTTTTCTGCAGCAGTTTTGTGGACTTCATCGTCTTCTACTGTATGGATTGGAATTACTTCAGGATCGTCGTCTGAGGATTTCTCCTTCTCCCTTCCCTTCTCTTGAGTCTTATATGACATCTTGTCAGTAAGAGTTTTAAGATAATTACACAGCTCCTTCTGTGTAGCAGCCATGTCAGTCTGATTCTTTGCAAGAGTCTCTTGCGCTTTGATAAGATCAACAATGGTAGGTGGTGGATCTCCCCTGACTTCTTCAGGGTGTCGTCCGGACAACGGATGACCTTCGGCGTGAGGAGGAGTAATGTCACCACCATCAGTGTTGGAGATCCGAATTGTCTCTGGGATATTCTGATTGTTGTTGTTGCTAGTGCTAGCACGGTTTGTGTTAGGATTCGTAACTGAACCCGACCTGAGATCAACCATCTTGTGAAATTGTGAGATTGCAACCGAGATAATGATCTCCCACTGTGGTCGCAAATCTGTAGATGGGGAAAAACGATTTGTTGGTTTTTAAGGAATTGAGGAGACGACCGTACAAAGGGGACTCCTCGAACTGAGCGAAATGTTAAACCTCACACAGATGCACCGCTGCAAAGGGGGTGCTTTAGATTCGAGAGATCAATCTGTAGTACTCCGGCCTAAATCAAGACAATGACCGTTCCAGAGTAAATTCGGTCACAAGAGAGGATGGGTTGATCTGTAGGAGGGAAGCTGGGAAATGTGTGGAATCAATGGTAATCAAAGATTGTGGGTGTGTGAATTCTGAATATGATAAGCTCTGAGTGATTGAAATTGCTCAATTGAGAGTAGTTGCTCAATTGATGAGTTGATGATCTCGTGTTGTCAGTTTGACGTGAGATTGATGATACCGATGATGCCGATTCAATCGTGATTCAGTGACTTATTTATATTACTGGAATTTTAGACACCGTGATTACATGAAGTGTGACAGTTGATGGAATCAAGGAGTGGGGAAGTGGAGATCGTGTTTGAAACCAGTTGCTCAACGTGTGGAGACTTGGTCGATTTTCCACCCACTACCTCGTGAATTCCTTCAACTGATTACACGACTTGCTCACATTCCATCGTGTGTTTGAACACACGTGCCGTAGACTGCCAGACCAAAACCCTAAGTGATATCCCCCCAAGTGACACGATTGACGTCTCGTGGTTTGTTAGTCAATTGATGACTTCGTGGTTTGATGGGACTATGAGTCCATGTAGTTGCTGAGTTGAATATGATGTTCTGAAACTCATGAATTGAACATGTCATGAGATAGAGGTATAGTTCTTACGATGAAGTGAGCAAGTATTGCTCATTCGATGGATCTTTGAATATTGATTGTTGAACCAATATTCCTTGGTTTGAGCAAATATTTATCATTTGAGCAAATATTTATCATTTGAGCAAGTGTTGCTCATGTGATGAATTGTTGAATATTTGATCGTCTGAGCATGTGTTGCTCATCTGATGGGTTATTGGCAGCGTACCAAAAATATTAATTAGAATACTGGTTGTTGAACCGAGCATAATTAATAAAATTAATGACCATGAGGTGGTCGTAAAATTATTAAAGTTGGAATCTGGAATGATGATCCTTGGATTCGGAAACCCTAATTTGATCAATTGATGATCAATTCATGGTTCGTCAGAAGTTTAACCATGGGACGAAGGAGGGAGCAACTACATGGGACCGTGGATTAACCATGTAGTGTCCATATGCTCACGTGAGAAAATACAAATAACTCCTGAAGAGTTGACGATTTGTTGATGAAAGAATGATTAAATGCTGGTTTAATCATTTATTCGAAAATGCTCGTCTGAGCCTTATGTGAGAAAACCTAATTAATTATGACGGAGTGAGGGACCGACAACGGGGTCATGAAACCGGCCCTGGGTTGTCACGTGACCGCCTGACGATCACTTCATGAAAATCCAAAGTGTTTGGAAGAGTTTTGGACCTAATACGAGCAATTGTGCAAATTAGGTCAAAACTGTGAAAATTGATGGGACCGGCTTCCGTGAGCCAAAGAGCCAATCTTGGTCGGTCAAGATAGCGTGCTTGTGTCCCCAAGGCGTCCGCATCTCAGTCCTGAGAATTTTGATATTTTCTGGCGTGCAATTGAGCATCCATTCGAGAAAATATGCCAAAATTAGGGTTTCGACGAAACTGAGGAAAACACCATGAGAGGATGAAAAATAATTATAAAATAAGGAATAAGGAGGCGTGGGACCGCCCTGGTCAAGGCATGGTCGGCCGATCGTGACCACGGTCCCGTGGTGCCTTTTCCTTAATTTTATAATATTTTGATGATTTTATGAAAAATTCATGAATTTTGAGAAATTTGATGAATTTAGGGAGTTTCAATGAATTGAAGGAGTTTTCATGAGTTCATGGAAACAAAATATTAAAATAATAAAAACACGGGCGTGTGGGACCATGGAGGCATGGCCGGCCGGCTATGGACCGGTCCCACGAGTTTTTCATAATTTTTAAAATATTTTTAGATATTTTTGATGATTTTGAGGGAATTTTTCCTAATTTGAGAGAAATACCATAAAATCAAGGAATTTGATGAATTCAAGGAAAAATAGGATAAGTAATAATAAAATAATAAAGGAAAGGGCGTGTGGGACCGGCTAGGGCATGGCCGGCCGGCTAGTAGCCCGGTCCCACAAGTTTTCATAATTTTATTTTATTTTATTATTATATGATGATTTGATACCATGAAATCAAGGAGTTTTTTCATGAAATTAGAGAAATAATAATAATAATAAAAAAGTAATAAGGAACCGAGGGGTGTGGGGCCTGCTGGGATCAAGGCATGGCCGGTTGGCCAATGGTCACGCCCCACACTCCTTTCCTTAATTTTATATTATTTGTTATGGATTTATGGAAGTACCATGAAACCGAGGAGCTTACTCGAGACGAAGGAGATTTGATCAGATGAGAGAATTTTCATCAAATCATGGAAAATAATAAAAATGTATTAAAATATAAAACTGGCATGGAACTGACCCCGGCACGGTCGTGTGTCCGTGTTCCCAGCACCTTGGTCAATATTTTTAATTATTTATTATTTTCTTCCCTATTTTGCATAGGGTCATCCTTTCGTTGTATTTTGAAATACTCGTTCGTGCGGTGATTGTTAGTGTATCGTCGTTGAATACACTTTCACCATTTGAATCAGGCTTACTTAGAGGTAGCTCAGATGCCCGGTTGTTGATTATTTATTACTAATTGTGGAATTCAGTGGAGAATAATTCACAAAACTGAGTAATAAGATGTTTATTATTAATTCATAGGATCAGTTGAGGATTCGACTACGAATTCAGAATAATAAAGTGAGCATTACCATTCCATGGGATCGTAGATTCGACCATAGAATCAGAGTAATTAAGATTTATCTATTACCATTTATGAGACCAGTTGTGGATTCGATCATGAAACCGGAGTAATGAGATAATATAGTTATTGTTATTCTATGAGATCAAGCCGTGGATTCGATCATAGAATCAGAACAATTGTTATTGCCATTCCATGGGAGCAGTCGTGGATTCGACCATAGAATAGGAGCAATTGTTATTGCTACTCCATGGGACCAGTCGTGGATTCGACCATGGAATAGGAGCAATAATATATTATTCTGGGAATTCAGTAGTGAATGTCACGGCAGAATTAATCTTAATTAGGAATAATTAAATTTGTGGCTCTATACTAGCAGAGCAAGCTGTCTAGGAGCATTAATTATCCCGATATAAGCTTGTCGATAAGTCATATCCTTTATATAGTCAGGGTAAACTCGTTGTTTGTTCCTGAAGACGTTATCGCTCTACACTAGCAGAGCAAGCTGTCTAGGAGCCTTCCATCTCGTGATACTATATAGAAATAATCACTGAAAGTGTTCAGTATTCATGAGATATGTCGTTGTCCAGTCGTGAGACTACACATCTACACGTACTCTGAGAGAAAGTACTCTCCGTTGAGAATTCGATGAGAGACCCGTGTCTCAATACTCACGTCTGATTGCTGGATCAGAGCTTCGTATAATTATGAGTTTACGATTTTAGACCTTGTCGAAAATCCACCATCTACAGGTAGAACCGTGAAACCCATGATTTGTGATTGAGTGTCCTTAATCAATCACATAGTTCTTGAAAGTCAGATGAACCAATTCTAAACTCATTTGGAAGTGTGGCAAATCGGTTTCAAGATTGTAAGTATGAAAGAGGACTTACAAAATAAAGATGCCGACATACTTTGAACATGTGCAGTAACGCTTATCTTTTATTATTCAAAGATATTCCTTAATAACTAAAGGAAAATCTCACATCGAAAAATAAGTTGAGAATCTTTTAATTTTTTTTTTTTTTGAGAATCTTTTAATTAGGGTTTTTAATTTTATTTTGGAAAATGAAAATTGGTAATGTGCATTTACTAATTGGAGATTTTCGCTCAATGTTTGGACAAAGCATTTCCAGGAATTATGGAAACCGAATCTGGAATATATTGCATATCTTGAGAATATTTTCGGTTTTGGAAATTCCTTGGTGTCCAAACTTCCTTGGTCTATAAATATGGGTGAAATATGGATGTACCCCTGTTTTTTTGTGCACATACAAATGTACCCCCGTTTTTTCACTTTTACAAATGTACCCCGGTTTGGGCCGTTTTTTTGAAAAAACGGCTAACAGAAAGTTATCTTCCATGTCAGCAGTTAAGTCATGTTAAAAGCGCTTAGTGTGCCAATGACCTGTTCTGCCACGTCTGCTATGTACGCGTGGAACTTAATAGGTGGTCCCACATTTCAAAGGTCAAATCCTTGTTTTCCCTCTTGAATATATACATGGAAATGGGCTTCAGATGTCAGCAGTTAATTCATGTTAAATGGGCTTCAGATGCAATAATTACCGAAACAAAAGAACCACTAAAGGAGAAAGTAAATGAAATAGGTAAGGAATTCATGAAAAATATGTAAACGCAACTGCAACCATCTTTAAATAAAGACTATCTATTTAACAAAGGAACAAATGCTTTGTGTTCTCTTAACATAATATTGTCTCAACATAAGTCATATAACAAAAAGAAAAAAAGAGTCATCACAAACACAAACATAAAAGAGACAGATCTAAAGCTTCATATATTTCCTATCTTTCTTCTTTTCTTTTGGAGTTGTAAAATTAATATGGTTGCTAACAGATGCAACATTGGTGTTTTTCTGACTGAAAGTGGCCTGAGAACAAGATTCATCACCTGCATTTCTCTTGACACCTTTTGGTTTTGCAGAATATGTTGCAGCTGGTTGGGAAGATTGAGCAACACTTGTTTGTGTCTTAGATCTGCTGGCACAAGGTTGAGAATTTTCTCCAGATGCACCTCCAGACTTGCAACAGCTTTAGCTTTGTACTTTCTCTTTGGTGGAGCTTCAACTGTTGTCTTCTTTGTGCCATCAACACAGGTTTTGGGCTTGAATCCCTTAGGATTTCCTCCAACTGGTCCTCCAACACAAGTTGTTGTGTAGTGACCTATATTTCCACACCTACTACAGCTTCTAGCTTTCTTCTCACATGTTGGTTCATCATATGACTTCATCCCCTCTTTCCTTGGCCTCCCTGGCTGTCTAATGTTGACTGGTGGCTTCATAATTTTTGGTTTTTCTGGCTGCAAAGAAAGAAGAAGATAAGAGTTAGAGAACTTGTGGAGGTTGTTATACTAGTACAATGAAACCCTAAAGGAATCTACTTTATTGCCCTGATTTACTGCACAACAAACAATAAAGACAAAATAAATAAAATTATAAACAAAAATATTTAAAATTAAATGCACCTCTATCCAGTCAGCTAGACCCTCCAATGGCATGACTTCGGGAGCATATGTCATCTTATAATAGTCCACTGTGTAATAAGGGCTACAATAGCTACAAGTCATAAAACAAAATGGGATTAAACAATGGTTCAAGCAATAATATAATAGAAACCAAAGTGATGAAATATAAGAAAAAGTGGTTCAAGGTTAGGGAAACTAACTCAGCCCAGTTAGGTCTCAATGGAGCCAAAGCACAAACAACATGCTGGAATGGAAATCCCCTTAGCTCCCATTGCAAACAACTGCATGTTTTCTTCTGGAGATCCACAATAAAAACTGCTTCATGCACACTAACCACTTCATATACTTTATACTTCACAGCTGGAACCAGCTTAAAATTAGGATTCAAAGCTATCATCTTCTCTATCAACTTCATTGCTTTAGGAACTATCTCACCATCTGTCCATTTAGCAGACCCATTTCTTCTCTTATACCAGGTATTCATCACCAGCTCTCCATACATCATGCCTAGCTTGCAAATGGGATTGTCCCTAATATTCTTTGCCATATTGTTGAAGGACTCAGAAAAATTATTGTTGATGTGCTCACACTTGCTGTCATTAGGAAAATGGGACCTGGACCAGGTTTCTGGTTGTTCTTCTTTCAAGAGATACAAAGCAGCATCAACATTCTCAGCCTTCACCTTGGCCATATGTTCCTAACACAAAAACAATGCTTATTGTTGCATAACAATAAGAATTTTGAGGAAATGTACTTATACAAGTGAAATGTGCTTATGCATTACCTCAAAATGCCTTTTCTTGTAGCATTTAGCAGCATCTAAAGATGATTTTGCAAACTAAAACCCATGTACTTCTTCTCAAAGTTTGCAAGCAAGAGCCTGTCACATGTGAATTCAAACACATCATAAGTGAACAAATATGAATATTACAAGTGATATAAAAAGAAACATTCAAACACATTATATGGAATAGTAGTCTGCAATCATAAACATTTTACCTAAAACAATATCTGTGTTCATATAAATGAAAGAGACTTCAACACCCTCCAAGATTCCCTTTTGCTTGTCTGAGATGAAACAAATACGCACACCATCTTCATCTATCAGAGGCTTCAAGTATCCAAGTAAAATCTTCCAATTCTCTATGGTTTCATTCCTACACATCATTATACCTAGCATAACTAAGCCATTCTGACCATCCAAACCTGATTGCACATAACAAGTGGGTTATAATCCATTAAAGACATATAAACTGAATTAGAAAGAATATATAAGTGAAGAAGATAAATACTTTACCTGTTGCACATAGCATCACACCACCAAACTTGCCTGTCAAGTGACAAACATCCAAACCAATGACCTTTCTACAGCCAGCCTTCCACCCCTTTATTGCAGGAAAAAATGAAATAGTCAAAGAGAGGAAGGTATTGTCTTCAGTGCCATATGAGAATGAACAATGGCTTCCTGGATTTGTCCTCTGCATACAACATAATATGAGTAAATAACTAATAAGAAAAGACATAAATAAAATGAATATAACTTGCAAAAATAACTAACAAGAAAAAAAAAGGTAACATTACCTTAACCATTTCACAGAAGTTAGGAACTTGTTGGTAACTCTTCTCATAATTCCCATAAATCTTCTCCAACACCATAACCCTTGCCCTCCATGCAGTATGGTATGCAATGGTAACATTTGTGGCCTTCTTGAACTGTGCTGCTAAGTCATAAGGACAAGGAATTGTTGCATCACAACCTGTCTTCTGTCCATGTTCCAATCAGCTACAAAAGCAGGATTTGCACTCCTGTTGTACCCATCTCCACGAACTCGATGGTTGTGTTCTAGTTTATATCCTCTGAGTGTGAAGGCCTCTCCATCACCCTTTTTGTTGATGCCATAGATCATAAACTTACATTTGGTCTTCTCACAATTAACACATACTGCTCTTTGTTGCTTATTATCACATTTATTCCATACAAATTCATGTCCATTCATTACATAGAAATACCTAACATGTTTCTTAAATTCATTCTTATTTACATATTTGGTACCAACTACAAGTTTTTTATGATCAAATTCCTCACCTATCTCCTCTGAGAACAAGTCTTCCTCTTATTCTTGCCTAAAGTTCTCTGCATGTTGATAAGTGCATAATTCATATGATTTTAGTGTCCATTCCATACTTGTTTTAGCTATTATTCTTGCATATTTTCGTATTATTACTCTTGTTTTCTCTTATTTGCCTCCAATAGGTGAATCATCCAAAAAGGATCTACAAAGTGCTGAAAAGAGCTAAGAAGATAAGTATTCCAAGCATCCAAGTGCCCAAGTCCAAGAGAAATGGAAGAAGTGCGACGAAAAGGAGCAAAACGCTCAAAATAAAGACTCAGTCCAAAGACCAAGATTAACTCATTCAAATTAAGGGTTTCTCATTATCATCTTGAAGATAATTGAAAGACAAAAAGAATGCAAAAAGAATGAGATCATTCTGAGTTCGGACGAAGAAGTTGGGGCCAAAACGAGTTTTTATTGAATATCGAAGACAACTAGGGTACGCGTACGGGTACGCATACCCTGCTTCCGAAAATTTCTGCTGGAATTTGAGGTACGCGTACGGGTACGCATACCTAGCAAGTAGGAAAATGTGTATAAACTCCTTGGAAGGCCTAAGGGCACGTTTGGGAACGTTATTTCGTTATTTTTTGGGTCAGGTTCTTGAACCGAACTAAATACGTGAAGGCCAAGCAATGTAAACCTATAAAAATAGGTATTAGGCCTTTCACATATCATGATCGAATCTCATATCACAAGTTTTACATCAAAACCTAGGGTTTGCCCCTTTAGGGGGAAACCACCATTATTGATCTTCCTTGTAATATGAGTAGCTAAATCCTTTGTTGATTAAGGATGAATTCAATGTTCTAAGCGTGAAGCTTTATTAATAATACAAGTCTATTTGAGGTTTTAATCATTATCGTTTGTTTTCACTATATTTAGGGTTTATGATTGATTTCTAGATTGTTCAAGTGTACAGTTGGATTAATCTTTTGATCATTCTATTGCTAGTAAAGGGTTATGATATCCGTGTAATTGTTGAATAACCCTTACATAAGTAGATAACGTGAGACCTCGTAGAGGCATTCTATTGAGGAATCGTGTGTGAGGACAACACCAGTAGGTAAACCTTGATCTAAGAGTTTAACTACTGGGATCAACCTAAATCACAAAGCTGTGAGTGGGGGAAAATGATTTGCTGGCTTTTACGGAATTGAAGAGTCGACCGTGTGGAGACTCCTTGAACCGAGCGAAATGTTGAACCTTACACAGATGCACTACAAGAAGGGAGTGCTTTAAGTTCGAGAGATCAATATATAAGACCCCGGCCTAAACCAAGAACAATGGCCATTCCAGAGTCAATTCGGTTACAAGAGAGGATGGGTTGATCTGTAGGAGGGAAGCTCAGAAATACATGAGATCAATGGTGATCTGAGATTGTAGGTGTGTTGTGAATTCAGCGTGAAAATGCTCTGAATGATTGAATTTTGCTTAATTGAGAGTAATTTCTGTGAGTTCGTGTTGACGAAAGATTGTCTGCATGAACTTTGATGAGAAATTGCTCGTCTTGGTGAATGTTGTTCGAGTGTTCGAAAACTTCTGTCTTTTCAATCAGGATTCAGAGACATTTTATAATGCCGTAGTTGAAAACACCATGATCCCATGAAGTGTGACAGTTGCTGGAATCAGAGAATTGGAAATGGGGAAATCATGTTAAAACCAATTACTCATCGTGCGGAGACTTGGTTAACTTTCCACCCACTACTTTGCTGACTCTTCCAACTGATTGCACGACTTGCTCACATTCTCATCGTGACCAAAACCCTAGTTAATATCCCCCCATGTGACACGATTGAAATCTCGTGATTTTGGAGTCAGTTGCTGACTTTATGGGACGATGAGTCCATGTAGCGCTGAGTTGAACATGTGTGAGTAAATGTTTCGAAACTCATGAATTTAACGTGTCTGCTGAGACGAGGTATCATCATAATTTAAGGGAAATTCCATGAAACTGGAGAGTTTGGCGAAATTAGGGAACTTCCATGAGATGAGAGACATAAATTAAAATATAAATAGGAAACGGGAGTGTGGGACCGGCAATGGCCGTGGCATGGCCGGCCGGCCAATGGGCGCGGGCCCCAAGGCACTCTTCCCAATTTTATGTAGTTTTGATGATTTTAGATAATTTTCATAAGATCAAAGGGATTTGTTGAAAACCAAGATATTTTGTTGAAATCAGGGAGTTTACATGAAAATCAGGAAACAAAACACCAAATAATAATAAAATAATGGGCGTGTGGGACCGGCTAGGGCATGGCTGGCCGGCTAGAGCCCGGTCCCACAAGTTTTCCTAATTTTTTAATATTTTCCATGATTTTAGAGAAAATACATGAAATTAGGTAATTTTAGGGAAAATTCATAAAATCAAGGAATTTTCATAATTTGAGAAGGAATAATAAAATAATGGGACGTGAGGTGTGGGACCGGCCACGGCCAAAGCATGACCGTCCGGCCGGCGGTCCCGCGACACCTTTCCCTAATTTTATTATTTTTGATAAAATCATGTGATTTAGATAAAAATACATGAAATTAGGTAATTTTCATGATTTTAGGGAAAATTTATAAAATCAAGGAATTTTCATAATTTGAGAAGAAATAATAAAATAATGGGACGTGAGGTGTGGGACCGTCCACGACCAAGACATGGCCGGCTGGTACTCGGTCCCACGACACCTTTCCCTAATTTTATTATTTTTGATAAAATCATGTGATTTAGATAATTTCTTTGAAATAAAGGAAATTTGCTCGAACAAGAGGATTTTCATGAGATCGTGAAAATAGTAAAAATATGATAAAATATAAAATTGGGTGCGGGACTAGTCACGGCATGACTGGACGGCTGGTGAGCCTAGTCCCCTGGTGCTTTTGCTTAATATTTTATTATTATTATTATTTTCCCTTCCTATTTTACATAGGTTCCTCGTTCATTCGTATTTTTGAAATGCTCGTTCGTGCATTCAAAATGCTGGTATGTGCATCATCTGCTAATTACACTTGCACCATTTTTGTCAGGGCTTATTCGATGCTCAGATGCTTGTTTCGTTGAATATTTATTACTAACCTGTGGAATTCTGCTGGGAAGAACCACAGATTGAAGTAACGAAATATAACGAGGAATCGTAGAATATTGTTGGATATTCAGGCGATTAATTGACGACTCGTAGAATATTGATGGATATTCAGGTGATGGCTCGTAGAATATTGCTGGATATTCAGACGATTTAAGATAATTAATTGCTGGCTCTATACTAGAAGGGCTTCCTGTCTAGGAGCATTAATTATCTGAGGGTTGAGCAATATGAACTTGCTGGAGTGTCATATTCCTCTTGCATAGTCGGGGAAAACTTGGTTACATCCCGAAAACGTTGTCGCTCTATACTAGCAGACATGCTGTCTAGGAGCCGCCCAATCTTTCGATTCTATACAGTATGAGATGTGTCGTGGCCTCAGCTGAGAGACTACACATCTACATCTTCTCTGAGAGAATTTCTCCATCAGAGGTGGTATAAGCTTTCATGCATAGAGACATGAGTCTCGATACTCATCCGATTGCCAGATCCGGAGTAATTACTGAAATTGCTCAGTATTCATGAGATGTGTCGTGGCCTCAGCTGAGAGACTACACATCTACATGTACTCTGAGAGACAGCCTTCTCAGTCAGAGATTTTATGGCATGAGCTTTCATGCTTTGATGAGAGACATGAGCCTCAATACTCATCCGGTTGCCGAATCTGGAGTATAATTTTACAATTCTACCCTTTGTCGAAAATCCACCATCTGCAAAAGCTTAAGGCGTTCGATTGGATTACATCTTGAGTGATCTACTACTTGGTGGTTCGTTGGACAGAATCTGGTAGTCGAGAACTTCTTTATCCAGCGATTGAAGGAGTTTTGGGGATAATACTGATCTAGTTGTTATTCTACGGTTGGTGATGAATGGTTCTTACGAAAGATAGATAAGTATATTAATCCAGTTATCGTTTGGGAACGGCGAAGGATTCCTTAATCATCCTTTTCTTTATTATTGTCTTTATATTCATCTTACAACCAATCCCCCATTGTTATTTACTTTATTTTGCTGATCAAATAACCTATCAATTACACATCTCTCTGTGGGAACGATCTCTTACTACCGCTATATTACCAGTTAATTAGTGGTAAATATATTTATTAATTTGTTGTGCCAACGACAACCCATACAAATATTGGCGTCGCTGCCGGGGAGCAGTTGCAAATTGATTTGTTATTTGTTTAGTTTGTTTTTATTTTTGTTTTGATTTTTTCTTTCTTTCTTGTGAATCGTAATGTTTCCTTACGGAAATAACATGTACGGAGCACAAGATCAATCACATAATAGTGGTAATCATTATGGTTTTCAATCCCATTCATATGACAACTACCAACCATCCTATGGGTATAATCAAAACCAATCTTTTGGCTATGATCAATATCCCACGGAACCTTATGGATATTCTCATACATGTCAACAACCTTATGACGGACATGCATGTGAACAATCACGAGGATGGAGGGATAGTTATGCTTCTGATAAATCGTTTTCTAGTAATGTGCAGATGAAAGGGAGTTATGATACTGAATCAACACCTACTCCTCTTTATCGTGCTTTTCCTTCAATTTTTCCAAAAGAAGAGATACGGACTAGGCGTGTTAATGTCAGAAAACTTTTTAAGCAATACGAGCAGCTAGAAGAAACTGGAGCATCGAAAGAGACTCTTCAAGAAATTGATAGAGCCATACGAACCGAACTTCAACGTCGTTGGGATATGGAAGATGACGAGATTGACGAAGATTCTAATGAAGATGAGCAACCTTTGGAAAATTCTTGTAACAATGATACAATTATTCCAACTCTGGATCATAATAAAGATCCTTCGCCTATTCAAAAGGAGGAGATTGGGTATGACATATCTATTGTTATAAATGATGTAACGTACTCAAACGAAGAAATTAGGAGTTGGATCAATGAACTAGACGTTTTAGGAGAGGATTCTGATTCTGATGACGAGGTTGTTGAAGAGCTAGATATTGAGAATGAAACCAATTTGATTACAATCGTGGAAGACCCAATTGAGATAGATAACAATAGTTAGATAGAGGACCACGATATACTTGAGGTAAATAATTCATTGGAGATGACTAACGAGGATCCGAAACAAGGTTTATCTAATCCTTTGCATAATTCTATATCCATTGATCCTTTTCCTCTAATCGAAGTAGCTTCTCAAAGAGTTTTTAACCCAATTTTTAAGAAAATACCTCACTTAGGATCGGAGTTGTGTGCTTCTAAAGTTTTAATGGATTATTTTGCTTTTAAGTATCCACCACTTTATGTGTTTGATTTGAGTATTGTTCAGGTTCACGAAACTGAGGAACCTTTTGAAGTTCCCGAATTATATGTTCTTCATCCACTTCTGAGTGTAGAAAGTGTAGAATCAGAATTTCGCAATGATAATGTTTCAGCGAAATTATCAATGACACAGCACAATAGCGTCGCAGAACAATTTCAAGAATGATAAAATAAATGACATCAGCAAAGATCACGAGAAAGATATGATAGTTCTGCGAAAATTAGAGAGTTTGCGAAATTAACATTTGTAAGGTTGCGAGAATGTCGCAAACCATACCCGAAAATAAAGGACAGATTAGCTGTCATCCACTATATATTTCTTTATAAATAGTCGTTCGAGTTGTAAAGAAAGGGAGGGATCTTTTTTGAGTAAGAAACAAGTAAATAGGAGAGAGAAAGTTTAGAGCAGAGATCATCCTTGACTTCTTTATCTTTCTTGTAAGAACATTCAAAGATTTATCAATAAAATTAAGAGTGTAAACCTAAAAATGAGTTGATCAACAATGAAATCATATGAGGGGTGTAGTGTAGGATTTCCTGCAACTACATAATGGCGCTAGAAACAGGGATTTGAAGATCGAAAGTTGAAGATTGTTCATTGAGAATATTCAAGTCAAGAAAGTGATTAAACAAATCAGTGAATCAATTAGAAGAAAGATGAACATAATTAGTGAAAATGGCAAAAGATTGGAGTGTAATATGATAACAAAAACGATGATTAATGAATTCCGTGAAAACATCAAAGGAAGAATACATAAACGAAATTTTGAAGGAAGGAAAGTTATGGCGGTAGAAAAAACATCACCCTTGAAAGATTGGGAAAAGCAAAAAATTGCATTCATGGCAAAAGAAATACCAAAAGAAAATTTAAACCACACATCTCCGTTGGTCATCACAGTGCCTATTAGATGAAAATACAAGGAGACAACAATAAAATCCACAGGGGAATGGATGTTGAACAGAACTTTAATCGATACAGGAAGTTCAGTTGATATAATATTTTATCACGCATTCCGGGGAATGGGATTTAAAGATGAAGAAATGTCCAGTTCAGCATATTTTGTTCACGGCTTTGGAAAATCCACAACAAAAACTAAAGGAGAGATAGTGGTACGAATTCCACTTGGAGAAATTGAAACACATGTAACATTGTGTGTGGTGGATATGGAATCGCCATATAATATGTTATTAGGAAGATCATGGATACATGCGATAAAAGCTGTAGTATCAACGTTGCATCAATGTATTAAATTCCCCACTCCAAACGGAATAGGTGAAATCAGAGGAGATGTTGACAATGCGAAATTATGTCATCAAATTGAAGTCAAACATTATGAAGGACAAGCAAAAAAGAAACAATTTCGCAGAAAATTGGCAAAGGAAGCAAAGAAGGAAGAAGAATTTAGAGTATATATGATAAGGGCAAAAAAAGGCAAAGGAATACCCAGCGAAATTTCGGAAGAAGGAGAAGGACCTATGAAAATAATAAAAGAACCAACACCAATGGGAGAACCTAAACCCACTTACACTGCCGCAGAACCAACAAAAGAAATAAACGTTGGGACTATAGAAGAACCTCTAATATTGAGAATTGAAACCAAAATGGATATGGAAGAAGAAGAAAGAACTGTTAACTTGCTGCGAGAATATAAATATGTTTTCGCAGGAAACATGGATGAGATACCGGGAATAGATCCATCAATTGCATGCCACAAGTTGGAGATTAAAAAAAATGTGAGACCATTTAAACAGAGAATAAGAAAAATTGCAACAACTTATCATTCCCAAATAGAAGAAGAATTACAGAAAATGCTTGAGGCAAGAATTATAAAAGAAGCTAAATACCCAGAATGGATAGCGAATATGGTCATTGTCCCAAAGAAAAACAAAGGAATCAGAATTTGCATAGATTTCACTGATTTAAACAAAGCTTGCCCCAAAGACAGTTTTCTGTTACCAGATATTCCTCAAATGGTGGAATCCGCAGCTAGAAATGATAGGGTATCATCTTTAGATGGATACAAAGGGTATAACCAAATCCCTCTCGTTGAAGAAGATCAAGAACATACTGCTTTCTTTGCTCCTATAGGTTTATATTGTTACACGAAAATGCCATTTGGTTTGCGAAACGCGGGAGCGACATATCAAAGAATGGTAGAGAAGGTGTTCGCAAAATGGATACACAAAACATTAGAAGTATACGTGGACGACATGTTAGTAAATAGTGAAGAAGCTAAAGACCATGTACAAGACCCGAGGGAGATTTTTGAACAAATGCGGCAGTATAACATTAAATTGAATCCGGAGAAGTGTACTATCGGAGTTGCATCGGGAAATTTTTTAGGCTACATTGTATCAAAAGAAGGAATACAGGTTGATCCAGAAAAAGTGCAAGCAGTTCGTGACATGCCAACACCAACAACAATAAAAGATGTACAGAAGTTGAATGGTATTCTAGCTTCGCTGGGAGATTCATTTCGCGATCATCAGACAAATGCAAATATTTTTTCGATATACTCAAGAAGGGTGCGAAATTTAAATGGACTGATGAATGTGAAAAAGCTTTTCAAGGAATCAAAGAACATCTTATGAATACAACTATTTTACAAAAGGCAGAATCAGGAGAAGAATTATTGATCTATCTTGCGACGACGTCGCATGCATTAAGTGGTGTGTTACTGCGAGTAGACGCAGGAGTGGAGAAACCCATTTATTACATTAGCAAAACTTTTAATACTGCTGAGAAGAATTACTCAAAGATTGAAAAGTTAATCTTAGCATTAGTTTATGCATCGTTTAAGCTCCGCATATACTTTCAAGCACACAAGATAAAGGTATTAACAAAAGTACCAATTGAATCAGTGATGAAGAATTCTAAAAGATCAGGAAGAGTGGAGATATGGAATGCACAAGTAGGCCACTTTGATATTAAATATGAAATTTTGTCTTCACCAAAATCACAAGTTGTTGCAGATTTCTTGGCAGAATTTCCTTTAGAAGAAGATGAAGCAGTAGAAGAAATGATGGATGTAGAAGAAGAACATGGAGATCCAAAAGATTTATTAACAGAACCAAATAGATGGGAGATATTGGTAGATGGATCATCAAATGGAGAAGGAAATGGAGTTGGAATTGTTTTAATTTCTCCAAAAGGAATAAAAATGGCCTTTTCATTCAGACTGGAATTTGCATCCACTAATAATGAAACAAAATATGAAGCTGTGGTACATGCTTTAAGATTCGCAATAGAAATGAAACTAGAAAATACCAGGATCACTAGTGATTCGCAGCTAGTTATTCGCCAAATAAAGGGAGAGTATACTAAAAACGAACCATCCTTGAATAAATACAAGAAGCTGGTTGAAGAATTGTCAGCGAAAATCCCAAAAATAAGATGGAGGCACATTTCAAGAAAGGATAACGGACTCGCAGACGCTTTTGCTTTCATCTCAAGCATGATGACAGATCCAACTGCCAGATGTATAAAAATACAAACACTTATGTCACCATCAATCAATAAAGAAGAAGAAGACGTGGACGTGATGATAATAGACAATGAAAAAGAAGAACAAATGAACAATATCGCAGACTGGAGAATGGAACTTCATGCATATTTGGCGAAAGGAGAAACACCAAGAAATAGATCAGAAACACACAAGTTAAAAAGCCGTGCAACGAATTATGAATTAAGAGATGGGATGTTATACCAAAAGTCCTTTAATGGACCATCACTCAGATGTTTGACACGAGAAGAAGGAGAAAAGGTGCTAAAAATGTTACATAGTGGGGATGCTGGCAATCATAGTGGAGGAAGGTCTTTGGCACATAGAGCAAAAACGCAAGGTTATTACTGGCCATACAAGCTTGAAGATGCAAAACAAATATCAAGACATTGCGAAGATTTTCAGCGGCATGGAAAGAAAATACATGCACCTGGAGCACCATTGTCATCTTCAACTAGTGTATGGCCTTTTGGAAAGTGGGGGCTTAGATATTGTGGGGCTATTTTTACCAGGATCTGGACAAAGAAGATACTTAATAGTCGCAACAGATTATTTCACAAAATGGACATAAGTGAAGGCAGTACATCATATTCGCGACAAAGATATCTTTACATTCATATTCGAAAATATCATTTGCAGATTCAGAATTCCTGCATAGTTAGTATCTGATAAAGGGAAACAATTTGAAGGACAGAATATAGAAATGCTACTTAATGCATTCAAGATAAAATGTGGAAAATCTACTCCTTTGTATCCAGAAGCTAATGGGCAAGTAGAAGCAACAAACAAAACAATTGCAGATATATTAAAGAAGAAATTGGAAGGACATCACAGAGCATGGTGCGAACAAGTACATAATGCAGTATGGGCTTATAATACAACTAGAAGAGAAGCTACTGGAATGTCACCCTTTTGTTTAACATACGGAGTTGAAGCGGTGCTACCAACAAAAGTTGTTATTCCGACAACAAAAAGAGAAGCTTGGGAGAAAAATCTTAGTGCGGGCTTGATTTTAAATAAACTTGATGAGTTAGAAGAAACAAGAGAAAAATCTTTACAACATATGGAGAATTATCAACGAAGACTAGCCCGAGAATATAATAAACGTGTCAAAATACGCGAATTTCAACCAAGAGATTTAGTTCTGCGAGAAACACCTATATATCAGCGAGAAAATGGTGGAAAATTAGCGAAAAAATGGGATGGACCTTACATCATTAAGGAGATAGTTGGAACAAGAGCTTATAGATTAATGGATCCAGAAGGAAGAGATGTTGGTCATAGATTCGACAGACCATGGAACAGGTTGTACTTAAAAAAATATTATCCGTTAGAAGCTTTGAGAAGTTATGGATTTTGAAAGAATAATTGCAAGATTACTCATATCAAAACAAGATCATGATGTGCGAAATTTTTGCAGAGATAATTATAGAACAATGACATAAAAGAAAGGGGCGAACCTTTATGGCGTACACCTTAGTTCGCGAATAAAATTTCGCAAGAGGCAAATGTAAGACCTAAAGTACGTCATATTAGGGGGTACCTGTTGCATGGCTCAGGGAAAGGCTACACCGCCACCAGAACCTGAGTCATGGAGATTTGGGGTCAATAAAGCCCATCCGGGAGAGGCACCTTGGATTCTCAGCTTAAGCATATTACTTGGGTTGGGTGACTAAGAGCAACTGTAGTGGTGCGAGTATAACCAAAGATTAAAGACCAAAAAAAACGACCAAATTTGAGCTTAGTCTGGTGTGTGACGCTACGGGTAGAAGACTAAATTTGGTCGAGCGTGCACTATACGTTCGCCTGGTGTGGGGCGTAAACTATACGTACGCTCGATGAGATTCCAAAAAACAAAAAATAAAAAATAAAAAAAATGGGGCGGAGGTATAAAGCCCGCCCCATATATAAAGTGAATTGAAAAAAAGAGTTGGGCGGAGGTATAAACCCCGCCCCACCCAAAAAAAAACAAATGGGGCGGAGGTATAAAACACGCCTGGTGTGGGGCGGGGACTTTATGCACGCTTGGTGTGGGGCATTAACTATACACCCGCCTGGTGGTGGGGCGTTAACTATACGTTCGCTCGACTGTATTTGGTTTTGGTCTTGGTCTTGGACCAAATATAGTCTGGGATTTGGTCTTTGGTCCGGATTTTAATCGATAGTCTGTCCGTTGTGTCTCGTTTTTTGACCAAATATTTGGTTATAATCGCCCACTGTGGTTGCTCTAAGGTAATAAGGAATCTCCCAAGGAGTGCAGATCTGATCAAGGCGTCGAGGTACACGGTTGAGTCAAGAGTGCCAGGGACGTTTGAAGCGTACCTTGCCATTCTTGACAAGTCTTGGCTTATACTGCACTCGGCCTGAAGAAAACCCCACTTAGGATGCAGTCTCGTAACCATAAACCCTATAGGTAAAAGGGATAAGAGGCTGCGAAAACAACTGGTTGTTGTTAAGACTGGATGGGAGGATCTAACCTTGTATGGTAGAAGTACGCCTCCTTGAAGGGGCAACCAGGGGGAGATAAGGGCGGCACCCTCCATTAGGGAGCTGATAAGTGTCTTAAGACGCAAATGTCATGAGGCTTTTTATTCTCAAGGATATTAAGGCTTGTCATATTTGTGCAACAATCCTGAAGAGGAAATAATACAAAAGAAAAGGATAAGACGAGATCAATGGGTTTTCGCATGAAAGTGCGAAGACGTCCTGCGATTTCGTCGCAAGACGACAATGTCATGGGACTTTATTTTCGCAAGAATATTTAGGCCTATCATATTGGCGCAACATTCCTGAAGAGGCCATAATACAAAAGAAAAAGTTAAGGAAAGATCAATGGGTTTTTGCATGAAAGTGCAAGGACGTCCTGCGATTTTGTCGCAATGACAAGAGGTGGCATAATAAGACCTTTAATTAGGAAGGCAAAATAAGACCATATTATCAAACAAAATATTTATAAGTATTCGTAACAAATTATTTTTTGCAAGAAAGATAATGAGAGGCAAGTATGGGAATCAATACACAAGAAGCATTATCTTTCTCAACAACAAAATCTTAAAGGGAAAAGTTGACTCCAAAGTTGGTTGAAAAATGTAACTCGCAAAAGTAATAAAAATAAGACAGTTCAAGAAGACAGAACTAAATAAGAAGCTCAAACTTCAGTATTAATTTCAGTAGCAAGAGATAACAGAAATTCTTCGCCAACATTCTCGCAAGCCTCTCCTTCATTCGGTTTTGGTCTTCGCCTTGACTAGCATCTTGATTATCGACAGCAGTTACTTCTTCAGGAGAAATTTCTTTCTCATTCTGATTAACACCAGCAGATGCTTCTTTAGAAGGAACCTCTTCTTCATCTTCTAAGAAATTATCCTCTGCACCGCTTTCGTAATCATAATCACTATCAGCAGGACGAGGAACTTCATCATCATCTACTTCTAAAGGATCAATTGATGTAGGAGGAAGAGAGTTGGACAATAAAATATCATTTACAAGGACTTCAGCCCGGAGATGAACTTGGCGAAGAAGTGCTCTCTGATGATTCCTATCTTGGATATCCTTAAAATAAGCAAGATAATCAAGTCTTCTTTCTGCTCGGTCGCGAGAACCAGTAAGGGTAGAGACGAGCAATGCATTTTCTTTGCGAATTTCGACATATTTAGCCTCCAAAACAAAAATAGAAGAATGAAGATTCTTCTCAGACTCTGCGAAAAATAGAATACAAAATTTTATTAAGATAAGGAATTCAGAGAGATATGACAAAGAAAAGATAATTAGGGCAGTCAAACTATTATGACTACCTTCCTTTTGCGAAATAAGGTGTTGAATCAAGAACAAACAACTATTCTCCCAACGGTCCATTGCGTCATCAAATTTATCTCCAACTAAACCTTTAAGTCGAGACTGAATATTTTTCTCTTTAGAAATAAGAAAGGCATTTCTCTTCGCAAGAGAAGAATAAGATTCTTCTAATTTGGAATATTCTTTAAGCTGATTTGCCTTTACACTTTAAGCTATTCTACCTTGAATGAGTGTATCTCTTTCAGCGATAGATGACTCTGTTACTTCTTTAAGTTCATTTCTCAAAGAGTGAAGAGATTGCTCTTGGTCATCACATACTTTTTGAAGAATACTAAGTTGTTGCGAAGATATCACCATCTTGTTTAAATAAGTTCTCTTCTCTTGGGACAAGGTTTTATTCTCATCTAATAAAGTTTCCATCCCTAAATTAGCTTTAGTTAAAGAATAAGAAAGACGATATACTTTATTACTTAATAAATCTTGTCTTTGAATTAATTGGGTATTTTCATTAGTAAGGTTATTTATATGATCAAGAGAATATGAATAGAGGTTATCTAATTGGTTATATTGATCCATCAAGATTTCTTTATCAACACGAGCTTCTTCAACAGCAGATTCAAATTGATATCTCTCCATTATTCATTTCTGGTTTAAAGCTTAACATGCGAAAGAGGGATTTCAAGGATAATTAAATAGGGGAAGGATAAAACCATTCAAAAGGAAAATTAAAGACACAGATAAGAAAATTATACCTATCAATTCATCATTCTTCTTGCGAAGATTATCACGATCCAGTAAAACATTCTGAAGCTTCTGATTTTCGAGACGAATAGCATTACATTCTTTTTCCAAAGCTGTTTGCGAAGCAGCTCTATCAGAACCCAAATGCTTGCTCAGAATTTCGCAAACATTAGACTTGATGGGATCAGTAGAAGACTTCTTTACATCATCCAGAACTTCAGATAAAACTTTGAAGGCAATATCTATCCCTTCCACGGTTTCTTTCGAAAGAGGAAGAGACTTAGGTAAAGAACTGGTAGAGATAGAAGGTTGGGAAACATTCTCAATGGGAAGAGAAGAGGTTTCATTTACAGCAGAATCAACAAGGGGAGTTTCAATCATTGAGAGGTCAGTTGAAGAAATGAAGTCTGAGGCAGCTTTTTCGCGAATTGGAGACAAAGGTTTATCTTGCGAAGATGTTGCAGAAGATTTAGAAGAAATGAGTAAGTGGAAGGGAACAGAAGTTGGAACAGTTTTAAGGTGGCGAGATTTCTTGTTTGGTTTATTAACATCTTTATCACCCTGCGAATTACAATCCAGATAAGAAACAGAGGCAACAATATTGTTATTATAAAAGATAGTGTTTCTTACTACCTTCTCATTCGCAGACTTTTTTTTATGTGCAACAACCTTATGCTGCGACTTGGGAATGTTAGGGTTCTGAACTGTAAATCTAGTGTTGGAAGCGCTTTTGCTGAAATAACAAGAGTATGAGAATCACATAAACAACATCAAATAAGGCAATAAACAAGTTCAATTTCAGCAAAACTCATAAAGAAGAAAAAAGAAAACTAACCTTGATGAATCCATGGAAGATAATAGCAGGGAGAATGTTTCGAAGAAAATTATGAACTATGAAGATTTGCAGAAGAAATAGTATGAAGATGAAGAAGAAATTAAAAAGATTGAAAAAGAAAGAAGAAAAGTTGCAATAATGGAATTTGCAGAAGAACGATGAAGTTGCAGAGAAGATAAAAAGAAAGAAGAAGAGAGTGAAAAGGAATATATATAGAGGGAATTTATCCTCGAGAAAATAAACACGATTAATACGGAAAGATATAAGCGGTTAAAAAGTAACGGTTACAAAAGACGTGTCGAGAAATAAATGGAAGAAAGAATACGTGTAATAAATGCAGAATATGAAAAGATAAGCAACTGCGGCATTTCTCACATCATTCTCTACTTTGCAGAGAAGATATGAGAAGAGGCATGATGTAGGATCAGAATATCGCAATGACAATGTTTCAACGAAATTATCAATGACACAGCACAACATCGTCGCAGAACAATTTCAAGAATGATAAAATAAATGACGTCAGCAAAGATCACGAGAAAGATATGATAGTTCTGCGAAAATTAGAGAGTTTCGAAATTAATATTTGTAAGATTGCGAGAATGTCGCAAACCATACCCGAAAATAAAGGACAGATTAGCTGTCATCCACTATGTATTTCTTTATAAATAGTCGTTCGAGTTGTAAAGAAAGGGAGGGATCTTTTTTGAGTAAGAAACAAGTAAATAGGAGAGAGAAATTTTAGAGCAGAGATCATTCTTGACTTCTTTATCTTTCTTGTAAGAACATTCAAAGATTTATCAATAAAATTAAGAGTGTAAACTTAAAAATGAGTTGATCAACAATGAAATCATATGAGGGGTGTAGTGTAGGATTTCCTGCAACTACAGAAAGGACTAAGTGTGGGGGGAAACTTCAATAAAGTGATAGATTTAATATCTATTATTCGAAGTGCAGATTATTTTCTAATGTTTTTGTGAAGCTATTATTTGAATTGCAGATTATTGTCTGGAAGGATTACCAAATTTTCAGATTGTTGGTGTACAGACGATAACAATAACGTCGGGCTGACGACGTTAAACCAAGCGCTTCATGGGAGGCAACCCATCGGTTCTGTATCTCTATCCTTTTTGTTTTTAATTTTCTTAGTTTTTTATATCATATCTTGCATTCCCATCTATATTTTACAAAGTCTTATGTCCTATATTTATAATGAAAGTTTTGACGAATTCTCGTCAGAAAATTCTGACTGCGCACTTGTCACAAAAATAGCTATCGAGACTTCATACGAAATCCGATTTGAGTGGTTTACCCCAACTTGTAAAGAGGACAGACTCGCCTTTCTTTTCAAAAAAAAATCTGAATTCAGAGTCTGTTAAGTTGGAGCGATGTGCCTGTACATTTGAGTTTCGATATTTTTACAGAACTTTTTCAGATTGCATGTCTGTCAGTCCGGAGACCATAAAAGTCAGACCGTTTATCGAAACACTGTGACCTTTTGAAACCTTATAGAAAAGACGTGGGAGAACAACTTTCGTTTTGGATGTTTTTCCTAGTTCCCTACCCATTTGTACATTTTTCGAGTTTTTCAGGGTTGTTGTCAGAAATCAGAATTTTCGGCTTTGAACATTGAGGACAATGTTGAGTTTAAGTGAGGCGGAGTAGTTAAGCATGTTTGGTTTGCATAAATTAATAAATAATACTCTTTTATTTCTTGCATTCTTGAGACTTCATATTTTGGAGTTAATTATGTGCTATTTAGGACGACACTCTAAACCTTTTTAGGTTAAAACAGTTCTTACGGCTACAGATTGAGTTCCACTTTATCGTTCCACAATCCTTTATTATATACTCATAAATGAATGTGAAACTCAGCTATGGTAGTCATTTGAAAGAGTCATCCTCGCAATTAATCATTACTGAATCACTTTCTTTTTATTTTTGCAGTTATATGTTTCTCTAAAGTGATTTGGTGGGATCCTGATACTGCCATGGATGTTGTAGCAAGGTAATCATTAGTTGAGTTTATAAAATCCCTGTAGACAATTGTCTTACACTCATAAAGAGTGAGCCGGGAAAAAAAACATTTATATAAGGCACCTCTTCATTTATCGACACTAATAAATGATAGGTCCGGAATTTCGGATTAATCATAGTCGATGACAACAAAAACCATTTCATCGTTATATATCAAGTCAAAAAGACTATTGATGAGGTTCTCGACACTTGGATAGCAGTATGTGTGAAACGTTGTCCCTGTCTCCGTCGCCTAAACAAGCGTGGAACGCAGGATCCAAGGAAACTATCATGTACTTGCTGAAAAGGAACATGCACTTAGAGTATCTAATCATGTTGTCGAGTTAAATGGGTGCTTCTCTCAACTATTGCGCTATAAATAAGAATCCTTTGACGACATTCATACAAGTATTGTGGGTAACATCTTTAAGTTTAGTCAACATTTGCACACTACTTTTCTATTTCCATATTCTTATCTATCCATGTGATTTCAGTATGCGAGTGTTGTGACGAAAGTTGTAACAAGTACGATGACTATCTTAGTAGAGTTTTACAATCAGGTTGAATGTCATACGCAAGTTTTTTTTCTAAACAAAGGATTATATTGATATCAAAAGTTTATTACAAAAAGATACTAAAAAATTGTAATTTAACTAAAGACACAAAAACAATCTATAAACAATGCCTATATTCAAATACATTTTAGGAATTTCTTAACAGAATCTGTAGTATGGATGATCTGGTAATTCCATGGTCTTCAAGAAAGCAGGTCTTGAATAATATTCTCTTCTTTCTCCCCTTGATAAGGTAGATCCTTTCTTTGCTAGGTTATCTGCAGAGAAGTTCACCTCCCTGTAGCTATGTATGAAGCACCAGGATATAATGCTTGCACATATTTTTTCCCATCTATTTACTGCAAACCAAGGCACTTTGTTGTTTTGAAATGCTGAAATTGCAGCTGCTGAATCAGTTCTAAACCATACTTCCTTGTAACCTTTGCTCACTTCCCATTCACCTGCATTCAAAATAGTAAGTATTTCTGCAAAAAAGTTTGTTGAAACACCCAAAGCACCTGCAACAACAACTAGGTATTCACCAGAGATTATTCTGCCAATAAAACCATACCCTGATATTCCAGGATTACCTTTTGAAGCTCCATCACAACACAACAATATCTTATTTTGAGGAGGAAGTTGAAAATAAACTTCTTTAACTCTAGTTCCTTTAACTTTTATCCATTTCACTCCCAGAGCTTTTAAAACTTGTAAGTCATAAGAGTTATTCCACATTGATGCTTTCATCCTGACTTCACATTCCACTGTAAATTTCAATATCTTTGACTTGATTATCTCTAAGGAAAAAGCTTCTTCTTCATAAATATATTTGTTCCTAGCAAACCACAGTTCTCTCATTGTAATAAATGAAATAACTCTCCAAACTTCCTTTATGGATGGACTTTTGTTCTTTGCCAGTTTCACCATTTCATCAAATGAGCTAGGATTGATGAAATTAAACATATTTCCTAGCCATTTCCAAATTAGTTCACTGAAATTACAGAACCATAGGATATGCTCTTTGTTTTCTTCCTCTTTTTTACAGAAGCAGCATCTTGAAGCTAGTTGTACTTTTCTTTTTTTTTGAGGTTTTCATCTGTTGCACATATGCTCCTAGCTAATTTCCATATTTTTCTTGAAACATTAGGGTGAACAGATGGATGCCATACCTGATTTGTCCATTGCAACTTTGGAAATTTCTCTCTTATTGCTTCTACAACAGATGCCACTGAGAATTGACCTGAAATAGTGTATGACCAAATTCTTCTATCTCCCCTTCTATTAATAATTGGCAGTTCATTACTTTCAATCATCTCCATCATCTCACTAGGAATTACCCATTCTCCATCTAGCAAAAGATCCGCTGCTTTCATATTTGGGAATTGAAGAATAAAAGAATTACCATGGAAGTTTTCCTCCAGTGCTCTATCATGAATCCATTTGTCTTTCCACACTGATACAGATTCACCATTACCTACAAGACATCTTGTACCTTCCTGTACATCCTCCATCACCCATTTTATTCCTTGCCATATGGATGATTTCTTATAATAAGAAATCCATTCTCCCTTTTTATTCTTGAACTTAGCTTGGAAAAATTTAGACATTTCCTCTGTTCCATTTTGAATCTTCCAAAATAGCTTCATAATGAGAGCTTTATTGACTATTTCCAACCTTCTTATTCCAAGTCCCCCTTCACCGAGTGGAGAACAAACCTTATTCCATTTTAAATTTATCTGCTTTCTTTTGGAAGGATCACCAGTCCATAAGAAATTTCTTATTATTCTCTCACATTCTTTTATAACTCTTTTTGGCCATCTATAGACTGACATATTGTAAATTGGTAGGCTACTCAAAACAAATTTAACAAGTATTAATCTTTCCTGAAAAGAGAGCAGCTTACCCTTCCAACCATCTAGTCTGTCCTGCATCATCTCAACACCATTCCATACATGATATGATTTTACACCACCAGAAAACAATTGCACTCCCAAATATTTGTCAGGCAATTCAGCTAGAGGAATTCCACAGTCTTCTGAAATTTGACTCTTTATACTTTCACTTGTACCCCCTATGAAACATTTATTTTTTTCCATGCTAATCATTTGCCCAGAAGCATATTGATAACCGTTAAGTATTTCCATTAGTTTTTTCACATTACTCCTATCACCATTACAAAATAAGAATACATCATCTGCAAACAATATATGGGAAGGCTTAATTCCATTTCTATTGACCATTTCTTTAAGAGCTCCATCTTGTATTTTCTTTGTAATGTTTCTACTCAGCACATCTTCTGCCATAACAAAAAGTAAAGGAGACAGGGGATCACCCTGTTTCAAACCTCTTTCCACTTTAAAATAGCCTTCTGGACCACCATTTACTAAAACAGAAATTCTTGCTGAATTTAGAAGAATTTGAAGCCAATGAATTCCTGTATCAGAAAACCCAAACTTGCTCATGATTTGGAACAAAAACCTCCAACTAAGGGAATCATAAGCTTGTGTAATGTCTATCTTTAATCCAAAATTACCACCTCTTCTTTTAATATCCAATTCATTCACCATTTCAGATGCTAAAGCTATTTGTTCTTGGATAGTCCTACCCTTGATGGAAGATCCTTGTTGAGGTGAAACAATCTTGTGAATAATACTTCCCAACCTATTAGCCCAAATTTTTGTAAAGATTTTGAAGCTGAAATTCATTAGCCCAATAGGCCTAAACTGTTTAGCTCTCTTTGCATTACTGACCTTTGGAAGTAACTTAGGAAGTTGCATTAAGACCATCAGGGATGAAACCTCTCCTCCAGCAGTATTGTATATCATTTATCAGATAAGGTCCCATTATTTCCCAAGCAAATCTTTATATCCATCCTGCAAAACCATCTGGTCCTGGTGCACTTTCTGGATTAAGATCAAAGACAGCTTTTTTGATTTCTTCATCTGAAGGGATTTCTTCAAGCATTTTATTATCTTCCCCATCTACCACTTTTGGTATAACATCCAAGAAGTGTTGATTTATCTCCACATCTTGGAATTTAAATTTATCTTCAAAGTAAGTTACTAGGTTTGTAGCTATATCCTTTTGAGAAGAAATAATATTTCCATCACCATCTTCTAGTTCCACAATCATATTTTGAGCTTGCCTTACCTTCATATTTACATGAAATTTTTTAGAGTTTGAAGCTCCATCTGTTATCCACATAACTCTGTATTTTGCTGAGTAATCTCATTTTGTTGCTGCTTTATAATTCCAACTTGCCTCTTGCTGTCACAAGCTTATCCAAAAGAATTGTGTTATCAGGTTCTTGATCTGAAGCCATTGTAGTACTTACTACCTCTTCCTCTGCTAATTTTAATTTTTTATTAACATCACCAAAAACTGACCAGTTCCATTCCTTAATATCAATTTTTAATCTCTTTACTTCGCTCATGAAAACATAAACTAGATTACCTTGAACATTCTTGTTCCATGATTCCTTAATGAGTGGTAAGAACCCAGAGTGATTTTTCCACACCTTCAAAGCTCTAAAAGGAACATTTAATGGTTTAGGAATAGAAGCATTTCCTCCATATAAGGTGTTGTGATCAGATATCCATCTTGCTCCCACTTTATAAGCCCAACTAGGATACAAAGCTAACCATTTTTCATTGTAAACATCTCTGTCCAAGTTGCATACAATCCTTTTTTTCCATCCCTATTGTTGCACCAAGAAAACTCTAAACCATAATGAGGAGCTTGAATTAATCCACAGCTATGTAAACAGTTATTAAATTCAATCATAGATATTCTCAATGGTATTAAACCTCCCTTCTTTTCTTCCTCCTTAAGAACTGAACTAAAATCACCAATTGCAAGCCATGGCTTATCCAGTTCACTTATGTTCTCCATCTCACACCATAATTCTCTTCTATTTACTGTTAAAGTATCTGCATGAATTCCTGTAATAAGAGCTCCACCCACCTCAACAATTATTGATTGATCTGTAGTTGAAATAATAGAAGGCTGCTGAATAGAAGAACTCCATAAAATCCATATGTTACCTTTTTTTGATTATGTTGAGTTGTGAATAGCTTCATAATGCATACCATTTAGTTTTAATTTCTTACAAAAATCAGTAGAATAGTGAACTCTTGGTTCTGCTAAAATAACTAAAGAAGGATTAAAATTATGCACTAAACTTCTAAGTTTATCTTTGGCCCTAGTTCTCCTTAGGCCTCTGATATTCCAGAAGACAATCTTCATTTATTTGATGGAGTTTGAAAAGGATTACTCCCTCTCTGATTCCCAATTTGAAACACATTCCCCACTAAACTAGAAGTTTGATTTCTTGTCTTGATAATGCTGATATGTTTAACAGCTTTCTGTTTAACTTTAGGAGCTTCCACATGAACAACTTCTTTTTCTACTGCTGGTATAACATGGACCACTTCATTTATTGAAGGTGCACTTGAAGCTAACTTAAGAGTTTGTTCAATATTTAAAACTGGAAATTATACTTGGGAGTTGAAAATATCTTCATTCATATCCTGCAGAATCTGAAATTTACCTGAATTTATAGTACTTGTAGATGCTTCATTTGTATATATAGGAGGAATGATTGCATACTTCCTCATCATTATCCATTAAGCTTTCATCAATACTTTCCATCACATTAGTCTTTGAAGGTGAACTGAAGCAAATATAAAATCCAGATTTAAATGGAGTTTGTTTTTTCTTTGGTTCTACTTTTTTCCACACCTGCCTTTGAAATAGTAGCTTCTTCAGAATTACCTTGTTCCTTTCTCTTATTTCTACACTCTGCAACAAAATGGCCAATTACTTGACAATGATTACAGAATTTTGGTAGGTTAGGAATCTAAATTGCTTGTTCAAACCCACCATATTTAGATTCAACCCAAATTTTACTTGGAACATCCTTAGTTAAATCAACCTCAACAAAAACACTTGCATAAAAATCAGCTTCCTTCTTCAATGCTGTTTCATCTACTTTAATTGGTCTACCAAGAGCTTTACCCATTTGCAGAATAATCTTCTCCTTCCAATATTCAATGCTAAGTCCAGGAAAATTCACCCATACAAAAGCTGAAGTCGATTTCTGTGCTGCTGGATTAAAATTTGGTTCCCAATTCTTAAGAGTGAGATTTTGTTCTTCCACAATCCAGTTACCATCCCAGATATAACGTTTATCATCTTCATTGTCTAATTTAATAATGAAATAGCCTTTACCCAGCGGAATAA
This sequence comes from Papaver somniferum, assembly GCF_003573695.1. Lineage (NCBI taxonomy): Eukaryota > Viridiplantae > Streptophyta > Magnoliopsida > Ranunculales > Papaveraceae > Papaver > Papaver somniferum. The sequence continues at coordinate 86,824,913 of NC_039364.1, forward strand.
GTTGAACAAAACCCTTTAATTTCCATTGCCTTCTGAGTGACGATTCTGCAATCTTAAATTTTACAATCACAACATCCAATCTCCCAATTAAGCTAAATTTCCATTCCTCGATACTATCTTCAATTATATCATCAGGAATAAAAAGAGATGGTGAATTCCCATGTGTGCCACACTCAGAATTCATATTTGAAGATTCACTAAAATTTGTTCCAATTTTTTTTTCGTTCAAACCAACACCAGATCCTGATTCTGCCATTCTAATTGTAATTAAAACAACTAATCAGAACTCTATTATCATCAATCATTAGTAAACAACCTGAAAAACACCTGAGATTTAATATGATCTTACCAGATTCGAAGAAGATTGAGAAATTAATGACCGAATTGAAAAACGAGTTAGTCGCCCTTTTTCCCAATTCACAACCAAGATTTAAGTATGTTAATGTCACACGCAAGTAATTGCTTTTTTTAAGTAGAAGTTTTGTATAAATGTATCGCCGTGTTATTAAGTATTTTTTTTAAGTTCTTTTCTTTCTAAGAGGTGGAATAGAATAACCCGATTGAAGCGTAATGATCATACCTTTGTAATGCATTGTATGTCCCATAGGTCCCATTCTTCTACCCTTTCCCGGGAGTCGATGACTATTCATAGCTATTACCTTGACACCAAAAAAGAGTTCGACCCAATGTCTTATTTTTGTCCTAGTTGATCCTGATTCGACATTAGAAGTATATTGATTGTTCCCCAATAACCAAATACTTTTGTCTGTAAATACTGCATATTTGATTCCATCCATAAATCCATTTTCTTCCCTATGAGTTCCAGTATTGATAAGAATTCTAGTTCTTACTGTTCATATGTTATGGTATGAATATACCATACCAATTCGTTATGTATGGATGATGAGATTCCATTGATACATATCCAATTCCAATAGACTTATTGAACGTTCCCATTGGCGTGCATCCAACATGAATTGAACCTACGAATTTTCCAATTATGAGTTAGGCGCTTTAACCATTAAAACATGGATGCTTAACAGGGATCATCGTACATCGTGAATAACCAAATTCCAATTGAAATGAAATCTTTAGGAGGAATCAATGAAACAAGAATCAATGAAACGACATCAATTCAAATCCTGGATCTTCGAATTGAGAGAGATCAAGAATTCTCACTATTTCTTAGATTCATGGACCAAATTCGATTCAGTGGGATCTTTCACTCACATTTTTTCCACCAAGAACGTTTTATGAAACTCTTTGACCCCCGAATTTGAAGTATCCTCCTTTCACGCGATTCACAAGGTTCAACAAGCAATCAATATTTCACGATCAAAGGTGTAGTACTGCTTGTAGTAGTGGTCCTTATATATCGTATTAACAATCAAAATATGGTCGGAAAAAAAAAATTCTATTTGATGGGGCTTCTTCGTATACTTATGAATTCCATTGGACCCAGAAATGATACATCGGAAGAATCTTTTTGGTATTCCAATATTAATAGGTTGATTGTTTCGCTCCTCTATCTTCCAAAAGGGAAAAATATCTTTGAGAGTTGTTTCATGGATCCGAAAGAGAGTACTTGGGTTCTCCAAATAACGAAAAAGTGTATAGTGCCTGACTCTAACGGAGTTCGTGGTGGTGGAGGAACCAGATCGGAAAAAAGGTGGAATTCTAGTTGTAATATATCTAAGGAAACCATAGTTGGAATTGAGATCTTATTTACAGAGAAATATATCAAATATCTGGAGTTTCTTTTTGTATCCTATATGGATGATTCGATCCGCAAGGACCATGATTGGGAATTGTTTGATCGTCTTTCTCTGAGAAAGAAATAAAACATAATCAACTTGAATTGGGTACAGCTATTCGAAATCTTAGTGAAACACTGGATTTGTTATCTTATGTCTGCTTTTCGTGAAAAAGACCAATTGAAGTGGAGGGTTTCTTCAAACAACAAGGAGCTGAGTCAACTATTCAATCAAATGAGATTGAACATGTTTCCCATCTCTTCTCGAGAAACAAGTGGGGTATTTCTTTGCAAAATTGTGCTCAATTTCATATGTGGCAATTCCGCCAAGATATCTTCATTAGTTGGGGAAAGAATCTGCACGAGTCGGATTTTTTGAGCAACGTATCGAGAGAGAGTTGGATTTGGTTAGACAATGTGTGGTTGGTAATCAAGGATCGGTTTTTTAGCAAGGTACGGAATGTATCGTCAAATATTCAATATGATTCCACAAGATCTATTTTCGTTAAAGTAACAAATTCTAGCCAATTGAAAGGATCTTCTGATCAATCTAGAGACCCTTTCGATTCGATTAGTAATGAGGATTCGAAATATCACACATTGATCAATCAAAGAGAGATTCAACAACAAAAAGAAAGATCGATTCTTTGGGATCCTTCCTTTCTTCAAACGGAACGAACAGAGAGAAAATCAGACTGATTCCCGAAATGCCTTTCTGGATATTCCTCAATGTCCCGGCTATTCACGGAACGTGATAAGCATATGAATAATCATCTGCTTCCGGAAGAAATCGAAGCAATTCTTGGGAATTCTACAAAATCAATTCGTTCCTTTTTCTCTGACAGATGGTCAGAACTTCATCTGGGTTCGAATCCTACTGAGAGGTCCACTAGAGATCATAAATTGTTGAAGAAAGAACAAGATGTTTCTTTTGTCCCTTCCAGACGATCGGAAAATAAAGAAATGGTTGATATATTCAAGATAATTACGTATTTACAAAATACCGTCTCAATTCATCCTATTTCATCAGATCCGGGATGTGATATGGTTCCGAAGGATGAACCGGATATGGACAGTTCCAATAAAATTTCATTCTTGAACCAAAATCCATTTTTTTATTTATTTCATCTATTCCATGACCGAAACAGGGGGGTACACGTTACACCGCGATTTTGAATCAGAAGAGAGATTTCAAGAAATGGCAGATCTATTCACTCTATCAATAACCGAGCCATATCTGGTGTATCGTAAAGGATTTTCCTTTTCTATTGATTCCTAGGGGTTGGATAAAAAAATTTATTGAATGAGGTATTCAACTCCAGGGATGAATCGAAAAAGAAATCTTTCTTGGTTCTACCTCCTATTTTTGATAAAGAGAATGAATCTTTTTATCGATGGATCAGAAAAAAATCGGTCTGGATCTCCTGCGGGAATGACTTGGAAGATCCAAAACCAAAAAGAGTAGTATTTGCTAGCAACGACATAATAGAGGCAGTCAATCAATATAGATTGATCCGAAATCTGATTAAAATCCAATATATCACCTATGGGTACATAAGAAATGTATCGAATCGATTCTTTTATGGAATTCAAAGGGATCAAATAGTAAATGATACGCTGAATCATAGAATTATAATGAAATATACGATCAACCAACATTTATCGAATTTGAAAAAAGAGTCAGAAGAAATGGTTCGATCCTCTTATTTCTCGAACCGAGAGATCCATGAATCGGGATCCTAATGCATATAGATACAAATGGCCCAACGGGAGCAAGAATTTCCAGGAACATTTGGAACATTTCGTTTCTGAGCATAGGAGCATTTTTCAAGTAGTGTTCGGTCGATTACGTATTAATCAATATTCGATTGATTGGTCCGAGGTTATCGACAAACAAGATTTATCCAAGTCACTTCTCCTTTTGTCCAAGTCACTTCTCTTTTTGTCCAAGTCACTTCTCTTTTTGTATAACTCACTTCCTTTTTTCTTTGTGAGTATCGGGAATATCCCCATTCATAGGTCCGAGATCCACATCTATGAATTGAAAGGGCCGAATGATCAACTCTGCAATCAGTTGTTAGAATCAATAGGTGTTCAAATCGTTCATTTGAATAAATTGAAACCCTTCTTATTGGATAATCTTGATACTTCCAAAAAATCGAAATTCTTGATCAATGGAGGAACAATATCACCGTTTTTATTCAATAAGATACCAAAGTGGATGATTGACTCATTTCCTACTAGAAATAATTGCAGGAAAGACTTTGATAACACCAATTCTTATTTCTCAATGATATCCCACAATCGAGACAATTAGCTGAATCCCGTGAAACCATTTCATAGAAGTTCATTGATCTCTTCTTTTTATAAAGCAAATTGATTTCGATTCTTGAATAATCCACATCACTTCTGGTTCGATTGTAACAAAATATTCCCTTTTTATGTGGAAAAGGCCCGTATCAATAATTATGATCTTACGTATGGACAATTCCTCAATATCTTGTTCATTCGCATCAACATTTTTTCTTTGTGCGTCCGTCCAAAAAAACATGTCTTTTTGGAGAGAGATACTATTTCATCAATCTAGTCACATGTGTCTAACATATTCATACCTAAAGATTTTCCATAAAGTGGTGACGAAAGGTATAACTTGTACAAATCTTTCCATTTTCCAATTCGATTCGATCCATTCGTTCGTAGAGCTATTTACTCGATCCCAGACATTTCTGGAACACCTCTAACAAAGGGACAAATAGTCAATTTTGAAAGAACTTATTGTCAACCTCTTTCAGATATGAATCTCTCTGATTCAGAAGGGAAGAACTTGCATCAGTATCTCAATTTCAATGCAAACATGGGTTTGATTCACACTCCATGTTCTGATAAATATTTACCATCTGAAAAGAGGAAAAAACAGAGTCTTTGTCTAAAGAAATGCGTTGAGAAATGGCAGATGTATATAACCCCTCAACGAGATAGTGCTTTTTCAAATCTCTCAAAATGGAATCTGTTACAAACATATATTCCATGGTTCCTTACTTCGGCAGGGTGCAAATATCTAAATTTCACCCTTTTAGATACTTTTTCAGACCTATTGCCGATACTAAGTAGCAGTCAAAAATTTGTATCCGTTTTTCATGATATTATGCATGGATCAGATACATCATGGCCAATTCCTCAGAAAAAATTGTGGGCGATTCTTCCACAATGGAATCCGATAAGTGAGATTTCGAGTAAGTGTTTACATAATCTTCTTCTGTCCGAAGAAATGATTCATCGAAATAATGAGTCACCCGTTCTATTGATATGGATACATCTGAGATCACCAAATGCTCGGGAGTTCCTCTATTCAATCCTTTTGCTTCTTCTTGTTGCTGGATATCTCGTTCGTACACATCTTCTCTTTGTTTCCCGGGCCTCTAGTGAGTTACATACAGAGTTCGAAAAGATCAAATCTTTGATGATTCCATCATACATGATTGAGTTACGAAAACTTATGGATAGGTATCCTACATCTGAATTGAAATCTTTCTGGTTAAAGAATCTCTTTCTAGTTGCTCTGGAACAATTAGGAGATTCTCTAGAAGAAATACGGGGTTCTGCTTCTGGTGGCTGATGTGTTTTCAAAGTTGTTGTAGATAGTGATAAAAGGGTTGTTTTAAGACTTGTGAAGGCAATGAATTTTAGACTTAATAAAAAACAAAGAAAACTTATTACAAAATTGACTTCAAGATATTAGAAAACAACCAAGACACTGATTTCACTATTACAAATGAATAAATTATGGTAAACAATCCAAAACTCTAATTATCTTTTAAGACTCTTATTTCTTAATTCACAAATAATATGGAAAATTCTCAAAAATTAATTGTATCCCTAAGCATAGATCATCTAAACAAAGCATAACCTATCTAATTGAATCACAACTAATGAAGAATTTTTTTTTGCAAACAATTAAAAACTCTGTAAAGCAATGATTGAGTGAATTATAAATTATAAATTAGAGAGAATAAATAATTACCAATTATTCATGCATAAATAGCTTCCTCATTGTCTTGGTTGTGAGAGAATTAGCCGCTCATCATGTTGGAAAACCTCTCAAAGAATTTCATTGATGCTCAAAAATGGTTTACAAATGATGAGAATATGAGAAATACAATAAAACTGGGTTTGTAACAGTTATAAGTGTTACAAATCAGGGAACTACGACCCACAGTATGTGTCACTGATACTGTTTTCTAAGACCCACGTTAGGCGTCGTTGTCACTGTTGGAAAACGACTGTCTTTGGCAGTCCGTTCTTCGTGTTCTTCAGAAATGCAGTAGCAGAAAATGGCAGCTCTGCAACTTCGGTGTTTAAGCTCTGTCGTGCTCTAGAACTCTCCCCAAACTCTCCGTCCCCTTCTCTGCTACCCCAGGATGATATTTATACTCAACAGGCGAAGAAAATCCTGCGTAATAACTCACAGTAATCTCTCTTTATTCGGCAGTGAAGGGTAATATTCTCGGAATATTTTCTTTCCAAAAATCCTTCTCCTACACGTCTGCTGATGTTGAATCTACCTTATTTACCTCTGACACGCTCCAAACTGTTGCTAGAATCAACAAACATGCTCAGAAATCGTTCAGACTCATGCAATCCCGTGAAATAACTCTCCCATGCACGTACTGCCCTGTTTTGCTTCTCGCGGAATATCCAACCAAATTGGATCGAACCAAAGGCCCATACCAAGCCTTTTAGGCTATATCACGTCCACCCATGAAGTTTCAGCGATTTAGTCTACCTCTAACCCATCCAAAATCCGATCGAGAAAACTGCCAGGAGTGAACTCTTCTTCCCGCCAAAAAATGAATTTGAAATGAAGAAGAAGGGTTGCCCCCTATCCGGTTCTGGGGTGCGGTTAGCAGTTGCCTAGAAATGGGGAGCCCCTTAGTAATTAGGTTACCCCTTATCCAAAGTGAGGGTCCGTATAGCAAATGTCCTCCGGGGGGTGCTCCGAGCATCTTTTCGAGCAGAATTTTCCAACAATATTTATTTCCTAAAAATACATAAAAACACAATATTAGTACAAAAATCGAGTTCCAACAAAACAGACATTGAGGACAATTTAGACACAAAAATGTGTCTATCAAATACCCCCAAACTTATTATTTGCTAGTCCTCGAGCAAAACTAATAAAAAAAACAAAACCGAGTTAATCTCGGGAGGGTTTACCAGAGGTGTACCCACAAAACCATGACTTCTAATTGGTCACAAGCATCCAAAGAGATATGAGGACATACAAATTCTCAACATATCTCCAAGTAACTAGAATGCCAGAGAAATTAAAGGTGTCAGCTCTAAAGCTGACTGAAGAAAAGGGGAGACACATCCGCAACAATGCTAGATAAAGAGATATCCGCTACACAGCTAGATAGACATTGTAAGATGCGTCCGCTGCTTTACAACTGGATAAGATTAGGAGAGAGATAAAGATGAGAAGGACATCTGCTACACATCTGGACTAATTACGTGTGATGAAAGCGGACTAACAAAGCAACCAAATGTATCTTTTTTTTCGACTCTCTCATAGTGCTCAGTAGAAACAACGTCTTCTTCGGTCTTCAATTGTTGATGATAAACTATCGAACCTCATAGAACCTTGACAATTAACCTTCTCTTCGATTTCTTCCTTGACTTATAAATTTCTACTTCCCTTTGGCCTTATTGAACAAAACGTAACGATGATTTTTCATTTTTTTTTCATTTTTTTTTTTTTGGAAACAAAAATTACAAGACAACAATTTACATGGCCATGAGAGAAGGACTTTCAAAACTTGGATCTTCGCAACTTGTGATGTCTTGGTATCATGGGTTCTAACAACTTATATCATTTGCTCTTATAACTTCAACTTTGATTTTTGAATAATTTTTTTCTATTGTCGCTTCTAAACCTAAAATGTCTTCAACTTTCTTCATAGATTTTGATGTCGCTCCGCTTGTTGATGATGATAAGTTTCTACTGAGAGAGAGTCGCAATCCAATAACTAAGACTACATTGTGAGGTTGCTTTTGTCTTTCTGGCATTTCCTGACCTACTTGCCTTTCCATCATGTATGGTTAGGTCCATCACGGTTACCCTCTAAAAGGAACAAGTTCTCTCCTGAATTTCAAGGATCTCAATGTATTTTTCTCTAATGTCTCAAAAGGTTGTTATCCCTAGCATTCCAATTTCTATCTTTTCGGTGAGAAACAGTATGTAAACTTACCTAACCGGATACCATGTGACGCTAGAAGTTTCAAAAGTGCAACTAAAAAGTTCTTCCCCACCCCCAAACTTAAATCTAACATTGTCCTCAATGTTTCTAATGAAAGAGCAATACCAAAAGTAAAATAACACGAGGAGAAGTTGGAAAGATAGTACCTGGGTGAAGAAAATCAAAAACTAATATACAACATACAACTTCCTCGATGGTTAATCAAGGGTAAACAGGGTCCTCCAGAGGGACCTCCTCAACATCACCTGTAGGAAAGGGCTCTAAAAAGGGTTTCAATCTCTGACCGTTAACCTTCGAAGAACTACTACCATCCGGTGTCTCAATTTCAACGGAAAGACAGTGCGAACAATAAAAGGACCCGTCCACCGAGAACGTAACTTCCCAGGGATAAGATGTAAACGGGTATCATACAAAAGAACTTTTTGACCTGGAGAAAATGACTTTCGTAAAATATTTCTATCATGCACAAGTTTCATTTTGTTCTTATACTCCTTCGCACTATCGTAAGCATCTATACGAATCTCGTCCAACTCATTGAGCTGGAGTTTCCTATGGGCTCCTGCCTTGTCAAGTGAAAATTTAGTTGCTTAACAGACCAATAAGCTCTATGTTCTAACTCAACATGTAAATGACATGCCTTGCCATACACAAGCCGATAAGGCGACATTCCAATGGAGGTCTTAAACGCAGTACGTTAAGCCCATAAGGCAACAGTAAGTCTAGACGACCAGTCTTTCCGATTAGGATTAACTGTTTTCTCTAATATACGTTTTATCTCCCTACTGGAAACCTCTACCTGACCACTAGTCTGCGGATGATACGGGGTAACTACCTTATGTGTAATACCATATTTCTTCATGAGGAGCTTAAAAGGTCCATTACAAAAGTGCGACCCTCCATCACTAATTATAGCTCGCGGTGTACCAAAACGTGTAAGTATATTATTTTTCAAGAACTCAATCACAACCCTATGGTCATTGGTTTTACACGCAACCGCCTCAATCCACTTAGAGACATAGTCTACGGCGACAAGGATGTATAGGTTACCAAAAGAATTGGGAAACAAACCCATAAAGTCAATACCCCACACATCAAAGACCTCAACAACTAAAATATGGTTCAAGGGAATCATGTTCCTACGGGAAATGGTTCCCAATTTCTGGCAACGCTCACAAGTAACACAGTAAATATGGGAGTCTTTAAACAACGAAGGCCAATAGAATCCACATTGCAATATCTTAGCAACAGTCTTCTTAGCACTAAAGTTACCTCCACAAGCATGATCATGACAAAAGGAAATAATACTGGACTGGTCACTCTCAGGTATACATCTCCTAATAATCTGGTCTGGACAATACTTAAACAAATAAGGATCATCCCAAAAGAAGTGCTTAACCTCGGCTAAAAACCTAAAACGATCTTGTTTACCCCAATGTTGGGGCATTCGACCAGTAAAAAGATAATTCACTATATTCGCATACCAAGGTGCTTGGGTAACAAAGAAAAGTTGTTCATCAGGAAAACTATCCCTTATAGGAAGGGAATCATCAGGGGAATCAACAACTAGCCTAGACAAGTGGTATGCTACTACATTTTCGACACCCTTTTTGTCTCTAATGTCTGGAGAAAACTCTTGCAACAAAAGTATCCACCTAATCAATCTAGGTTTCGTATCCTTCTTAGACAAAAGATATTTCAAAGCAGCATGATCAGTATATATGACGATCTTAGAACCTAAGAGATAGGGTCTAAACTTGTCTAAGGCAAACACAATGGCTAACAGTTCCTTTTCGGTAGTGGTATAGTTCAACTGGGCATCATTCAGAGTTTTGCTAGCATAGTAAATCACATGAAGTAATTTTTTTTCTCGCTGACCTAGCACAACACCAATAGCATAATCTGAAGCATCACATATGATCTCAAAGGGTAAGTTCCAATTGGGTGCCTGGACTATGGGGGCGGTAGTGAGTAAAGTCTTAAGCTTCTCAAAAGCCTCTAAACAAGCATCATAAAAGACAAACTTAACATCTTTTGCAAGTAAATTGCAAAGAGGTCTAGAAATCAAGCTAAAATCCTTAATGAATCGACGATAAAAACCTGCATGCCCTAAGAATGACCTACTATCTCTTACGATTTTTGGGACCTGTAAAGTCTTGATAAGGTCAACTTTGGCTTTATCTACCTCTATTCCCTTAGAAGATACGATATGCCCTAAGACAATTCCTGATCGAACCATGAAATGACATTTCTCCCAATTAAGCACTAGATTCTTTTCCTTACACCTAGTCAACACTAATGACAAATGATGCAAGCACTCATCGAAAGACGAACCAAACACTGAAAAATCATCCATAAAGACCTCTAAAAACTTTTCTACCATATCGGAAAATATGCTCATCATGCAACGCTAAAAAGTCGCAGGGGCGTTACATAGCCCGAAAGGCATGCGTCTATACGCAAAGGTACCAAAGGTACAAGTAAAAGTAGTCTTTTCTTGGTATTCTAGGGCAATAACGATCTGATTGTAGCCCGAGTAGCCATCTAGAAAACAGTAATGACTATGTCCAGCTAATCTCTCTAGCATTTGGTCGATAAAGGGAAGGGGAAAGTGTTCCTTCCTAGTGACCTTGTTCAATTTCCTATAGTCAATACAAACACGCCAACCCGTGGTCACTCGGGTCGGGATTAACTCATTGTTATCATTCTGGACTACAGTAATACCGGATTTCTTGGGAACAACCTGAACGGGGCTAACCCACTTACTATCTGAAATGGGGTAGATAATGCCTACATCTAATAGCTTAAGAACCTCGGTTCGAACTACTTCTTTCATATTAGGGTTTAGTCTTCGTTGCATCTCCCTAAAAGGTTTGGTATCTTCCTCTAAATAGATCTGATGCATACAAACATTAGGACTTATACCCTTAATGTCTGCTATGGTCCACCCTAAAGCTTCCTTGTTGTTTTGAAGGACGGTCATTAGCCTACTTTCCTGATCACTATCCAAGTCGGAAGCAACAATCACAGGTAAAGTTTCAAACGGGCCTAAAAACACATACTTCAGGGTATCTGGCAATGGTTTTAGGTCCAACTTAGGAGGCTCTTCTAACGAAGGAACTAGGGTAGACTTAGAAACTGGTAGTGGTTCGAACTTAGGTTTCCATCCGTTACTAGTGTCTATCAAAGGGGTTGAATCTAACAAAGCATTCACCTCATTAATCACATTATCATCATCGAAATCAATCCCAAAGTGAGCTAGGCATTTCTCTAACGGATCTTCTAACAAAGTGTTTGGTAATGACTCCTCGACTAATGTTCCTATCATGTTTACCTCTTCTATGCTCGATTCATCTAGTTCAGAGGGTAGCTTACTAATATGAAAGACGTTCAGCTCAATAGTCATATTACCAAAAGACAAATTCATAATACCAGTTCGACAATTAATGATCGCATTGGATGTTGCTAAAAATGGGCGACCTAAAGTCACTAGTATCTGGTTCTCCGGGTCAGGGACAGGTTGGGTATCTAGGATAACAAAATCCACTGGATAAATAAACTTTTCGACCTCAATAAGAACATCCTCGATCACACCACGAGGAATTTTAACGGACCTATCAGCTAACTGAAGTGTCATCTGGGTAGGTTTCATATCACCAAGTCCTAGCTTGAGGTACACATGGTATGGAAGTAAATTCACACTGGCTCCTAAGTCAAGCAAAGCTTTCTCAACACGGTATTTACCTATTGTGCAAGAAATGGTAGGGGACCCTGGGTCTTTATACTTAGGAGTAGTGGTATTCTGAATAATGGAACTCACGTGACTAGCTAGGAAGGCTTTCTTTTGGACACTAAGCTTACGCTTTCGTGTACACAAGTCCTTAAGAAACTTAGAATAAGCGGGAATCTGCTTAATCGCATCCAACAATGGTAGGTTGATAGTAACCTGCTTAAAAACCTCCAATATATCATTAAAGTTCGACTCGCTCTTAGTTGGAACTAGCAGCTAGGGAAACGGGGCTCTGGGAACAAAGCCGGACTCATTAGGACCCTCATTGGTCTCTTTAGAGACTCTATCAGTCTCCTCATTTTCTGGCTCAAAAGGGTGAACTACAGCATGTTCACTTTCAGGCATGGCGACCTTGTTGTCAACTTTCTTTCCACTCCTAAGGGTAGTAACAGAATTCACATGATTGTACGATTTCTCTCCTTTTGGATTAGGATCAGTATGACTAGGGAACCTTCCATCCTCTCTCTCAGTAAGGTGCTTAGCTATTTGGCCGACTTGAAGTTCTAATTTAGCAAGAGACTGGGAATTATTCTTAAAATTATGATTGGTTTCCTCTTGAAAATTAACCTGGCTCCTTATTATCATTTGCTGGCTTTGTGATAGCATATCCTGGCTCTTTTTTAATATACTAAGAGATTCCTCTAATCTAGTCATTTTATTCTCAGAAGGGTTCTGAAACTGGGCTTGTCCTGAAGAGCTCTTAGCATAACCAAAACCTGGGGGAGGCTGAGAATTACTAGACTGACCTTGATTCTGGCCCTTAGACCAAGAAAAATTAGGATGGTTTCTCCAACCAGGATTGTAGGTCTCTGAGTATGGGTCAAACTTCTGACGGTTCTCAAACATAGCATTGTTATAGACAGCATGGGCCTGCTCTTCACTAACCTGACCTTCCCAAAATGAGTTATCGGGCTCTATTCCACAACTAGAGACTTGAGAGGCTCTATTAGGTTCATCAAGGGATCTATTTTTAGACTGACCCATTTCCAGAGCTTCTAACCTTCTAGACAGAACAACAAACTTAGCATCTGACCCGGAGCTTGTATCTACCATATTGGTGCTACTTCTATTGACCAAGAGTCTTTTAGGGGGTTCAAGACAACACTCCCACTGTTGGGATTTTTCAGCGATAGCTCCTAAGAAGGTAAAAGCATCATCATCATTTTTACTAGTGAACTCACCAACACACATAGACTCGACCATGGCTTTGGTCGAATAGTCTAAACCATTATAAATAATATCTACAAGTTTCATATTATCAAATCCATGGTGAGGACACTGGGATAGAAGATCATTGAATCTTTCTAAAAACCTATAAAGAGACTCTCCCTCTTGTTGCACACTAGTACTAATTTTCTGTCTAACAACTGCAGTTTTATGCTTAGGGTAGAATTTCATATAGAAAGCAGCAACAAGTTCCTTCCATGTTTCAATGGATTCAGATGGTAGGTTGTTCAGACAGGTCTTGGTTTTATCTCTCAAGGTAAAGGGAAACATCTTAAGTTTCAAGACTTCATCAGTAAGGTCTTTTATTCTAATTGTCCCACAAATTTCCTCAAAGTCCCTAATATGAAAATAAGGGTTCTCATCATCTTTCCCTAAGAATCTAGGGATCATCTGAAGAATACTAGGTTTTTTCTCGAAATTAGCCGTAGTGGTTGGCAATTTAATGCAAGAGGCTCGGGTAGACCTAGTAGGGAACATGTAATCTTTCAAAGTTGCCATCACTGGCACAACAAAAGTACTAGGGGTAATTTCCTCACGAAGAGACAGATTCTCAAAACTAAAGTTTCCAAAAACAGGGCTCTCAAAAGAAGAGTCTTCGATCTCCCCGCTTTCACAAGAAGAACTTCTAGGCTCGTCACTAATCAAACGTCCAAAAGTATTTCTTTTCCAAGCCCTTTCAGGCATACACTAAAAAAAAAGAAAAGAAAAAGAAAAAAGTCCTAAAAGGAAGGGAAGTTCTATGCAAACACAAACAAGGCTGACTCCACCACAGCAAATCTACTGATTTCTAGCAAACAAAAAGCATGATGGCTCCACTTAGATTGTTTCTAGACCAGCTTCTAATCCTTCGAATGGGAATTCGTTACAATTTGAGCAAACCCCTCTGGAATCAATCAGAGTCAAAGTAAGTTAAATAGAAGCGAGGGAAGCTGCATAGAGGTTTGATACCCAAGGCCTCACCGCATTCCAAGGTGGCGCAGTCACGCATTCAACTCACAGAAACCATCATGAACTTTGAAGTATGCTCAAAAGAGTAACCAATATTTTTCGAACGACTTTCCAAATAAGCTCGTTACCCTATAGGTCTCGTTCTATTCCAAATTTTAGGTTTAGGTTCGCGTTTGGTTTTTTTTTCCTAAGGCGGGAAAGAAGAGAACGGTGATGAAATCCGAACCCTTATCTTGTATGGCCAGTCCTTGCCCTTTACTAGGAAATTAAAGCAGCCGTTTTCAAGTCCTCAGCATATATGCAAACGAAGGAATACAGTAACTCGCTGACAGGGGATTCACGAGTGTTTCAACAAACTTACCTCCCGTTCCAGACGGGGGATGAACCGCTGAAGTCGACTCGGGCCACAACTCCAATGTCGTGTACAGACCCGAGAGGCCGAGACGATATTGTAATCGTCGTCCTTCCCTGCAAACAGTTTTATATTTAATGTACCCTTCCGTAGGGTTTAAAAATAAAAGAATGTCCAAATGTCCAAGTCCAAAGTCCAAAAGAAAAGGAAAGTCTAAAAAAAAAAAATGTCTCTCTTTTTTTTTAATAAAAAAAAAAAAAAATTCTTCTTTCGCTCCTTTCGCTTTGTCTTTTACTCCAAGTCTTTAAGTATTCACCCAAGCTTTGGCAAAATTTTCTTTCGCTCCCAATTCCAAAATCTGTAAGGAAAAGACAAAAACCCAAAAACGTAAAGAAGAAGAACAAATAAAATAAAAACAAATAAAAACCTAAAAAAAAAATCTAAAAACTCTAGCCTAAAGACAAGTCCGCGTCGGCGGCGCCAAAAATTTGATGTGTTTTCAAAGTTGTTGTAGATAGTGATAAAAGGGTTGTTTTAAGACTTATGAAGGCAATGAATTTTAGACTTAATAAAAATTTAAAAACAAAGAAAAGTTATTACAAAATTGACTTCAAGATATTAGAAAACAACCAAGACACTGATTTCACTATTACACGTGAATAAATTATGGTAAACAATCCAAAACTCTAATTATCTTTTAAGACTCTTATTTCTTAATTCACAAATAATATGGAAAATTCTCAAAAATTAATTGTATCCCTAAGCATAGATTATCTAAACAAAGCATAACCTATCTAATTGAATCACAACTAATGAAGAATTTTTTTTTGCAAACAATTTAAAACTCTGCAAAAGCAGTGATTGAGTGAATTATAAATTATAAATTAGAGAGAATAAATAATTACCAATTATTCATGCGTAAATAGCTTCTTCATTGTCTTGGTTGTGAGAGAATTAGCCGCTCATCATGTTGGAAAACCTCTCAAAGAATTTCATTGATGCTCAAAAATGGTTTACAAATGATGAGAATATGAGAAATACAATAAAACTGGGTTTGTAACAGTTATAAGTGTTACAAATCAGGGAACTACGACCCACAGTATGTGTCACTGATACTGTTTTTCTAAGACCCACGTTAGGTGTCGTTGTCACTGTTGGAAAACGACTGTCTTTGGCAGTCCGTTCTTCGTGTTCTTCAGAAATGCAGTAGCAAAAAATGGCAGCTCTGCAACTTCGGTGTTTAAGCTCTGCCGTGCTCTAGAACTCTCCCCAAACTCTCCGTCCCCTTCTCTGCTACCCCAGGATGATATTTATACTCAACAAGCGAAGAAAATCCTGTGTAATAACTCACAGTAATCTCTCTTTATTCGGCAGTGAAGGGTAATATTCTCGGAATACTTTATTTCCAAAAATCCTTCTCCTACACGTCTACTGATGTTGAATCTACCTTATTTACCTCTGACACGCTCCAAACTGTTGCTCGAATCAACAAACATGCTCAGAAATCGTTCAGACTCATGCAATCCCGTGAAATAACTCTCCCATGCACGTACTGCCCTGTTTTGCTTCTCGCGGAATATCCAGCCAAATTGGATCGAACCAAAGGCCCATACCAATCCTTTTAGGCCATATCACTTCCACCCATGAAGTTTCAGCGATTTAGTCTACCTCTAACCCATCCAAAATCCGATCGAGAAAACTGCCAGGAGTGAACTCTTCTTCCCGCCAAAAAATGAATTTGAAATGAAGAAGAAGGGTTCCCCCTATCCGGTTCTGGGGTGCGGTTAGCAGCTGCCTAGAAATGGGGACCCCCTTAGTAATTAGGTTACCCCTTATCCAAAGTGAGGGTCCGTATAGCAAATGTCCTCCGGGGGGGTGCTCCGAGCAACTTTTCGAGCCGAATTTTCCAAACAATATTTATTTCCTAAAAATACATAAAAACACAATATTAGTACAAAAATCGAGTTCCAACAAAACAGACATTGAGGACAATTTAAACACAAAAATGTGTCTATCAGTGGCAACATGCTATTGGGTGGTGGTCCCACTTATGGGGTCAAATCAATACGTTCTAAGAAGAAATATTTGAATATCAATCTCATCGATATCATAAGTATCATACCAAATCCCATCAATCGAATCACTTTTTCGAGAAATACGAGATATCTAAGTCGTACAAGTAAAGAGATCTATTCATTGATAAGAAAAAGAAAAAACATGAACGTTGATTGGATTGATGATAAAATAGAATCCTGGGTCGCGACTAGTGATTCGATTGATGATGGAGAAAGAGAATTCTTGGTTCAGTTCTCCACCTTACCGACAAAAAAAAGGATTGATCAAATTCTATTGAGTCTAACTCATAGTGATCATTTATCAAAGAATGACTCTGGTTATCAAATAGTTGAACAACCGGGATCAATTTACTTACGATACTTAGTTGACATTCATAAAAAATATCTAATGAATGATGAGTTCAATAGTGTTGATGGTGGTTTTTAATTCGGGGTCAAAATTGTAAAACCCTATATTTAGCGTTGTGATCCTGCAAAGGAATAAAGGTCACTTGAAAGTAACGTGTGTTCAAACCTCTTTATTTACACATGTATTGAACAACTCAGTATATATATACATGAAATTCACTCAGAATGGTACGTGCAACAACAATCCCAAATATTCTGTGAATTCTGTTAGCATTATTAATTAATGTATGATTTGCCTAGCATTTTCCGTGCTATGTTCTCAGCCGAACTCTCATCATTGACATGACATGACGATTAAGTGTTCACTCTCAGCAGAGTAGCATGAATCTCCCGAAGTGCCAATATTGAGATCTGCATAAAATACCCACACGGGCTTCATCACTCTCTGATAAAAAGAGTCTCGCATCGACGTGCTTTTAAATTAGATCGATCGCACTTGAATTCCTTATGAAAAAAATCTAGACTGTTAATGTCAGTCTCAGAAACGATCACGACCACACAATTTGGCTGCGCAATTTAACAAACCCAGACCACTCCTGGCAGAACTAGGTAATCACCGCATCGACCGCCGGTAGGTCTACTAGTGTCCCAACCAATCGGACTTTATATAAACACATTCCAGCATTGTCAAACGCCAACCCTAAACAGGGTGGTCACGCTGTTAAAAGAAGCTCGAACGAGCTAGACTGTCCAAAACAGTCTCAGAAGCATCACGAACGTCCAACTTTGTCAGCATGGTTGGAAGGCTTGGATCCTCCTGCGAACGGTTAAGGAAGTGCTAACATGATCATTGGCAAACCTATAGAGTGCTCAATCGTTCACCCAAAGTAGGGTATTCACGCTGCGTAAAATAGCTCAAACGAATTGATACCGGCAAAGACGGTCTCAAAACGCATCACGTTCGTCCAACTTAGCCGGCCTAGTTGGACGGTTTAGATCGCATCTTGAGCGATCAAAGAAGCGCGGGCGTGTCCACCGACGACCCAGCTACACCCACGGTTGATTGACTTGCTCACAGCAAGCCAAGAACGTGTAGAATCGCTCACCCAAAGTAGGGTGAACGCGCTGCTTTAGAAACCCTAAATTACGTTTGCGGCAACACACTACTTCCGCAAATCAATCATAGCCATCCAACTTTGCCAGCCGAATTGAGTGGCTTAGATTTAATTTTAAGCGGCCTAGGGGATGTCAGCATGCTTGTCGGCAACCCACCTTCATACATAACTGATCGACCTACTCAAACACGCATACGATGCCTCGAATCGCCCGCTCAAAAGTAAGTCGGTCGATCGACCTCCAAACCCTAAAATTGCGTCAACGGCATTACACAACTGCCGCAAATCGATCATGACTATCCGTGTTCGCCGGCTTATTTGAATGGATTAGATTTGATTCTAGATGGTCCAGAAGATATCAATGTGCACACCAGCGAGCCACCTTCACACATGGTCGATCGACCCATTCGACCTAAGGCTAAATGCCTCGAAACGCACGCCCAAAGAAGAGTGGGCCACATGGTTTTTAAACCCTGAGTTATATCAATGGCAATATATAACTGCCGCAATTCATCTTGTCCATCCAACTTTGACAGCCTAGTTGGATGATGTAGATTTATTTCCAGCAAACCAACAAACCAACATGACGATCACCGGCCATATCTCTTTCGTGAGGAGCGATCGACCAAGTGATGGCTCGCCCATGTGACCTTCAAACGATCACCCGAAGATGACCGGTCATGCTACCCTTTTAAGACGCTTATCCGCGACTTATTCAATCAGGCTCTAAAACAATTATGCTTCATACACATCGATTAAATTTATCTGCTCGAATACGATGCTTCACATGCATCAAATACATACGATATTTTGTATCGGCCTCATTAACAACTTAGTTGTTTCACCTAATAGCATCATGTGTTATTCTCCGCGGCAGGTCCCATGACTTGACCCACTTACTCGAGACATCAAACGTGTCACAAACTGGGGGATGCTCACTGGGGTATTGGTCTGGCGGTTTACATCGTGCGGCGTGCAAACGCCCCCATTACGAGAAAGTGTTAGGAAAAACGGACGGTTAGCAGTAATGAGAGTAGTGGGTGAAAGAGTGACCGATTTTCCCTCATAGTGGAAACATGACGATCACCACCACCTACACAACCCCACTACTCCATTACTCAATCTCCTCCACTTCCTAAGAGATCAGAGTTTTGCGCTCAATGACTTGTATAAATAGGCTTTCAGCCTATTTCAACAAAGGTCACGAGAACACAAGTGTTATCAACACAAGCATCCAAAAACCATTTGATGATATGTAAGTCATAAACAGCCACACCTTCAACACTCTGATTTCAAACAACATCTTCGCTTCCCTCCCTAATATCAACCCTTCTCCTTCACTTTGTGACCGAATTGAATCTGGAACGTCATTTCTTGGTTTAGGCCATAGTCTTACAGATTGATTTCTCGAACCTAAAAGTATTCGCGTGCAGTGCATTTGTTAAGGGTTTGAACTCGTTTCTCATCAACACACCCCAAATTACCAAAAACAGCAGAATCAATTTTTACCCCTAAACAACTGGCGACCACGGTGGGAGATTAATCTCTCGGTTGCAAGATCAATTTTCAATTTCATTTCAATTTTCTCAAAATTCAAAATGGTGGATCTTAGGTCTGGATCAGCAACCAATTCTGATGGAACTAACACTGACAACACTCTCGGCGCTGATGTCCCTGTCAGTGGCGCTACCGTACATCCTGTCAATACAATCAATGTATCTCGTGGAATTACATCATATACCACCAACACCAGCGGAGCAGGAGATATTCCCTCGGTAACACCTCCCATCACCAGATCCAGAGCAGCCGCAAACCCCAGCATTTCTTCAAGTGTAACGCCTCCAATCGTCACCAGAACAGCTGTTACTCCCCCGTCAGGACGAGGGGCCGGAGGAATCATAGGAGGCCAACCTACTATTACCATTGTTGATTTGATGGTGAGGCAAGAAATTCTCGCTAAGGCTCAGACATAGATGGCTTCGACTCAGAAAGAGGTGCTCATTTTCCTCAATACATTAACAGAATGATTTCCATAAGAGTCACAACACCCCCTGGAACCAACAAGGAGTACCTTCAACACGCCTGACGTGAGTGCTTCAGCAGGACGTGCCTACCTAGATGAAGAAGCCCGTATTGCTCCTGAACGCCCATGGGAAAGGAACCAGCCATCCAACTTCATCACTCGTGAGTATGTGGAAAGACTTCTCCGAAATCGAGGCAAGGAAAACCCGGTAGATCTGCACCAGCACCAACCTCCAAATCCTCCTGATGTGCAGAGAGTTCCCCTACCAAGAGGATATTCCTCTCCTCAGTTTTCCCTTTATGATGGTACTGGTAATGCTCGCGAACACATTTCTCGTTTTCTGGAATCTTTGGGAGAACACGAATACAATCACGTCCCCCGCCTGAAAGAATTCTCAAAATCGCTTACTGGAAGAGCATACACTGGTATAATAACATCGCACCAAACAACATATCGAACTTGTGTGAGATGGTCATCGCCTTTTATAAGAAGTATTTCTTCGTGTCCGAGCAAATCACTTTCTCGGACTTGGGAAGAATGTTTTAGCGAAACAACGAGCATCTGAACGATTACGTCAAGAGATTCAGAATTCAAGCCTTGGATTGTCACGACCCAAATGTGGCTGAACAATAATTAGTGCAGTCGTGCATTAACGGTATGGTTCCCATTTATCGTGCCTTACTAAAAAACCTGCGCTTCCAGACGTTCTCTGAACGCCATGAAGCTGCTAAACGATCAGCTACGACCTCACCATCACTTTTGGAAAGAGCCAGACCGGCCAGGGGTGAGGATGCACGCGAAAATCGAGGAAACCGGCGTCTTATCAATAAGAAGTACAACACCGGCCCTTCTGTAAGCGTGGTAGGTGAAGGAGGGAAGAGGAAAGCTCCAGCAATGGAGCAACAACCCAAACGCGCAGCGCCGACGCAGACGACTCCATCCCGGAAAGCCACGGCCAAAACTCCTGAAGCTGGAGATGCCGCTCCAGACTTCTCATTCCCTATAGATGAGGTCATTGAACTCCTGGAAGCATGGATACAAGATGATGCAATCAAGATACCTCCTCTTAGACGTCCGCCAACTGAAGAAGAGATGGCGAATCCCAAATACTGTCGTTGCCACAGGTTCGTCAATCACCCAACCAGTGACTGCAACAAGTTGAAGCGCATTTTCAAAGAGAAGGTGGATGCAGGAGAACTTCAACTAGGAAACGAAGGAGTCAACAGAGACCCCCTTCTCGTCAAGAGTTACATGATTTCTGGGGACTCTGTTTACAAGACTGTGTAGTCTATGATGGAACGATTGTGTGAAATTATGTATTTCTCTAAGGCACAGCGTCAAGACATGTTTGGGGCTCTTAACCGTGTTGTATCAGGCAAGCGTCTGTTTCCAGTTAAGGAAGTTGCTCCTGAGCCTCAATCCTTCTTAGGAAACACGAGATGTAATTGCGGACTCCTAACCGTCGCTCGCTTGAAGGATGTCGAGTTCCACAACGTGCTGATTGATGTAACATCTGATTTCAACATCGTCACCGCCGAGGCCCTGAAAGCTGCAAAGATTACGAAGCAGTAAGTTGTTCATTTCCCAACCATAATTAAAAATTCTGAAGGAGAGGATAGAGACGCTTATGGGTACATCGACCTCGAAATCAAGATATGAGACGCTTTAACACGTGGTAGGTTTCATATTGTGAAAGATTACCCAAACTATGATATGATTCTGGGGCGCTCGTGTGTGCACAACAACAAAGCAAATTTAGAGGTGTGTCCTTTTCCAGTGTCTATACCTGAAAGGATTACCAACAAGCCATCAAATCCCTAAGATTACTTGTTGCCGTATCAACAATTGGACGGTGTGATGCAATTACCTGGAGAAAGCCCATTATCATACGTTAGAAGATTCCAAACCCAAGTAAGTCTTACCAAACAACCTTTTTTGCAATCGGTCACTCCTCCTTCCGCTAAGTCTCGCGGGCTCGCTCCAGTCAACAACCCGTCCGTCACTAGGAGATGTGAATGGGATGTTGGTCCTTTCAAACGCTTTGTTAAAAGTTTAGAAGTTGTCTCGGTCAAAGACAACAAGCCCAAGAATCAAGTAGTTGTACAACGCCCAAACCCATTTCAAATTGGATATTTGGTAATGAAGGCGACCGCGTTTCAAGTTGGGGATGTGACAGTGAAAATGGCCGCTCAGTCTGATTCACCTACAGAAAGGGAGGATAAGCCACACCTGGTGGCAGATGTTATCTTAGGTGGTTACTGCAAGCTCATCAATGCGGACAAACTGGAAGGCGTGACGATTCACTCATGATGGCTCAGACCCTACAACACCTAAAACGTTGTGCTACCACTTCCTCCAGCGTTCTCCACACCTAAAACGCTGTGCTACTTTTCCTCCAGCGTTCTCTTTAATATTCCTTCCAGTAATTTCCTCTTTCATGCAATATTTTTAATTCCTCCTAAATGATTGCACTGCTTGCATTCATAATTAGGTTTTCAATTTGTCAGATTAATCAAAGTATTATTTCCTTTTAGAAATCTCTTTACTCCTGAATCATGACACAAAAGCCTTGAACAAACCTAAAACCCTCACCAGTACCATCGGTCCATACCAAAAAAAAAAAAAAAACCCTGAAGAGAAACATCTTATATCTTTCAAGAAACATTGAAGGCCTACATACAGGAAGAAAATGACAAAGGGGATTCATATGATTATTAGGGTAAAGCACTTGGAAGAACGATCTACTCCAACAGTGAAGCAGCATCACCACAATGGGATTTGCGAAACTCTGCCGACTGGAAAACAGGTTCGTGGTTAATCTCTGGTTTCCATTATCGCATCCTCCTTCATTGTTTGGGATCGTAAACAATCGTCACAAAGATAGTACACATAAAATGCATCACTGGTTATGTGCGTGAATTGATGAAATGGATAGATTCTATTATGACCCTACTGGAGAGCGTCACAGTTGGATCTCAAGATAATGTGAATATAAGAACCATTGTTTAATTAAACCTAAACTCAGTCACCGCTGAGCATAAAAAGGAATATCTAAAAACTATGAAAGCGTTCAACGATGAATAACATCAACAAAGGAAGATCTAGTAATTGGAAGGATCAACAGTATATTCACAGAAACCGTTGGAAACTGCTTCAACGCCTTCATCACAAGCCATTACTGCATCCTCCCGGGAAGCCGCATCGACTTCCCCTTTTGATGCCGCTTCGACGCCTTCCTCAATAGCCGCTTCAATATCCCCTCCAGAAGATGCACCGACATCATCCGCGGAAGCTTTTTCAACATCTTCTCCGGATGACGCTACCATGATCTCTTCAGCAGCCACTTCAGTATTTCCTCCGACGGTTGCTTCAACGCCCTCTACGGAAACTACTTCGATCTCTCCTTCAGGAACTGCCCCAACAGCCTTCTGAGGATACTCTGGTTCGTCTATGTCAGAGTCGAGGATGATGATTCCGTTACATACAAGGTAATCATACTTGTTTCCACCAGAAGGCCGCTCATGCTCGATCCTTCGCCGCTTCAGCCAAGCTGCAAACCTTTCAGCCCTCGGGCTCAGTAGCTGAGACGCTTCGCTGCGCCTCCATTCTTCTTCCATGTCGGCTGAAGCCAAGAAATCCTGAGCACGCTCCCGAACGAAACGTAGTTGCAGAAGAGACATACCCTGTATGGCACGACCAGTTTCACGAAACAAATGATCTATTTTGGCCATCACCTCCTCGAACGCGCTAGCCTCGGGTTTTTCGACTTCAAAGCTCTTCTCTTGAGAAGTAAAAGAATAATCATCACCAGCAGTTCCCATCATACACTGCAAAAAGAGATGTTATGATCATACCTACAGCTGGTAAATAAAAATTGTTATTATCAATCAAAATCAAAAACCAAACTGCATAATGAACATGGAGCAATACCTGGAACGAAGAAGAAAAGAAATTCTGCAATGGGAGAAAGGCTCAGCGTCTTCTTTATATTCCGCAAATCAGCTTGATCCCGCGAAGAAAAGGATTCTCTACTTGCCGTGTATAAAGGCTCCTGATACGGGATAACAATCAAGTAGATACTTATCTATCTGATGATAACCGACATGCAAAGGAAACGTGCCTTACTCAAGAACCAACCCAAGCCTCTATCCTGGTAATGTGCATCGACCTCGTCTTATGAATTTCTTTGTCAGTCACCATCTAATGCTTACCCCACAACAATGTCACCGTTACGTGCTAAGCAGGGGACTTAATGTTGATGGTGGTTTTTAGTTCGGGGTCAAAATCGTAAAACCCTATATTTAGCGTTGTGATCCTGCAAAGGAATAAAGGTCACTTGAAAGTAACGAGTGCTCAAACCTCTTTATTTACACATGTATTGGACAACTCAGTATATATATACATGAAATTCACTCAAAATGTTACGTGCAACAACAATCCCAAATATTCTGTGAATTTTGTTAGCATTATTAATGAATGTATGATTTGCCTAGTATTTTCCGTGTTATGTTCTCAGCCGAACTCTCATAATTGACATGACATGACGATTAAGTGTTCACTCTCAGCAGAGTAGCATGAATCTCCCGAAGTGCCAATATTAAGATCTGCATAAAATACCCACACGGGCTTCATCACTCTATGATAAAAAAGAGTCTCGCATCGACGCGCTTTTAAATTAGCTCGATCGCAGTTGAATTCTTTATGAAAAAATCTAGACTGTTAATGTCAGTCTCAGAAACGATCACGGCCACACAATTTGGCCGCGCAATTTAACAAACCCAGACCACTCCTGGCAGAACTAGGTAATCAACGCATCAACCGTCGGTAGGCCTACTAGTGTCCCAACCAATCATACTTTATTTAAACACATTCCAGCGTTGTCAAATGACAACCCTAAACAGGGTGGTCACGCTGTTAAAAGAAGCTCGAACGAGCTAGACTGTCCAAAACAGTCTCAGAAGCATCACGAACGTCCAACTTGCCAGCATGGTTGGACAAATTGGATCCTCATGCGAACGGTTAAGGAAGTGCTAACATGATCATTGGCGGGCCCACTTTTGCCCTAGCCGATCGACTTGCATGCGGCAAACCTATAGAGTGCTCAATCGTTCACCCAAAGTAGGGTATTCACGCTTCGTAAAATAGCTCAAACGAATTGAGACCGACAAAAACGGTCTCAAAACGCATCACGTCCGTCCAACTTAGCCGACCTAGTTGGACGGTTTAGATCGCATCTTGAGAGATCAATGAAGCGCGGGCGTGTCCACCGACGACCCAGCTACACCCACGGTTGATCGACTTGCTCACGGCAAGCCAAGAACGTGTAGAATCGCTCACCCAAAGTAGGGTGAACGCGCTGCTTTAGAAACCCTAAATTACGTTTGCGGCAACACACTACTGCCGCAAATCAATCACAACCATCCAACTTCGCCAGCCGAATTGAGTGGCTTAGATTTAATTTTAAGCGGCCCAGGGGATGTCATCATGCTTGCCGGCAACCCACCTTCATACATAGTTGATCGACCTACTCAAACACGCATACGACGCCTTGAATCGCCAGCTCAAAAGGAAGTCGGTCGATCGACCTCCAAACCCTAAAATTGCGTCAACGGCATTACACAACTGCCGCAAATCGATCATGACCATCCATGTTCGCCGGCTTATTTGAATGGCTTAGGTCTAATTCTAGACGGTCCAGAAGATATCAATGTGCACACCAGCGAGCCACCTTCACACATGGTCGATCGACCCATTCGACATAAGGCTCAATGCATCGAAACTCACGCCCAAAGAGGAGTGGGCCACACGGTTTTTAAACCCTGAGTTATTTCAATGGCAATATATAACTGCCGCAATTCATCTTGTCCATCCAACTTTGACAGCCTAGTTGGATGATTTAGACTTATTTCCAGCAAACCAACAAACCAGCATGACGATCACCGGCCATCTCTCTTTCGTGAGGAGCGATCGACCAAGTGATGGCTCGCCCATGTGACCTTCAAACGATCACCCGAAGATGACCGGTCATGCCACCCTTTTAAGATGCTTATCCGCGACTTATTCAATCAGGCTCTAAAACAATGATGCCTCATACACATCGATTAAATTGAGCTTCTCGAATACGATGCTTCACATGCATCAAATACATACGATATTTTGTATCGGCCTAATTAACAACTTAGTTGTTTCACCTAATAGCATCATGTGTTATTCTCCGTGGCAGGTCCCATGACTTGACCCACTTACTCGAGACATCAAACGTGTCACAAACTGGGGGATGCTCACTGGGGTATTGGTCTGGCGGTTTACAACGTGCGGCGTGAAAACACGCCCATTACGTGAAAGTGTTAGGAAAAACGGACGGTTAGCAGTAATGAGAGTAGTGGGTGAAAGAGTGACCGATTTTCCCTCATAGTGGAAACATGACGATCACCACCACCTACACAACCCCACTACTCCCTTACTCAATATCCTCCACTTCCTACGAGATCAGAGTTTTGCGCTCAATGACTTGTATAAATAGGCCTTCAGCCTATTTCAACAAAGGACACGAGAACACAAGTGTTATCAACACAAGCATCCAGAAACCATTTTCCGATACGCAAGTCATAAACAGATACACCTTCAACACTCTGATTTCAAACACCTTCTCCGCTTCCCTCCCTAATATCAACCCTTCTCCTTCACCTAGTGACTGAATTGAATCTGGAACGGTCATTTCTTGGTTTAGGCCAGAGTCTTACAGATTGATTTCTCGAACCTAAAAGCATTCCCTTGCAGTGCATTTGTTTAGGGTTTGAACTCGTTTCTCATCAATACACCCCAAATTACCAAAAACAGCAGAATCAGTTTTTACCCCTAAACAAATAGATCCTATTTAGCAGAAAGACGGATATTCCTTGCTCATTATCAGACAATCACTTATTCACAAACCTCGTGTGGGGCTAATAGTTTTCATTTCCCATCTCATGGAAAACCCTTTTCTCTCCGCTTAGCCCTATCCCCGTCTAGGGGTATTTTAGTGATAAGTTCTATAGGAAATGGAGGATCCTATTTGGTCAAATACCTAGCGACAAACTCTTATGTTCCTTTCATTTCGGTATTTTCGAACAAGTTCCTGGATGACAAGCCTAAAGGTTATCTTATTGATGATATTGATGGTAGTGACAATATCGAGATTGATGCTAGTGACGATATCGATGATGACCTTGATACATAGTTGCTAACTATGACGAATGCGCTAACTATGTATATGACGTCGAAAAAAGATCGATTTGATATCACCCTTCAATTCGAATTAGCAAAAGCAATGTCTCCTTGCATAATATGGATTCCAAACATTCATGATCTGTATGTGAATGAGTCGAATTACTTATCCCCTGGTCTATTAGTGAATTATATCTCCAGGTATTGTGAAAGATGCTCCATTAGAAATATCCTTGTTATTGATGACTCATATTCCCTAAAAAGTGGATCCCGCTCTAATAGCTCCGAATAAATTAAATACATGCACTAAGATACGGAGGCTTCTTATTCCACAACAACGAAAGCACTTTTTCACTCTTTCATATACTAGGGGATTTCACTTGGAAAATATAAAATGTTTCATACTAATGGATTCGGGGCCATAACCATGGGATCCAATGAACGAGATCTTGTAGCACTTACCAATGAGGCCCTATCCATTAGTATTACACAGAAGAAATCCATTCTAGACACTAATACAATTAGATCCGCTCTTCATAGACAAACTTGGGATTTGCGATCCCAGGTAAGATCGGTTCAGGATCATGGGATCCTTTTCTATCAGATAGGAAGGGCTGTGGCAAAAAATATACTTCTAAGTAATTGCCCCATAGATCCTATATCTATCTATATGAAGAAGAAATCATTTAAGGAAGGCGATTCTTTTTTGTATAAATGGTACTTCGAGCTTGGAACGAGCATGAAGAAATTAACGATACTTCTTTATCTTTTGAGTTGTTCTGCCGGATCGGTCGCTCAAGATCTTTGGTCTCTACCAGGACCCGATGAAAAAAATTGGATCACTTCTTATGGATTCGTTGAGAATGATTCTGATCTAGTTCATGGACTATTAGAAGTAGAAGGTGCTCTGGTGGGATCCTCACAGACAAAAAGATTGCAGTCAGTTTGATAATGATCGAGTGGCATTGCTTCTTCGGTCTGAACCAAGAAATCCCTTAGATATGATGCAAAATGGATCTTGTATTTTGTTGATCAGAGATTTCTATATGAAAAAACGAGTCGGAGTTTGAAGAAGTATCCCTCGACCCGCAACAGATAGAGGAGGATTTATTCAATCACATAGTTTGGGCTCCTAGAATATGGCGCCCTTGTGGCAATCTATTTGACTGTGTCGAAAGGTCCAATGAATTGGGATTTACCTATTGGGCCAGGTCATTTCGGGCAAGCGTATCATTTATCATAAAGAGGATGAGCTTCAAGAGAATGATTCGGAGTTCTTGCAGAGTGGAACTATGCAGTACCAGACACGAGATAGATCCTCCAAAGAACAAGGTTTTTTTCGAATAAGCCAATACATTTGGGACCCTGCAGATCCATTCCTTTTCCTATTCAAAGATCAGCCCTTTGTCTCTGTGTTTTCACGTCGAGAATTCTTTGCAGATCAAGAGATGTCAAAGGGGCTTCTTACTTCCCAAACAAAGCCTCCTACATCTATATATAAGCGCTGGTTCATCAAGAATACGCAAGAAAATCACTTTGAATTTGATTCATCGCCAGAGATGGCTTAGAGCCAATAGTTTATTCTCTAATGGATCTTTCCGTTCTAATACTCCATCCGAGAGTTATCAGTATTTATCAAATCT